>NW_023595962.1:15275114-15328422 GCF_011947565.3 Pollicipes pollicipes | reverse complement strand
CCATGCATTGCCGTATTAGCATGTGGTACCACTGGAGAAGAATACCTTGCTGCAATACGCTTTCGGTTGCCCAGTTACATGAAACCTTGTATAGAAACCTTTTCAATGGAATATTCAGGCCCATCACAGGCAGATAAGGAATACCTGTAAGAAGAGTAACACAATGGTGCACTGACGCTGGTGATAGTATTGAACTAATCTTATGCTTGCGCATCTGGTGATTATTGTCATCTTACCAGTAAATACCAATCCGAATCAAGTTACCAGTAAATACCAATCAGGTGTTTCTGGAGCGGTAAAAGGAACACTGTGGGCGGATTCTGGGGCAATGCGCAGGTGACGTCGGCTTGCAATTCGATGTATATATATATATATATATATAGAATATATATATATATATATGTAGAGAGAGAGGAGAGAGAGAGGAGAGAGAGAGAGAGAGAGAGAGAGAGAGAGAGAGAGATAGAGAGAGAGAGAGAGAGAGAGGACGAGAGAGAGAGAGTAGAGAGAGAGAGAGAGATAGAGAGAGAGAGAGAGAGAGAGAGAGAGAGAGAGAGAGAGAGAGAGAGGAGAGAGAGAGAGAGAGAGAGAGAGAGAGAGAGAGAGAGAGAGAAGAGAGAGAGAGAGAGAGAGAGAGAGAGAGAGGAGAGAGAGAGAGAGAGGAGAGAGAGAGAGAGGAGAGAGAGAAAGAGAGAGAGAGAGAGAGAGAGAGAGAGAGAGAGGAGAGAGAGAGAGAGCGAGGAGAGAGAGAGAGAGAGAGAGAGAGAGAGAGAAGAGAGAGAGAGGAGAGAGAGAGAGAGAGAGAGATGAAGATAGGAGATGAAGAGAGAGAAGACGAGATGAAGCGCCATTATCACGGAGGGACACCTGGTGAATAGAACTAATTTGAACGCCCCCTTCGGCTTTTGACCATTAAGTGACCATTAACCATTAACCATAAGTCGTTAAGCTTACTGTTGACTAACCGATGACTAACTAAGGTCACGACTGTGGGCGTCAATGCATGGCCTGTTTCCGGAAAAGAGTACCTTTCAATTCATTCCGATCTCAAAGTTGTGAGAATTATTACTAAAACTGCAAAACTCAAAATACGTTGAAATATTTTGAACATGTCAAAAAGTAGCCGTGACCCGTCACGTCATTAGCCTTACGACCTGACCCGTCACGTCATCAGCCTTGCGACCGGACCCGTCACGTCGTCAGCCTTGCGACCTGACCCGTCACGTCATCAGCCTTGCGACCTGACCCGTCACGTCGTCAGCCTTGCGACCTGACCCGTCACGTCGTCAGCCTTGCGACCTGACCCGTCACGTCGTCAGCCTTGCGACCTGACCCGTCACGTCGTCAGCCTTGCGACCTGACCCGTCACGTCGTCAGCTATGCCGATTTAGTAGCAATGGGCGGGGATGGCATGGGTTACCGTTCTCTATTTTGCTTTTTCCAAGCCGAAAATTAGATCATGGGATCACAGGCGCGGTGGAAGGAACGCTGAAACTAACCCCATCAGCGGCCGCGATGAGCCAACCGGCCCAAGCACTCAAGACGATGCCTGAGTCATGTTTAGGCATCTCGACACTTCTCCAGAGCACTGACGGCGGCGAAGAGCGTGCGAAATCAGGTAAACAACACTATTATCTCCAATCTAACGCATCAACCAGAACGACATGCTTGATGCTTCGAAATCAGCACGATGCAAGTGCGAGATGCTCATCGGACCGAATCAGCTTCCAGCAAAGATTTTAAACAAAGTTTTCTGGGCGTAAATAGGACAGATAATGGTCTTATCTATTGCGCATTGCGTATCGTGTGCTACGATGACTCATTAATCGACAAGCAGCTACCAGCGGATGGCATCGTCATCAAATACTGACGGTATCTCATAAATCACAACATACACAATTAATCTAACGGCAGCAGCTTTCCACTACAGCTTCACAGGGCGCCTCCAGGCATTGAGAACCAACCAGCCGCACGAAAAATAACGCCTCTCCGTTGTGAAATATCTCAGCTCGCCTATGCTGCAGTCATTGACGTTTCTCCTCCCAAGACTAACCGGTTATGATTGTTCCAGCGATACTGCGACTACCAGGGCGTGGACAAGACATCGCGGGACGTGTACTTCCACGCGCGGGTTGCCTGCCAGGTAAGGCAGATGGCCGCCACGGAAAACCTGTGCGGCTTCATGAAGATCACGGGATCACTGCTGATAGTGTTTGGAAGCCTGCTGGGCACGCGAACGCAGCTTTTGGAACAGGGGTTTCTATGTGGAATTGCATTACAGTGTTTCTAACGCAGTTAGAACAAACGCAGTACCAGAAAAAGAACATAACAAAACGCTTGCTGTTGTTACGCATACTTGTGGTGAGGACGTTGAAGTCACAAGGTCACTACGTTGCAGTTGCCGCTGCGCTGTATGGCGTAGCACGTGTGTCCAATGTATGAGTTAAGTAGCACATAGTTGATAACATCTTGGGTACATTTTCCTGGGTTACACATATTAGATGTGGGAGGGAAGAACAGAGCCTGACGCAGCACTGCGCTCACAGTAATCCCATGTTCATCAGCGCACCAAACTCATCGTACCGCTCCGACCAGATGCCGCTGATCATGTGCTGCTCCTGCCCGGGACAATTTCCGTCACTGTCGATCATGTGCTGCTCCTGTCCGGGACAATTTCCGTCACTGTCGATCATGTGCTGCTCCTGTCCGCATCACTTCCTGTCATTTCCGGCCATGTGGTATTCTTGGCCACGACACTTTTGTCACTGCCGGTCATATGGTACTCCTGTCTGTGAAACTGTTTGGTGCTGCTGGTCATGTCCTGTCCTGCCCGCTGTACTTTCGCCCTTCGTTGATTAATTCCTCGTCTGCCGTACCCGTTTTCAGTGACAGGTCTCATTTCAGTTCTCGGCGACGTTTCTGGCGCACTTCCTGCCGCTGCGGGTCATCTGCTGCTCCTGTCCGCAGTACTTCCTGCCGAACCTGTCGCTCCCGTCTGCAGTACCTCCTGCCTTTGCTGGTCATCTGTCGCTCCCGTCCACAGTACCTCCTGCCGTTGCTGGTCATATGTCGCTCTAGTCCGCAGTACCTCCTGCCTTTGCCGGTCATCTGTCGCGACAGTCAGCAATACCTCCTGCCCTTGCCGGTCATCTGTCGCTCCCGCCCGCAATACTTCCTGCCGCTGTTGGTCATCTGTCGCTCCCGCCCGCAATACATCCTGCCGCTGCTGGTCATCTGTCGCTGCCGCCCGCAATACTTCCTGCCGCTGCTGGTCATCTGTCGCTCCCGCCCGCAGTACTTCCTGCCGCTGCTGGTCATCTGTCGCTCCCGCCCGCAGTACTTCCTGCCGCTGCTGGTCATCTCCTGGTGCTACTGCCGGGTGGGCTGCGAGCTGTGGGGGTCACACGTGCCCGGCAACGCCGACAACCAGAGGGACGCTGTGCTGCTCCACAACAAGCGCAAGGTCAGTGACGTCCGGCGCAGGGTCGGCCCCGTCGAATGCAAACCCAGTAACGTCACCCGAAGCTCTGTGTTACGCTCGGTATAAAACGCTTAAAGGTAGTCTTAGAGTATCAATGAGATACCTGCATTGGTTTTAACTGGTGTCTCGCAGAATTCTTTCAGCTGCGTACCACGCATGTTGTCTCGGCTGTCCGCTAGTCCTGTTACTATACTACGGCTGTTGGGCCTTACATGTCGCTGTCCACGGCAATGCCTATGGGATTTGAAACCAACATAGTTTTCCTGATCACCAGATTCCGGAATTACGTTAAGCTGTGTCATAATGAAAACATGTGTTCGGGCCCGACGTGGCGAGAGGGGTGTAAAGCTCCATGACTTTTCCTTAGTTTCGCCACAGGTGCGTCGTGTCTAGACAAACATAGCTGCGCGGCCGATGAGACCTGTTCTGTTAAGTCTGCCCTTTAATAGCCCGGATTCCAAAGGGTCGTTATACAAAGTTATGGACTGAATCTTGGAGCCCAGCAGATCTTTCGACAGCTTCTTCAGATGGTTTCCAAATCCTGAAGCTGTCAGGAACTAGAATTTAAATATCAACAACGCAAAAATATACCCATGCGAAATTCCAGATGTAACGTAGTAGAATATGGACTGCAAATCTGGTTTACAGGCGATTTTTCAGCAATGTTTTTAACTAGATCCTTGATTCGGCAGGATCTGAGACATTAAAATTGATGATTCAATATATGGATCAAAGTCTGGGATCTTGGCGCACGCATAATTCTACTTACAGCTTAAACAATGCAGCCAAAAATCCCACAAAAAGCATACAAGGGCTGAACAATATCACGTTCCTAGTTACTGCTCAACTGAATTTAAAACTCTCCTCCCGAAAAAACAATAATATCGTGCTCAGGAGGCGCGCAGGACATATCGCTCACACGAGCATTCGTCCAATATGCACGAAACACCGGCCATGTAATAAGTGAGGCGTGGCCAGGATTGAACCCCTCTGCTGACGTGTGCACTCAAAGGCCTCTTGCGTGCTCAGTCACCCACAGGAAGCGAGAACATGTTGGTTTCGAGTTGCATGAGAACTCGGCGTTCACACAGAAGTGTAAAAGCGATTAAGTGTTGGATGGCGTGCTTTCCAACTCCACTGTTTGGTCATTAACCACGCAAGAGGCTAGAGATGTTGGAAGTTCGTTTTTTCAAGTAAGCTCGTGGAGAATGCAAAGGGAAAAAACAGCGCGTGCATCTGTAATTTCGCTTGAGCATGCTGCAGCATGTTACAACCACTGCTGTGTTTACTTTTTATCCTGGAAAGTATCAGATGTTTGATGACTGCTTGGGCAAGAGGCTTGTTCAAACCTTTTCTGCGGCGTATCAGCATATTCTACAGGTAGCGGAGACTCAGCGCGTGACTGAAACATTTACATTTAGTGCTTAATGGGGAATAAGGTTATCAGCCACCGCAAATTGTATTCCATCCTCACGCAGCGATTTGGTGCAGTAGCATGGAGCGTTATGTTTTAGAGAACAAATAGGCACAAAATATGGAACCAAAGGCCGAAGATTTAACGAAGTTCAACCAGACGCCCGATCATTTTCGTGCAACACTAGTTACACATCAAAAGAGACGTTGAATGGGTTTTGAGTGCTGTTTGAATCGTAGGGTGGCGGCGACAGACTTCGAAGCTGTTCGGTCGGTAAAATGTGTAAAAATTGAATAGCCCGTGGGTGAAATACATGCACACCTCTCACCCCCAGGAGTCCCCCACGGGTGCAAGTCGGCATTTAATTATCTTCCCAATGGTACCTTTCTTCACCACTGACAAGCCAGGATCCACGTACCCGTTTTTTATCGATGGATGGCGGGTTCGCTAGTGCTGCACATGTGTCTCATGCTGGGTGCCTTTTTCACAGTTCGCCGTAGTGGCCGAGCCGGCCGATTTCTGAGATTCGGCGGTCTACTCATAATGGACAACTCCCCAGACGTTCCGCTCGTATGCCGGCGCGGCACACGTCATATGCTGTTCAATCTGAAAGTTTGGGGCACTTTGACACGTCATGTCCCTCAAGGCGCATCGGCGCCGTGGCCGCCCCTGACAATCAAGGCATTCCGAGAACCATTTCGCTTAACGATGTCACCGGGCTTCCTGGTGCGAGTGCACCCGACCAATATGGCAGCCCTCTCAGCCGATATGACAGCCCTTCCCCCAACCAATATGGCAGCCCTCTTCCTCTAACCAATATAGCAGCCCTCTCCAACATGGCAGTCCTCTTTCGTGTTCGACTGCTTCTGTCCAATATGGCAGCTCTCTCGCGCAATGTTACAGCCCTCTTCTCCAGGCAATATGGCAGCCCTCTCTAGCTTTCCTGACATTCCGTTTGGCACTCGTGTAAGTCAACCACATGACTTGTCCTGTGGCAACTATTGCTGGAATGAACTGAAATCGTTTTGCCATGTAGAAATATCGCTTGGGTGGTGCCCGACGTTCAGTTTTCTTCCACTTCCTGATAAAAGTCGCTTAAACATTGTGTTTCCATTAGGCTGGTATGCTTATCGATCCATAAGGCTGCTACATACATCGCAATCACCCTTGTGATGAAGTTTAAGGCATCATGATCGGGATATATCAAGTTGAGAACTGGGCTCGGCAAGCTAGCAACGAAACCCTAACGCTGAATTACCTCAAGTATGCTGCCGAATCATTGCATTTGCACCTTTAGTTTGAGCGCCCACGGCTTTATTCGGTCCACGGAGGCCTCGGGCGAAAGTCGTCCGTCTAGGGGTCACGGCTTTATTCGGTCCACGGAGGCCTCGGGCGGAAGTCGTCCGTCCAGGGGTCACGGCTTTATTCGGTCCACGGAGGCCTCGGGCGAAAGTCGTCCGTCTAGGGGTCACGGCTTTATTCGGTCCACGGAGGCCTCGGGCGGAAGTCGTCCGTCTAGGGGTCACGGCTTTATTCGGTCCACGGAGGCCTCGGACGGAAGTCGTCCGTCTAGGGGTCACGGCTTTATTCGGTCCACGGAGGCCTCGGGCGGAAGTCGTCCGTCTAGGGGTGAGCTGGCGACCACGTGTCCGATGGTGCCATTCGCTCCGTTTCCTGACCTGCCTGTGAGCTTGTGATTAGCGTGGAGATCATAACTTGGACAAAAGAGAGCATAATTAATTGACCTAGGAATACGAAATCTCACTCCAGTCGTCAGATTTCGTCGAGACCATTCCACTGGTATCTTCAGGAAGGCTCCATCTCTCTTAGTTAAAAAGCGACAGAGAGCTGCATGCTCTTCTCCCAAAAAGAAATCGATCCACGTTAGAAAAAATGAGAATTAAATCGATGGATAAAGCGTATCATGAATTGCATTTATCATTTGTTTTCTTTACGTAAGCTTTGCGAATATCACGTTTTCTGCTCTATTTCACGAAAACAAAATTCGACGGTGTTAGCGATTTCATCTTCATTTCCGCGAGCACAGTGTGTGATCAGCTTCTGGTCGGTTTCTTTCTCCCTGTTTGGTTTAGCTAATGAGGCTATCGACTGCTGATAGGTGGCTTCCAGCTGATGAGCGCATGTCGCTGCTTCCCTCAGCTGCGATACGAGTTAAAAACATTCTTCAGTTGGACCGGTGCACTGGTCATCGGCGGATTCTTATGCTCCCTCGAAGGGCAATTAAAAGTTTTGGGACCATTTTCAACTAATTTAACAGCCAAATGGACCACCGTCACAGATTCTCACGGCGGCTGTGGCCGGCGGTACTGAAGCCGAACCGTCATTGAGCCAAGCACGCATGCTCACGATAAGGATTCCAGCGTTGCACACCGAGAACGGCGTCCTGCGTGTGACGGTTGCAAGCGACCGCCCGCGTCCCGAACCAACCAGACGCTTCCAGATGGCTCCAGATGTGCATAACCTTCCCGTGGAACTGGCTAGCAAATCACAAGTCGGTCGTCCCTGACGTGCGTTTTCCCAAAAGCCGTTCGCGATCTAGCGGCTATTTGACCGATCTAACATTTTGTAAGCGATCTAACTATTTTCGAAACATGATCTGATGATTTTGGGAACGATGCAACGATTTTCGAAACGATCCAGCGATTATGTAAGTTATACAACGATTTTTTACATGATCTGACCAGAACAGCCGAGTGGGCCATCATGCCGGGGGCGCCCTGCGCGACGTGATTTACGCGACCATCTGGCGACGCGTCACGGAGAGCGCCGGCACTCGCTCTCGAGCCGCGCCACTGTCACAAGTCACGCGCGCCAGAAGTTTGGTCTGCTCTCGAGGCGGGTCACGCGCCGGATCGGAACCGTCACCGGCACGTGCGCCTGACATTCGCGGTAAATTTACTCCGTCAGCAGATATGGCCCATTGTTCAGGCCGTCGCCGCTCACATTCCCTTGTGATCTGTATTGGCTGCGATGATGAACATTGATTGCTCATGTGCCACACCCTATTTATTGGCCTGATAATGGCCAGCGCTGTAGGAGACCAATCGGACACCGTGAGAAATAGCGTGGTGATTACATTGAATGGCGTACAATACAGTGGCCGTGCGTCATTCGGAAGTGTGGGAGAATATTTTGCAGTTGGAAGGCTTCACATGGGTTCCGACGGTCTTCGCTGACACTAATATCTATGTGTCGAACTCACGGGATCGAAAACCTGGCAGGACAAGACATTGGATTGAGCTGAAGGCAGGGGGTCGTTTTTAAAACATGTGTGCGGGGTATGTGTCTTCAAGTATGTGTGTGTGGGGGGCGGGGGGGGTGACTGAATGAAGAAAAGCGACTCGGCTTACACCGGAAGTACGCCAGCAAACTCGTTTCCTCCCGGATGTGGCCCATGACCCCCCCCCCCCCCCCCCCCGCCACCCCTATATAGAAAACTACACCCCTGGCTGAAAGATGCTGAGAGCATTTTCAAAGTAGTTGGAAAATCTGGCATTCGGGCAAGGTGACTGAAACTCAAAAGTAGGTTTTGGGAATCGCAACTACGCGTGGCTGTAGAAAAGATACCATAAATTCCGAAAGCAAATGAAAGCTAGTGATAGATGGGGACGAGACAGGGTTTGAGCATTTAAAGTGCATGAAGGCATATAAAGGGCATATGACTAAAAGCAAATATCGCCCACGGGTGTGTAAGTATGAAGTAGGAGTGAGCAACGACCAGGCTAGCAAGAACCGGTACTTTGTACTAACGCGTACAAGCCACAGCCGCCGGCTTACGACATCGGTCCGAAATAGCAGTCAGCTGAGATAGCTGACGCCCTTGTGTTATCATGCCGACAGATGTAGCTTGTCTCTCCTGACAGATGTTTTGTCTTGCCCCTGATCGAGTACGGCTGGCCGACCACACCCTGCAGAGGTGTGCAGGAAGGGGGGGGGGGCAACCGCTCCTCCCTCGACCAGGAAGCTGGCAGTGCCCCATAGTTCCCTGGCCTCACACAGTGTGAGTCATCGCCTCGCCAGCGCCTCTTCCTGGACCCCTGCCATGACCTCGCCAGCACCTCTTCCTGGACCCCTGCCGTGACCTCGCCAGCACCTCTTCCTGGACCCCTGCCGTGACCTCGCCAGCACCTCTTCCTGGACCCCTGTCATGACCTATTTTAGCCGTTTCTAGAGTATGTGCGCATTTAGGCCCGGTGCTCGGATGAATAAATAAATGAAATGCGAAATGCATTATGCATGAACTGATGGAACAAGGTAAGAGCTCTCACATAGACAACAGACACCGCCTGCGTCAACGAGACCAGCGTGCATTAGCGAGGTATTGCCCTCTTTGTGTAATGGACATTGGACATTGCTCTCCTTGTGTGATGATATTGGTAGGTAATGTATGATAAAACGCTTCCCTCGACAACTTGGCAGTTCCTAAGTAACGATGACATAATCGCGTAGGTTATGTCCATCTGGGTAAGTTTTTATCCGTGTTCTGTGCAATGTTTGCCAGACGTGCATTACCCACTGCTACCACGGTTGTCATTTTGTGAGACAGCCTTGATGCACTCTTGGCCCATGTACGCCAGGTGGACAGTGTTGCGAGCAGGAACAACAAACCCAGATAGACAGTGTCCTCTGTTGTGAGCGGGAGCGGTGAGCAGATCACCTTTGTTGATGAGCGTAAATCCACGGCGGGGTAGAGTGAGAACGTGTATATGCACACGCTAAAGCCGCTTTGCCAGATAAAGCGGCTTGGAGGGCACTCCACTTGTTATTATTCCGTATTCCAGTTGTTCCGCTGCGTCAGATTCTGGTCTTTGAGGGTATGGTGGTTGGTGCCTTAAGGGAATAATATAGAAAAAAGACAGATCACGATCTTTTGTTGTTAAAAACAGCGCGTTTGCAACAATACCTCACAGTTTCTACTGTCGCCCACAACTACCGCGGGGTGGATCACGTACTTCACCTCTTTTATGTGGTTCTTTTTAACGGTGCCTGCCACGCGAGCCGGTGGCGCGAAGCAATACACCCTCATTAAGTGCATCAGAACCTGAAGACAGGAGTGATAAGATCACTATCGGCCAAAACCCAGCGCCCAACCACATCCCACCCACGAGCTTTTGCTGATGCGATGTGCAGCGACGGTGGCAGAGCGCGCAGGGTCGTCGGCGCCTCGCCGGCGCACCAATTCTATTCGTATTTCCATTCAGTCTATTCGAATACATGATGGCAACCGCGGCACGCGGAGAGATGGAAGGCGATCTCGGCCGTGCAGCGCATTGAAGGACGTAACATCAGTAAACGTAGCAGGCGATGACACCGACAGGCAGCTCCCAGTATGCATCTGCTCCAAACAATAGCTGCTTCCAGGCTCTGACGTTCAGGGTCGATGGGGGCTGGCAGGGACTGGTTCGCTGCTTACTGAGAGTGCTCCTCATTTGTTTGGGGTTTTGACCTGAAATAGCCGTGTTTAAGATCATTCGGTACAGTTCCAGCCTAGCCTTTCGTAGAACCCAAAACCCACTAGTCTCTGAGCTACATTCCGGCAAAGATACGCAGACTGTTCCGTGCAGACTATTTTAACGTTACCCAGGCATCCACGGTGTCATGGTAGCGTCATCTGAATCCTGCCATTTCACTGGCCATGCGGCGTTCAAGGTTAAGGAAAATATGATTGTCAGCTGTCAGTTGTTGGCGGCGTTCAAGGTTAAGGAAAATATGATTGTCGAGTTGTTGACGATTGGCGATCGGGAGCGCGCTTTTCAGATAGGATAGCCGTCAGTCGGCTTTCATCCAGCGCTGGGCAAGCTGTTTAAGATTCTGATACGAACTATGTTTTGTCCTACATAATACAATAGGCTATGCGTTCTCTAAAGTGATAAGTGAACTAAGATTTGTAATCGGATGACTTAAGAATAGCACTATAACAAAGCATTGGACACAAGCTGACAACTTAAGTGCATGCATAAACGTGCAAGAACACCACGGGCAATGGCCAAAACATGAGCTCATAGCACGAGCACATAACACGAGTACATAGCGATATTTGGCTCAGCAAACACTTCCAGCCTATGCCGCCACCTCACGGGAGACTGAAGAACTGCAAGTGATTGCTGTCATACAAATGTTTTATGACGCAATTTAACGATGAGATATTGCGGAGCATATTTACAATACACAAATTGCGTTGTCTAGAGCAGTGCTTCCCACGTAAGTGCCGCAATAGCTATAGGTGAGCTACTTTCACATATGATGCTTGCTCCAATATCTTAAAATGTGGACCGTTTCTTTAACGGCCAGAGCACCGTCTCCCCCAGGAGCCAATCTGTTCTCAATATCTCCGTCTGCTGGCCTGCGATGGCATGCAGTCTGTTACCGTCATTCATTCGCAGAAATCTCCGCATCGAACACGTGTATTTTAAAATTCCGCCCCGTTGCTTCATTTCCTGAACACTTGCAGAATGGGCATCTCAACGCCCGCGCACTTAGAGCCCGGCGGCCACGCGCTCCCGATCCCTGTGCCTCATTGGCGGCTTTTCCGCGAACGCCGGCGGCGGCGGCTCGACAGGCGACACGCGCCAGACGCCGTCTGTCGCCATGGCAACCACCCGAACAGAGCGAAGCATCTTTGCCTGGCGTAGTTGCCGGGCGACGGCCAGATCCCATTAAAGCCAAGGCCCCATGGCCCCACTGAAGCAGTCGACACTTGGTGTGACACTCGTGTGACACTCAGTGTGACGGCCGCTCCTGTTCAAGTTGGCGGCAGACTGGAAGCCCCTGCGGCTTGATGTCCACTGGTCGGCGCAAAATGAGTTTTAAAATGACATGACGGTTGTGGGTATATTGCCATCATACTTCCGACACGTCCCTTTATCTGATTACCATCACTTAACGTCATGCTCATGCTCGGGTGTAGTTCCGCCAAATTAATATGTGTGGGGGTAAAGGGAGCTAAGCAGGAAAAAGTGGCCATGCATGCCTCAAAACGGGGGACAGGAGGGAGTGTGAGAGGTGGCTGCCACCATCACCAAACGTAATATTGGCCCCTTGGCGTTTCCCCGAGAGCACACTCCCCTCCCGCGCAACTTTTGGTGGGTCCAACGCCGCTCCCGGTGCCACGAGAAGCCGTGTTCCATGAGGGTCCGGCGTGCTGTGGCGGCCCAGCTCGTGAGACGCTGTGCTCGGAGGCGTCCGAGCGAGCGGGGCAGGCGTCAGGTTCGGTGCGTGATGGGCTGTCACTTGACCCGCGCTGCGGTGGCGTACACAGCTGAAACGGCGGTCTCCGCCGGCCTCCCCGACACCGGCACCGCTTCATTCTGATGCAGCCGCAGGAAATGTCGGCCCGCTTACCGTCCTGGCCTTGGAAATTTCGAACGAATCGCACGGCGTTTTGGAGCGAGAATGGTGCGCAATCTTTCAAGACATGCGATGCATCTCTAAGTTGTTCACAGGTTATCGGTTACGCTCGTGGAACGCGAAAAATCTTAATTTTGAATTTATTTAACTCATTTAAGTTATGTTTGCTTCCTTCATTCCTTATTTATTTTAATTCATTAATTGATTAGCTTAGCTGCTTGGTCCCGTATTGGAAAACGAATTCACCAGCATCATCATTTACATATGTAGGTAAGACATGTTCACGCTCGCCGCTGATGAGAAGTGGCCGACCGCACCTTGCTGAGTGCAGCATCAGCAGCCCAGACCCCGCTCCGATCTCTCCGCGGCGCTGACGCTGCTTCACGCTGTGGTGCCCGCCGTCCGGGTGCGCAGACAGCGTTTCCTCCAGGGGATCGGATATAGGGGCCTTTGCAGCCAAGGGCCCAAGGGCTCTTCGTCGTTTCGAGACCCTGTCTTAGGTTCGAGGATGAGGCCCTGCCAGGCCCAGGAGGACATGCCCCCCCCCCCCCCCAACCCTCCCTCGTGGCAAAGTCACTGTCGCCACCAGACGTGCGAACAAAGCTGTGCTGGCATCGCTGGTCACTGCCGATATCCAAAAAGCATTTGACACAGTCCGGCACTGCCTACCAGTGGAGAAGCTGGAAGGCACAATATGGGCGTCACGCGATGCCATGCTCGGCCCCCGGATCGCATGCGGACCATCCGTGGAAGATCTGGTAGCCCTGACGTCACACACGGCGTGACTCAAGGGTCTATTTGGGATCCAGCGTTGTTTTGGTCTTTATGGAGGAGTTCACTCAGCGCCTGCCACTTGGATCGGCTATATCATGGGTGTTTCTGGCGTCCATTTGTTTAGCTCTATTATCCCCTGCATTATTCCTGAGCGAAGTAGGAGCGTCCCGACAAAGTTAGCCACGGCTGAAAAGCATCTTACCCAAAAAGGCTGAACACAAATCCTGGAAACCGGGCTGTCCGCCAGTGGCGCAACTGGAGGAGGGAAGGTGAAAGGTGGTTCGCATTAAACATGCGGGCCTTATACTCACCGTTTTAGCATCATCGATGGCTTCTGACAGAAAATGAAAAAAAATCGGCGTGCTGCGCTATCACCGAACTACCCCGGGATGAAAAATCCTGGCTACGCCACTGTTGTCCGCCGTTAAATGAAGCTTACCAAACACGGATTGCATTTTGCCGTCTGTTCGAAACCACTGTCTCTTTCAAACGAAACCCCCAAAACGTGGAGATCCCGGGTGTCGCCATTTGCTGTAGCCTCATATTTGAAAGCCTCCGTTATCGAGCGACGTGATCATAGGACACGACTGTCGATTTTGCGCCATACTCCTCCAAGCGCAATCTCTCGATGTCACCTCTCCTGACCGCTCATCGAGTCACCGATTTCCCTCCGCAGTACAGTGCCGACTTTCCCTCTGGTCACGCAAAGACTCAGGCTGCAGCTCGCACATCACTTGGGGTGGGAGGAGGGGGGGTGGGTGGGGGGAGGACATCATCGATGCCCTGAGGCCGCGCGGTCGGGTGACGCCGGCCCGGTCAGATCCAACATGGCCGACCGCTGGTGATGTAGCGCCAACCGTGGCGATGCAACCGTGAGGAGGACAATCTCGTGAGTCATCGCACCCGAAGCACCCCGCGGCCGCCTCGCCAGCCGCGCTCCGCGCAGGCGAGGCGGTGTGCTCCGGCTGAGCAGCAGCCGGCGGCAGCTGCAGCTGCCGCCGAGGTAGCGATGGGCGGTCAGTTACAGCTGCCGCGTGAGAGGCTGAGCCAGCGAGGCGTCCAATTCGACTTGGTTTTGTTCGAATTAGTTGATTGGATGGATTTTTGGGATCAGAGCCCGGGGCAAGCAGTGCCTACAGTCTCACGGAATGGTTGAGACAAGGCAATAGCATCGTGGATGGCCAAGCCGTAGGAAAGACACGCCCACCGTTACCTAGTTACACCCTCCGCTACCTCGGCAGCGGCTGCAGCAGCGAAATATTGTGACGAAAGTTTAACGTGCCGTTATACTCGACACGCTCGGTCACCTTGACCTCTGACGTCACCTGACCTTTCGCGCGGCCGCTGTCATCGGCCGCAGGTCATTCCGGTCAGGGGCAGATGCGAGCGCTTCATGCGACTCGAACCCCCCTGGCCACGGTTAGGGGTGGGTAATCCGAAGAAAGGCGCTCTAACAGACTAAACCACCGGACGGAATCGATGCGATTTGCGCGGCCGAGTCAACTCGACTGGCCGATCTTGCTCCGCCGCTGGATGTGCAGTTACCGGCGGCTCATCGGTCTGAAGCAGCGTGATGGTTGTACAGATTATTTGTTTTGGGGGGCCGGGAGCCTTTTGTTCTTGTCAATATTGTTTCTCTGCTGCGCTGTTTCAAATCATCATCGCCTGCATGTGTGACGGGATAACCATAAAAGGTACAGAATGGAAGTTATGAAAAACGTGTCTTCCGACCGATCGATCCACAGCCAACGGTCGGCAAGCCCACCACGGTAGTTAACTCAGTATGTTTTGGGTCGATGGGCGCTGGCTCGCACCCCGCGCTGCGGAAATGCCCGCTGACTCCACCGTGACAGCGGACGTTTGTCGTATGTGCAGGCCATTTACATGCGTCGCTGCCCCACCGGCACTGTTGTTGAGTCGTCACACAGCAATGTCACAATCGCTTTAGCGAGAAGTCAGATCCACTATCGAATGGCAGTATGAGGAGAGCAGGATGGTCGGTAGGTAGGAGGATAGGTCCGAAATGCGATGCCATTTGCTCGAACCACATCCTGAACAAAGAAACGTCATGCTGTTTCGCTGGCCGGAAGAGGAGGGATGGGGGGGGGGGGGGATGCAATGAGTGCGTCGTTCATTCCATTAAGTTACATTGCATCACATTATCACATTCCATGTTTCCCTTTCGTCCATGCCGGTGCTGCAGCCCGGTCGGAAGGAGACCGTGGAGACGATGAGAACCAACTGTGCTGGCAGGTGCTGAAGATGCTGGTGATTGTGGTGGTCTTGTTCATCATCTGCTGGCTGCCGTATCAGCTCTACTACGTGTTGCAGTCCATCTTCCCCGTCATCAGCCAGTGAGTGGCGTGCCAAGCGAAGAATGTCGTCATGGACGGCGATGACGTCATCGAACGGCAACATGGCCTACCGGCTTACCAGCGCCCGCGCCTTTTCTGCGCCTTTCATCCGTCGTGTTGTGTTGTGGGAGCCGAGGGCGGAAACCGTCATGAAATATCTGGCGCTACGGCTTAGTCTCGTCACTCCGGCAGCGAAATATTTGAGCAGTGTGCGGTATTCGAACTCAATCCTCGTGGTCCGAAGGCTGACACATCGACTATCCCGTCATTTACGTCTCTTGCGTGTCGCAGGTTCCGCTACATCAATGTCATCTTCTTCTGCTTCCACTGGCTCGCCATGGCGAACAGCTGCTGCAACCCGTTCATCTACGGCATCTACAATGTAAGGCCCTGGCGTGCGCTGACGACGACCAGCCACGGATGCTGTTTTCCTGATGCCAACACGTGTTGCTATAGCGGCCCCTAGCCGTGCTGTTACCGTGGCACGGGTTCACACTGTTACTAACGCCCAACGTTACGACAGTGATCTGTCCAAGCCGTTATACCAGTTTACTGCGATTATGCATATGGGATACATTGCCATCACTTTTATACCAGCCTACTGTTTTGCACAGGTACTGCGATAGTGTTATAGGAGCATGCTGTGTCGACCATCATTCCTTCCCAATGCTATAAACGGCCCATTACGAAGGCGATTTGTGATACGATGTGCCCCAGTGCATAATAATGATAACAATGTGCCACATTGTTATCATTATCATGCCTTCACAATGCAAGTGGTAAGCGGTCAGCTGTTACGTGTGCTGTGGCGACAGATAACCATGTAGATAGTTAAAAGGGGACTTAGATGACTACAATACTTATATGCGTGATATTCGTTAAGTAAGTTGTATATTTAGGGAATTTTTGCGCACGGACCTTGCTCACAGAATCAAGAAGTTAAGATTTTTGGACTTACGATTTATTCGAACTGACAATTTTAAATTTTTGATCTTTCGATTCAGAGTTTTCAAAGATACAAAAAGTTTAAATATTAGAACTTCTCGATTACGTGAACAAGGTGCGTGACCAAAGTTCATTAAAAATGAAACTTACTTAAGGGATATCACGTATTTGTTATTGTAAGAAGGTCACCTTGATTCCCTTTGATACTCACCCTGGCTCACATGGCACACACACTGCACCACCTTAAATAACCATGGGGTTATACTGGCCAGCTGCGTGGTACGTTATGCAGGAATGCTGGTCGCCTGCACACCGCCACACCGTCACACCGTCACGCCGTTACTCTTTCACACCTTAACACCATCGCACCGTCACACCGCCGCTCCTTTACTCCTTCACACCGTGACACCGTCACACCGTCACGCTGTTACTCCTACACACCATGACACCATCGCATCGTCACACCGTCACACCGTTACTCTTTCACACCGTGTCACCGTCACACCGTCACACCGTTATGCTGTTGCTCCCACACACGACACCGTCACACCGTCGCACCATTTCTCCTTCGCACCATTACACCGTCACACTGACACACCACCACACCATCAGTATTACACCACCACGTTACATCATCACATCATCACACCGTTGTGCCATCACACGCATACACCATCACATCGTCACACCATCACGTTATCACACCATCGCATCGTCACAGCGTCACGCCATCGCATAGTGAAACTGTCACACGGGCACACCATCACACCTTCACACGATGGCTGTCACACCTTCACACGACGGTCGTGTTACAGGAGAAGTTCAAGCGTGAGTTCCGAATCCGGTTCACGAGGAGCCTGTGCTCTGGCCCGCACGAATCGTACGACATGGACAACGCCTCCGAGGAGTCAAGGTCCCGCTTCTCACTGCAAAGATCGCTGCGCGGCCGGCTCTTCGGGTCAGTCGCGCCTGTGACGTCACTGATACACAGCGGCAGACGCTGCCACGTTCTGTACCATCAGCTGTCATCTCGCTTTTCCAGAATGCCTCATATTTTCCGATCAAGAGCATTAAGTCGATCCGTAGCTCCTCTTTAAAACTGATTGCTTGCCAGATGTGCCTCGCTATCTTCTTAATTAGCTCTGCCGAAGTCTTTTCCGTGAAATACGCCTTTGTGGAATTCAAACAATCAACGTTGGCCACGCCGCCGAGAGCGGGCCCCTATGTAAAGCATGCAACTGGCCGCGATTGATCAGAGGAGGTGTGGCTTATTCATGTGGCTGAAGCATGCTGGTCATCTGGGATCATTTTAAACTCTGTCTGGGATCTGTGAACCATACGGGTTTTCACCCTCCATCTTTGACTTTCCTGAAGTGTTAACCGAACGATATTTGAGATTTGATCTCTCGTTTTATACGTCAGATTGATACGATTCTAAAGCAAGACATTGCTTCAGTAACTAAGTCATGGAGTCTAAACAATAAACGTGTGCTTCGAATGGCTTATCCCCCACCCTCGCTAGGTCTGAGACTAAGCATGTAAAGCTTCGTACTGGGCAGGGGCTAGATGCTGTGGTATGACATCATTGATCACTCGTTGACTGAGTGATATGCATCCGTTTTCCACAGAGGATCCACGCAAACAACCGCGGATCGGATAAACTCCATTCGACTGAAGCAGATGGAGCCACTCCAACAGAGGAGCGGCGCGCTCGCGACAGATGGCGCTCCTCACCCGGTCTGAGAACATTCCTCACACGGCCTGAGAATATTCCCCGACCTGTCTGAGACCATTAATCAGTCGGTCTGAAAACGTTCGTCAGACAACCTGAGGACATTTCTCACCCGGTCTGAGAGCATTCCTCACGCGGTCTGAGAGCGTCTTTTTAAGACTGTCTGAAGACATTCCTTTCCCGATGTGAGGACAGTATTCGGGCGGCCTTGAGACGATGTCCGTTCATCACGAAGACTGCGAGCCTCATCTAGTCTGAGAAGATACTCCTCACCGGGACTGAGAGGACAATTTTCCCCGGGGGCTGGGAAGATAATACTTACGGAGTACCAGGTCATTCTCATCAGGTCCAGAGACGCCCGGTCGTTACCTGGTCTTGGAGGACGTTTGGAACAAACTCTGAGAACAATTCTGTCCAGGCCTGCAAGCGAGTCAAAAGAGATCAGTTCAGAATTTGAACGATGATCTTTCGTTACGTGGAAAACTAATCCCGAAACGCCACGAGAAGTAGCTTCTGAGGAATCCGACAGACTACGTCCAAGACACTGCCAAAGTAGTGGGTATCTGAAAAGATCTTAGGCTGCCTGTCAGCCAACACTACGCCATGAGGCGAGGTCACGTGACAAAATGACGTCATTGTGATAGGGCAACATCGTTCACACGCGTCATTCACTTGAAAAGGCAATACCACGCCATCAGGCAATGTTACATGGTCAGTGATGCGATCACGTTTCGTGACGTGACCTGACAATGCACGTGATCGAGGCAGTCTGCCATGCCCAGGTGGGGTCAGGTGACCAGGGGAGGGTCATCTGACCTCGCAGCGTGCTCAAGCACCGGCGACGCACAGCATTGCGGGCTCTTTCGGTGGCGCCGCTTAGTGGCGGTTCCGATTTCTGGCGCCAACTTGGACTGTGACCATTCCCGTGCGTGGCGGACACGGGGTGGACTGCTAGCCGGTGCGGCTGCTGCTCGGCGGCGTTTCACATTGTTTGCGACGTCGGAAATGTGTAACCTCCAGAGCCGGGGGGGGGGGGGGGGGGGGCGGCCGTTCCCCCCCATGCACAGAGCGCTGAGTGACGGGGAGTGGTGTGGTAAGTGGTTGTGTTGCACAGTAGCTTGATAGCATTGGAGAAATCGTAAGACAGAGAGAGAAGAAACACAGTTCTTTGCGTCTGGAAGATGGACATCGTCACCACATGAAGGAACTGAATAAAATGATGGCGTTCATTTTAGTACAAGTAGCAGTGAAAAGGCACCTTCTCCTCAAAGATGGAGTTTGAGTTAATATAAGAAAGGAAAAATTTCGAATGAGCCGGAAATGAACAGAAGCACCCAATTTGCTGGTAGGATGGATGGTAATACCAAAGCAGGTACCACAGTTCCACATTTCATGGCATATATAGTGTGTCAGGCTGAAGTTCAGTTAAAAGGTAAAATAGAAAATAAAGGTGAAGTTGAAAGCTTTCCCATGAGCCCTCTTATCGAACGCTCCGTCAGCACGCATGACGTCATGAATTCCAGCTGACAATCGTGCTGAGGGTAGATCGAGCAGGTCATATGTACGCTCACTCGGCAGGTCCGCCAGTCCGATGCCGTGGCGGGTTTCAGTGTCAATAATCTGCCTTATAACGCTGCTGAACGTGAAGATATAGGCTGTTTGAGATCAGAACTGTGCTAGCGCAGCGTAATTAATGATGATAAATCGATGGTGACGTGAGTTGCTTGGTACAGCTGCGAGGAACATTACACGCACGTAAGAGAGTATTAATGGCCTTATTCCTCGCTGAACAACTAGAAGAAAAGGGAGAGATGTATGGCATTTTTCGGCTACAAGCCTTTGTCAACACAGCTAGGAGCAGTAAACTCAAAACAGTTTTGCATTGTCTGCTCAGAATTGTTTTAACAAAGACTTGTAGGTAAAATATCAATGTAACTCTCCATTCTGTTTCCTAGATATTAAACAAGGATTAAAGTCATTAATTCTGTCTCACATATCGGTAAAGGATAATGGTCTTTCCGTGCCGATTCAATGAAGAAAAAGACAGCATAATATCGACATCTTCCTGCGAGTGGTGCTGTCTCCGCCAGCAATGTCACTTCATTCAAACTGCGTGGAAATAAAAACTACAGGCCGGCCAACTCATAACCAGCGGCACGGGCCGGCGAACTGACAACCGGTGGCATAGACCGGCGAACTCATAACCGGTGGCACAAGCCGGCGAACTCATAACCAGGGGCACAGACCAGCGGACCCATAACAGAGCCATCACCCCTTGTTCCCGCTGTGGTCTGTGGACGGGTCTTGTTCTCGCTGTAGACGGATCTTGTTCCCGCCGTGGCCTGTGGGCGGGTCTCGTGCCCGCTGTGGTCTAAAGATGGCTCCCTGTTCCTGCTGTGACCTGTGGACAGTTCTTGTGCCCGATATGTCCTGTGGAGGGGTCCTTGTGTCCAACGTGGCCTGGGGACGAGTCTTGTGCCTGCTGTGGCCTGTGGACGGGTCTTGTGCTCGCTGTGGACGGGCCTTTGTGCCCGCTGTGGACAGGTCCTGTGCCCGCTGTGGTATGTGGACGGTTCCTCGTTCCCGCTGTGGCGTGTGAACGGCTCCCGATGTGGTCTGTGGACGGGTCTTGTGCTCGCTGTGGCCTATGGACGGATTTTGTTCCAGTCTTAGCCTGTGGACGGGTCTTGTGTCCGCTGCAGACAGGTCATTGTGCCCGCTGTGGCCTGTGGACGGGTCTTGTGTCCGCTACAGACAGGTCATTGTGCCCGCTGTGGCCTGTGGACGGCTCCATGTTCCCGCTGTGGCCTAAGGACAGGTCTTGTGTCCGCTGTGGGGGGTGTTGTGCCCGCTGTGGCCTGTGGACGGGTCCTTGTACCGCTGCACACGAACCTTGCGCTGCGGGTTAACACCGACGGAAACGCGTCTCATGACTGGACCCTGTGCTGGTTATTCTGGCGCCAGCTGGACGCGTCACGCGGCCAC
Source organism: Pollicipes pollicipes (assembly GCF_011947565.3). Taxonomy (NCBI): domain Eukaryota; kingdom Metazoa; phylum Arthropoda; class Thecostraca; order Pollicipedomorpha; family Pollicipedidae; genus Pollicipes; species Pollicipes pollicipes. The sequence goes on along the minus strand of NW_023595962.1, from coordinate 15,307,369 downwards.
CCGGGAAGCACTCAGGTGAGAGCGCGCGGTGTGGGTGAAGTCGCCCTGCTGAATGCTCTGCGACGTCTTTTTTGTTGTCTGTGATGTACCCGAGCGAAGCGGAGTCGGGCGGCGTTCGTGGAAATGAAGCGACAACATGATTTTAGCGGGCCGCTTGAGGACCACGAGGGTGAAGACAGCGCCCTGCGAGACAGCGTCAAATGACTGGCGACAATATGGTGTATCTGTTCATGCGTTGCTCCAGATCTGCATCGGGAAATGCGTAGCAATAAATCTTGTTGATCAGAGCAAGGGGCTAGAGGCAAAAGTCCCCCGGGGTTGGGTAGACCCGCTGCCACCCACTTGGAACGGGTGACGAGCTCGGTCAGGTAGATTTGATATAAAGACAATTACAACTCCGTCTGTGGGGACAGTACGCCTGTGGGTACGGGTGTGGGCAAATAATCAAAAAACTGCTGCTGAAAATACCAAAAACTGTGGTTGATTCTGCGCACGCCTTAAGTAGCCGCATGTACGTCACGTTTCTGCTTGTTACTGTGACCTACTGAATCTAGGCGTAAAACTTGCGAAATGACTTTGATATTTAAATGGAAGTCATGGACAATGGCGGACAATCTACTGGATTAGATTAGGAGTGAACGGCTATGGATATAACGCCCCACAGCCGACGAACCATGCGTAAGATGGATAAAATATCCCCACACTAGGTGGTTTGTGCGTATTTTTGTATCACTGCCGCTCGGAAAGTGAACGTATAGGAGAGAGCTCTTTCGTGACGTCACCTGTCGTGCTTTCTTCTTTACCGCACTGCTCTGTCCTGCTCTCTCTCTCTCTCTCTCTCTCTCTCTCTCTCTCTCTCTCTCCGTCCGTTTTGCGCATGCGTACTTGTTAGCCTGTCTCTATGATGTTTGTCTTAACTGATGTGCCGTACGCCATGCCACGCTCTATTGAAATCCAGTGGTTGGTCTATCTAGAACTGAAATTCCCGTTTCTTGTATATGTGGATTCTCTTGCACTTTTGGAGACTTCTGATGAGCTTCCGTGTGCTAAAAGCAGATAGGTAGTGTGCTGGGTACTAAGCACTGCACGTGACAACCAGCGTCCACCACCGGAACCGTGTTCGTGTGTCATGCTCACCATGAAAAGTAGCCGGCGGCTCCTCACCTGCCGGCCCCCTGCGCCGGCGGCTCCTCACCTGCCGGCCCCCTGCGCTGGCTGGGCAGACCCGTGTCGTAGAGGATAGCGGGCGGTGGGACCCGAGAGCCGACAATCAAGGCCCGAGACAGTTCAGGGACATGAAGGCTGTTTGCAGTATGCGCGCGGCGGTATACCCTGCGCTGTTTGACGACTGGTGGCGGTATATCCTGCGTTATTTGACGACTGGTGGCGGTATATCCTGCGTTGTTTGACGACTGGCGGCGGTAAATCCTGCGCGGTTGGTGACTGGCGACGGTATATCCTGCGCTGTTTGGTGACTGGCGACGGTATATCCCTGCGCTGTTTGATGACTGGCGGCGGTATATCCTGCGCTGTTTGATGACTGGCGACGGTATATCCCTGCCTTGTTTGATGACTGGCGGCGGTAAATCCTGCGCTGTTTGACGACTGGCGGCGGTATATCCTGCGTTGGTTTGACGACTGGTGTCTGTGTATCCGTTGCTTTTTTCGATGACTGGTGGCTGTATATCCTGCGTTTTTTGGTGGCGGTATGCTCATGGTGGTATGTCCTGACTGCTGGCTGATCCATTTGTTTCCGAGGGCTATTTGGGCGTCCGCGAGGCACGGTGGCGAATGCCCAACGCGGTCGGCGACTCAGCAATGCGTCGCGCGTCCGACGGAGAGGAAGCCAACGAGAGTGGGTGCGAGATCTCTGGTTTTCCGCTGAGTGGCATTTGTTATCAACGTCGTGTGCAATGTCAGTGTAATAAACCCATCAAATCCATCGAGGTCCACGTCACGAGCAAGACATGCGCCTTTTATCATACGCGTGTTTCTTGTAAGGCAGGACATGCGTCGTGGCTGTCGTGACCCGCTCCGCTGCCAAGGGTTTGAACGGGATCGCAGGCTTCACTGCATTGCCACTTGCGCCATACGCATCTGACGGTAAATAATACAGATAGTAACAACTTCATGCACGTCGCTTAAACATTACGCTATTGCACTCGCACTGCACGATGCACGTGCTTTACCAGTACCCTCGCCAATGAGCAGATGCCACACGGCCAAACGCCGACCAGTGACGGACACAGACCTCTACGTCAGCCTCTTCCGCATTCACATCCAGCGCCGGGCGACATCGAGACACAGCAGACACGAGACACGCACGATACATAATAAACACGATACACAGCAGACAACGATATACAGCAGACGCGATACCCATCAGGGAGGACACACAGCAGACACGAAACACAGCAGATACGAGACGCAGCGAGGCCCCAGCGCAGGGCCCGTCGCCGTCAGCTCAGGGCTGGCGGTGCAGGCCCGTAACGCTCTGCCCTCGAGACATGCAGTGGACCGCGTGACCCCGTGATGCTCGCTCTGCCCTCGAGACATGCAGTGACCGCGTGGCCCCGTGATGCTAGTCCGCAAGGGTACGCGTGTCTGGGCAATAGAGGACGCTTTTCACGCAGGGAAGGCGAGGTGTGTCTTCACGCGCGCAGTTGCGTGCACATCAGCGCGCAGGAGACGCGGATCGACCGGGATTCGAACCCGGGTCCCCACGTGGGAGCCCGTGGTGCTAGCCAATGGGCTATCGGCGCTCCAACGTACAGCGCATGCGGTCACCGCCGAACGACCCACCAGGGGCCACAGCCGACAGCAGATGAAAGGAGATTGCCCGCTGTAAGCCAGCATTACACGGCCAAGCACACTTGCGTCACAGGCAAGCAGCGTCACGGAGCCAGCGGTGGCATATTGCGGGTAGTCCTTCGCCCCCGCAGCGTTCGACCAGTGCCGGTCGGCTTTAAGGATAACGGCGGATCTGCTGATATCACATGTTAAATAGCGCAGACACGCAATGCAGATAAACCGATAACGCTTCGAGAGCGCCTGCCTAGATGAGAGCGCTTGCAGTGCCGAAGACGCCGAGAGCAGCTGAGGCCTCCGCCAGTCTACCGCAAGGCTAACGTGCTCCGGGATATACATTGCCGCTCGTCGCAGGCAGAATACACGCGTCAGAGCACGCCACACGGAAGACGCTTCACTTGGGGTCGTGTTCGGATGAACTTCCAACGAAACGAACCTCAGAGCACGTCGACGTTTACGCCTGATCCGTACACCAAAAGCCGAGTTGAACTCACTCGAGCTGGATCGCAGAGTTACTGATGATCTGCGTCTCTCTCCGCTTGCTGAAGGGAGTTTTCACTCCGATGCACACTCCGAGCAGCAACCCGGTGACCCAGCAGCACCGCATCTGATATCCGTGGGCTCACGCTACCACTAACTTGCGCACTACCCACGTGGTGTCGACCCAATCAGCATGTGAAACTTGGGAAACCATTGGTATAACGCGAGCACCGCACTATAATACGTATTTTGTTAACTATCGCTTCACTCTGTGGTCACTAGATGACAGCACATGCCTACCGCGGAGCGCCGCTTTGATGGGCTGCACAGTGTGGGAACAGCTGACGACACAGCTCCTCTGTTGGAGGGCGAGACATCTGATGACAGAGGTCGGCGAAGCTGCCCTCGTACAGGTACGTCGAGAAGAACCACCGCGGTGGGTCCCTGCAACACGAGAACGGTCTCGTCAGTGGTCACCACAGGCGGACAAGGGCGTCTCCAGACTAGGGGACATGAACTCCGTTTCCGGTGACAGCAGGGGTGTACTTTCCTGTTGAGTTGGCTTTTAGGCTTTACACACCAAACATTGGCTTCAGCCCGCTGCCCCGCCCCCAGCTTTGAGAAGAAAGTCAGCCAAAGCTGTGCAGAAACATGCTTTACGGTGTAATTTTGGGGTAGGCTTCAGCCCGCTGCCCCGCCCCCAGCTTTGAGAAGAAAGTCAGCCCAAGCTGTGCAGAAACATGCTTTATGGTGTAATTTTTGGGTAGGTTTCGCTGTTTTTGATGTCTAGATCCTCTCTCCAAAGCATCCTTTTACGAAGCTATGCTGCTGAATGGCTGTGAGAACTGACGGGGCTCAGCTGAGAACTGACGGGGCTCAGCTGAGAAGTTACTGGGCACCATTGCAGCTGCGGAACGAGCAATAAATCAACGAACACACGTCCTAATGACAATACACGCCAAGAACTGCAGCGTATCTATAGCTGGCATGTAGTTGGGCCCATCCGCCTAAAGTTGGATTAACTTTGGTTCAACATCGCTGAACAGTGGCTCAAACGCAATCACTGAACTAAAGATCAAAGTAACAGCGACAGTCAAGAAGTTGTATGAGAATGGAATGGAATGGAATGGCATTGTGCCTGAATGGGCTCACCGCTCTGTTCTCCATTCCAAACCCTCGTGGGGGAAACATTTCAGACGACATCGGGGAGCAGAGTTGGAGCGGCTACTTGGCCGGGAAAGCCTGCCCCATCAGTGACGCTGGTGCACAGGCTGGCCGTATTGCGGCGGAATCAGACCGCACACAAACGTAATCACCTAGCGTACTGACTTCTCATCATTCTCTGTTTGCACTGGCGCAGCTGTACCATCACGATGAGGCATGCCGGGATTTTACCTTGGTGGTTCCATGCCTCGATGATATCCCCCAGATTGCGGTTGCGCATGTGAGACGCGTTACGCTGGGGGTTCTGACTATTTCACAGTTATGGTTCCGCATGGCCGTAGCAACTGGAAACTGTCCTCCCAGAGCGTCACAGTGAATGGGGAGGGGGGGGGGGGGGGGGGCAAGAGGCTACTGCAAGTATGGCCTTGCTGACAATCTCAGATTAACACGGAAGGAAGAATACTTTCACCGGTCCAGAAGCAAACTACGCAGCGAAGCACAGTAGCGCTAGTCCTTTTCATCGGTGGTGCTTCCCTCATCCATTCAACCCGCTCGCGAACCAGAGAGTCGTGCGCTTCGCGTTAAACTTGCACGAAAGGTGAAAAGGTAACTGCCCCACCCCCCTACGTCAATGTGTTCTGCGCAGAACTGCGGGTGACAAACCACGCATCTCATATGGTAGCACGAGCACGAGCGATACTTGACTTCCGACACTCGGTGTGGTGTATTCCTCGCTCGCTGCGCGCTCTGTGTAGTGTATTCCACGGCGCGCTGCACTCGCGGCGCACCCGCCCAATAAATAGGGCGTGGGACTCTGCGACGTAGGGGTGCTCCCACACCCTGTCATCTGGGCAGCAATTTATTTCGGCTGCCACAAAGGACGAAGGCAGCAGAGCTGGTGACACGAGGGAATCGGACGGCCTGCCCAGAGAATTCCGTCCACCGTCGCTGGTACGCACTATTGTTGTCGTCACTCTTATGGACCCCCAATAGTGGAACAGTCTCTCTGCTGGAACGGCCAACCTACAATGCGAAACTTTCCATCTGAATCAATATATCATCCATCAAAAGGATGTGGTGGCAGTAACCCACAACAGGCTATATGTTTTGGAACCGCAAGACAGCCTTCATTTCAAACAATCATGGAGTGCAACAGGACTGGGCCTACACCAAAAAAAATTATTGTTGTGCTTAGTTTTCTTCGAGTGAGCCGGACATTTCAACTTCCAAACACTGTTTCAATCTTGTGGCCTAGGTTGAACAGCTGAAATATTGGTTATTTTTTGCCCCGCCTTGGGTTACACACTGCAGACGAGATGCTATCACAGCTGAAGATATTATGGTCGGGCGCTTCCTCCCTTCAGTGTCCACGACAGAAACCAAGACAAAACATTGTGGAAGAAGCACGGTGCATGAAGATACTCCTGAACAAAATTATGAACTAACGGAGAGAATATGCAGAAAATTTGTATAAGTTTAACTTAACGACGTGTTTTCTTCAGGTAGGACCCATTTGAAGTGGTTCAATCCCCGAGAGGTAGCCGTGGCGGTGCTGAGTGTTTGCTGAATCAAACATCGTGATGCGCTCGTGTTTCGGCCCTTTCTCGTGGTGATCTTACAAGTTGTCCATGAGTTTAATGTATTTTCTCGTGTTCATATGCTTGGTTATGGCGCGGTTCTTAAGCTATCCAGTTACAAATCGTGTTCTGAGATAACCAGCAACATGTCCAACTTCTTATATGCGTAGCATAAAACGTGATTCGTGACTGAAACTTGCACAGACCGCACAACATGGACTGAGGGCTAATGGACGCATGCTGTTTAGTGTATTATCCATTATATCTGAAAATCGTGCTCACGAACGCCAGGTATAAACGGCTCTCGACGGTTATATTCTTCTTGGCCTTGAACGCCGCAGGGGCTCTGAGATGGGAGGATTTCGATGACGTTATTGTGGAGTCATGAATGCATGTGTGCCCTTGAAATAGTCTTCCCGAAATAGTCTACGTATCTTCGCGCGTTTAGCCCAGACTCTAGTGGGTTTTAGGCCTCAAGAAGGGCAAGAATTTGAACTGCATCGAATGAACTTCAAATGGCTCTTTCAGATTCGGAACACCATACAGATATGGAACGCTCTTAATATTATGCATTTTTGTAAACCAATCTTTTTTAAGTTTTCGATCTTTTCATATGGACCAGACATCAGTGATTTTGTGCATGGTGCGTCCAGAAGTCTCGAGTGTCAGCTGTCGGCGATGGGATTAAGCCCATTGTCACAAGAAAATGACGTTCACTGGTTCTCGAGTAATACGGTGCATTAGCAAGCAAGGCGGGGCGTTGGAAAATTATGGGAAGGTGAGCGACATATTTTCCGGGCAAAATATCTTGTATTTTCAAATGGTCGGTTTAGTTCTCTCCCGTTGTTCAGCGAGGCATTGATGCGCCCTACTCTCACCCTGGAGGCTGACGCAAATCACACAACTGGGTGGGTTAGTGGGGAGTCATCTGGTGAATGACAGTGACCACTGACCCGCAACAAATCGATGTTCGCAAAAATGCACATCACTTGACCTCATCTGACCTCGAATTCACACGCGACCCTGCAGAGCAACATCTGCACTGAGCCCATCCGAGCGATCAGCCAATCGGAGGCCAGCGCTGCTGCCCGATCCGCCAATCAGTCGCGCTGGCCTCACCGATCGACCGCGAATGTTTGGCCAGCCACGTGCCAGCTGTCCGCCGCTGTCCGGCCGGCGGACAATTTCACGCTGATTGGTGCCGGCGGTCGTCAGCTGGCGGCCCGACGAGCGGGCTGCCGCCGCCCGTCACCGGATCGGATCGGGTGGGATCGAGCCGGGGCGCGTGAACTCACATGGGATCTGATCGGATCAGGTGGTATCAGACCCTAGCGCGTGCACTGAAATAGAATCAGATGGGATAGGACTGACTGAGCCGGAGCGCGTGAGCTCAGATGGGATCGGGTGGGATCGGGTGGGGCCGATAGGATCGGGAAGGACCGTCAGGGAACTGTGGAGAATCAGGCAAGATGGGACAGTTTCGAGCAGGATTGAACAGCATCAAGTGGGACCAGGTACTATCGGGTGGGATCATGTAGGACCGTGAGAGATTGGGCTCACATTGAGCAGGTCTGAAACGCCTGACAGCGCCTGCTCCGAACACGGAGACCATGTTGTTGACATAGCGCGTAAGCATGGGGCAATAAGAACTGATTCCCTCAACGTTCACGAGGGGTCCCGGGCCGGTAAGGGCAGGGACGTAGCCGAAGAGGAGGGCCAGGGGAGTCATACCCCTGCCTCTCACCTGAATGAAAAAGTTACACCAGAGGCTGGGCGTTTTTGCAGGAATTTGGTTAAAATCCGCAGGAACTGGGAGAGCATTTGACGTTTCTCCCATCCATGAGGAATATTTTGACTGCATGCCTAAGAAAGTATCATTCTACCTGGTGGAATAAAGAACAAGAACGAAACGAGTATGCATACACATGTGCGTAAATTATGTGCATACATTTAGGCACAATGTATTCATGAATGCAACTTGCATCATATGCAAGGGCAAATGTACATGTTATTAGTTCCCTAATATTCTTGAGGCCAGCAGCTTAATGAGTCTGAGGAACAGGTCCGTAATGCATTCGGACCAAGCCCCCCCCCCCCACGATCATCAGCGAGCTAATGGCCTCAGACGTGCACAGACGTGCAGCACGCCTTTATGGAAACAGTAGCAGAGGCCTTCTGATGTTGTTTCGACTACGGCATGTTGGCCGGATTATCAACCCAACTATACCTCCATTCTCCTGGTTTTTTCTCCGAGGAATAAGGCTGATACTACTGTCTTATCTGTCAGTAATATTCCTCGCTAATGCACTGAACAACTTACTTAAGCTGTTTGTTTAAATCAGGCATTCTTTCCCTGACGGGGATGGCTTTGAGAACCTGCAAACGTCTTTTGTTTGGACATCATTTTGGAAACAGTGCGCTTTGAGTGAGGTAAGAGCGTAGTTCTCGATTGCGGGTTTTGCGCGTATGCTGGTCTGGCACTCCCTGCCGCAGGTGCATAGCAGATAGAGGTGAGGCCATTCCAGTAACAGGTCGAGTTACGGAACCGGCAGCGTTCGTAAGGACATTCAAATTCATACATGATATTGCTGGTATAATCGATGGCTTGCTTCTGCCGCAGAGAACCTCACGCGCAGTTCCGTAATACATTTGCACTGAACAACATCCCGCCGCGTTCGTTAGCGCGTTAATGACCTCCGACGTGCATACGTGACACGACGCGCCAGCACGCTGCTGACCCAGCTTTCAGCGTTGACAATCGGCCTGCTATTCCCACCGACAGGAGCTACAAAGCCAGCGCGGCAAATGCGGAACGAGTGTGGCGGGCACGGTCCCGGCAGCATGACCCAGAGGCCGCGCCCGTGCACGGCAGCTGCGCCCCGGAGCTCATGCTACTGGCAGTGACCAGCTGTCGGGCGGGCCGCTGCACCGGCGAGGAGCGGTCGTCCGTATGGCGCCCATGGCTCATCTCATTCCGCCCGTTAGCCTGCCGTGGGCGGGCGCCGGACGGGCGGGTTGCACTACTTCTTCGCTGGCGGGCGCGCGCGCCGGCCGCCGGCACTTCAGATGTGGAGCGCCCGGGTCAGCGGGTCAGACGGCCGGGTCACAAGTCAGCGCCGCTCGACGGCGGCCGCACGAGTCGGCCGCGGGCGAAGCGAGGGAAACGCGCAGCCAGCCACGAGGTGGATCGGATGTTGGACACAATGTCACGGGACACAGTGACGCGATGACGCGATGATGCGGTGACGTGCACGTTAAGCTTTGGCCCTGTTATCGTAGGATGACAAAACTGGGCAGCCGAATACAACTGAAGGGTGGTGCAAGTGAGGTGGTGCTGGTGTTGAAAGGGGGGGGGGGGGTAAAAGGGTCGCGCCAAATTCGGTGCCACAAAGAGAGAAGCACCGGGAAGCTCCATCCACGAGAAGCAAGACAGACGCCCCACAGTGCCTGTCAAGAGTTGTTTTCAGGTGCTACCACCGCCAGTCTGCAAGGACATAGGGCCATAGCCTATGCAATAGCCTATATAGTATAGCACAATGCGCGGCACAGATATTCCAAACCCCTGTGGTCAGCGAGAGTAACGCAACGATTCTCCACGTGATGTTCGCAGAGTCCGGTCGAGTCACAACCGAGTCGGGGGTCAAGGGCACTCACAGCAGCTCGCACCGACCTCATCGTTGCATCGACGTCTGCGCTTGCAGGTGTGTATCGCATGCCTAAAGGGAGGCCGCAACGTTAATGGGGTTTTGAATTGAAGTGAAGCACTGAATTTCATGCGCTTAAACGCAGTTGATCTTGGCTCATTTTATTTTGAATTTAATTGACGCAAACCCTTGTCTTTAGAAAGGTTTGATCATCGATAGTGTTAGCAGCAATGTGGGGGAACTGCTATCGCACTTAGTCGATTGTTCACATTAAACAACTTCCGCACCAACCTCAACAAGTCCTTGGGCCACAACGTCTCCGTCATTCGCTCCCATCCAGCGAGAGGCCCGCGATGCCAATCCTGCTGTGCCACTGGGTTATCGTCGCCATTTGTTGCTGGGGGGTTCAGGTGCGCGGGGCGGGGTGTGGGGGCGGAGTAAGCGCGCCTCTCCCAAGATGGCGAAAAACGCCAGAACTGTCCCCGTCCAGGCTTGGTTTTAATGTAAAAGGCGCTTCGTTAGCACGTTTAGACCCCAGATATCAAGCTGGAATCCCTTACGTGACACCGCTCCGCCAATGACGGCTCGCCGGTCACTGCCCGCGAGCACGTGTAGCATGGCGAGGTGAGGCGGTGACACAGAGCGCGCTGACCACACCCGTAGCGATGGGCCATTCGTAATGCCGAGAAAGCACGCGGTGCTATCACCAACTCACATCAGCTCATTACATATCACACCAGCTCATTAAATATCATGCTAGCTCACTACATCTCACACCAGCTCACTGTACGTCACACCAGCTCTACGTATGTCACTATAGTCACGCCAGCTCACAATAAATTACACCAGCTCACAATATACCACACCAGCTCACTGTACGTCACACCAGCTCTATGTGTGTCACTATATGCCACGCCAGCTCACAATAAATCACACCAGCTCACAATGTACCACACCAGCTCCCGGCCGGCCGCCGGACGGGCCGAGCTCTTGGCGTCCAGCCGGAGGTCGGGGAGTCGGGTCAGTGCGAGGTGTCACCGGGAACACGCCTCTGGTGTCGGGAGGCAACGCGCCACAAGCGTTGGCAATGCATCCGTGACGTCACGAAACAAAACACCACGGGTGCGTCGGGGAAACACGCACAATGTCGGGGGGCACTCCTCTGCGTCCGAAACGCAAACATGCATCGGACACTCGCACCGTTGAGGGCAGGATCGAGGGCAGTGTTTACTAGCCTCTTATCTTTATCTAGATTCGAATATCAACGTATGGAAGTTAGCAGGGTCTTAACAAGTATTTTGACGTCTATAAGGTCTTCACAGAACTGTCCAGACCGTAAGCAGTGAGAATCCAACCAATCTCTGCTTTCCATCCAATCCACCCAACTGTCCAGCAAAATCCAACCACTTACAGTCTCGTGGCTTTTAAAAACATGTCACGGAGCGCCGCGTCGCGTTTGGCGCAAACGCTACAGTATCACTGCGGGCGCACTCGTGCCACCGCAGAAGTGCCCGCAGAATTGATGTGAACAACCGCAGATACTGGGAGTGAACCGCAAAATGAGGCGAAATGGGTGCAGACCAAACCTGAAGACAAGCCGCAGCGATTTGGGGGTGGCATGGCTCGCTGCAGCGATACACTCTAGCGCTGATGTGAAGCGGGGTAGAAGATTAAATGGGGCTGAAAGGTGAACACAAGCGTATTGGTTTGAGACCGCTTGCTGAATGCCAATGCGTAATGACATGATTGCGACAATTCGGGACCAATCAAAAGTAAATCTGATGGAAATGACGCTGACGTAGGGCTCATAAGTCGGCGGTGCTGGGCACAGGTCGCAGAGGGGGGTGCATGGTTTGGCAGTGCTGGACACAAATCGCAGAGCGGGTGCATGGTTTAGCGGTACTGGCACAAGTCGCAGAGCGAATGCATTGTTTGGCGTGCTGGGCACAAGTCGCAGAGCGGGTGCGTTGTTTGGCCCGATTGACATGGAGAGATTAGTCGCCCGCTGGCCAAAGGGAACCAGTCTGGCCGCGGTCGGCCGTGTCGTAAAAGCGCGCGGCACCAGCGATCCGCATCCGACAATCGTCACTGCATCCGCCATCTGCTGCTGCAGCCGACACCCGTCGGCCGTCACCTCAGCCGACATCCGTCAGCGGCGCCGGCCGGGCGTGACGGCCCGTCACGGCTGGCCGTCACTCCCGGCCGTCACGCGGCGTGAAGCAACGTGAGGGCCGGCTGACCCAGCTCCGGCGGTCGTTAGCGGCGCCTCGGGCCGCGGCGTGACGGGGCTCGGCGGCGGCCGAGCGAGTCACGCACAGCGGACGCCAGAGGCGCGCCCAGGCAAGGCAGCAGGGGCGCAGCACTCGTGACTTAGGGTCGTCGGTCGTGTGGTGGTGGGTTTGGTGTCGTGTATGTGGATGCGAACCGAGTAGGTGAATGCGAACCGTAAATATGAATGTGAGCGGTGTGTGTGTATGTGTGTGTAAATGTGAACCACGTATGTGTATGCGTGTGGGAATATGGACCGTGTATGGTATATTCCATGTCCCCACGTCTTGAGGTAGTATCTCACCCCCATTTTGTATTGCTGAGCGCGCCCCTGACATTCCTGAACGTCAAACGTTCATAGCGAGGGCGGGGCGCACCGGATCGCATAGGCACGCTCGTAGCAGCACGTGCTGACAAACGGACGACACCAATGTGCACGTGTGGTGACAGTAGCGAGGTCACGTGATTCAGCGGCAGGCGCCGGAGAACAGGGCTGAGGAATGCGAAGCGCTCGTGTACGCGCCTATTGTTGTCCGTTCGCCGTTACAAGTATGTGCCATTGTGTTCTGCCGTGCTGTCGGAGGAAGATGGCTGAAATAGGAGGGAAGGGAGCAGCAGTCTTTGTGACGGTACCAGCTGAACGGGTAGTACCCAGTTGGTCAGTCTCCGGCTAGCGTAATCCTCAACCCGACCAACACGACTTGGCTTGTTCTTGCCTTTTGATTATTATTATTTTTAATAAGCCGAGCCTTTTGAATTGATGGATTCTGGGATCAGAGCTCGCGCTAAACAGTGTGTGTTGTGTCAGACTTGACCCCTACCATCCGATTGTGAAATTCCAAGTCGACGGAGAATTTCGTGGCGGAAAGAAAAGGTGCCGTAATGCTTTGCACGGTCCAGCCCGTCTTTTGGCGTATCGTAACTTTAAGCGCGGCCGTAGGCGAAACCTTCTCAAGGGCAGGGTGCTATGCGTCCTGCCCGCCAGCCCACCCGCCACGGGTGGGTGGATTGGTGCCATGCTTTCTGACCAAATGAGTTATCGGGAATCGACCCATGGTGTGCCTTGGCGGCTCATGCGGAAAGGAAAGAGAGAGAGAGGAGAGAGAGAGAGAGAGAGAGAGAGAGGAGAGAGAGAGAGAGAGAGAGAGAGAGAGAGAGAGAGAGAGAGAGAGAGAGAGAGAGAGAGAGAGAGAGAGAGAGAGAGAGAGAGAGAGAGAGAGAGAGAGAGAGAGAGAGAGAGAGAGAGAGAGAGAGAGAAGAGAGAGAGAGAGCAGAGAGAGAGAGAGAGAGAGAGAGAGAGAGAGAGAGAGAGAGAGAGAGAGAGAGAGAGAGAGAGGAGAGAGAGAGAGAGAGAGAGAGAGAGAGAGAGAGAGAGAGAGGAGAGAGAGAAGAGAGAGAGAGAGAGAGAGAGAGACATATGCATAAATGTATATAGGCACATAAGGGAGGGGAGGCAGAGAACGAATGTGGAAAGAGGAAGAAATGAACGATATAGCGATAGAGCGAGGCGAGGGAAAACGACGAGACTAGATTTATCGTCGGCCGCCAGCGTCCATTTATCGCACCACACAAGCCACCGCCTCCAAATCCTTGCGGACAAAGGGTCCAAGGCGGCAGACGGTGGCCAGCTGACCAGTCATCCGCACCACGTGACCGTTCGGCGGTCATTACCACGCGCCACGTGACTCTACAGAGGAGTCGGCCTGCGCCTGATGGGACGGAACAAGCCTCCAGCCGTCCAACATCCTGGTTCCACTCCGAAGAGGACAGGACACTCCGGATTGTACCTATACTTCGAAACGGACCTGCTCTCCTGAGTAGACCCACTCTCCCAGCGGACCTACACTCCAGAGTGGGCGTACGCTCTGGAGTGGGACAAAACTCTGGAGCGGATTTGCAACTGCGAAGTGGCATACGCTCCCGGTAATTAAGTGAACGCTTAACTCTGGAGTAAGCTTACACTCCGGAGTGTACGCACCACACACCAGGGACTCGAGGCGGACGGCGAGGAGTGCCCGTGCCCGGACTGCCTCGACGCGGTGTCCTCCATCCTTCTGGCCGATACGATCCGCGGGTTGCAAATGGTGGCGAGTCATAGTGGTGCAAAGGCCGATCATGTGTTCGGGTGTAGGATTGTTCGAGTGGTGGATTGCTCGAGTGTAGGGTTGTCCGAGCGTAGGGTTGTTCGAGTGTAGGGTTGTTCGAGTGTTGGACTGTCCCAGTGTCGCATAATCCCATTGCGCGACCGGACAGGTCAGGAGGCGGGGTCATGGAGTCGTTATCCCATTTATCGCGCGTTATAACACCCTGCTCCCGATTTACCCCTGATCCCCCCCCCCCTCCCCCCGATTACCGACTTGATTTCACAGGGACGGCGAAACGCAGCGTCCGTTACAGAGCACGAACGGCCCGCCACCACCAAGCCACCGCAATTCTCTCAGCAAGGCTGTAGCGAACACTTCCGCGTCGCCCGCGGCGATTCCCAAGCCTTAGCGAGACGGATTTCGAAGGCAGCATTCGTGACGTCACTCTGGCGCCAGCTGAGTACCGAGCATAACCAGCCGTGATGAATGCCTTTCCCAGCATTCCTCCGCCGGAACGCGGCGGCTCGACAAACCGTTGTGCTGGGATGAGTCATGTCAGCCGACAGTGTTCGATCTGCAGGAGGCCGCGGTTCAGAATATTTGTGTCGGGAGCTGTTCAGGCGAAGCGGCTTCTGATCGATCGCTGTGCCATGTGACGTCAGTCGTCCCGAATCACTATTTGATTGGAGGCATTTAGGGCGGTGAGATACGAGACGAGGTATCTGTCGATCAAGCTGTACGGCAAGCTGCAGCAAATGGAAAATTCGCTGCCCTGTGTTCCAAGTTCTGTTCGTAATATATCCTGCTTGCCAGACAATGTAAAGCCGTAGGCCACCGTCTGTTTCTTCCTGAACGCAAAGTAACTGTTTTCGGAGTCCAAAACAGCGAAGACTACACGCGTCCGGTTCCGTCCAGGATCTCTTCCTGTTCAGTATCTAATTCGCTTGGCCATGACGCCACCATGCGCGAGACCCGACCCAGCAGCTCGGGTCCGCCGAGCCAGCGGAAGGCGGACAGGGCGGACCCACACCAGCAGCTCCCCACCTGGCGGTCCTGATAGCCGAAGTAGAACGGCCGGTGATGGCAGTGTGCGTGTGCTTGCGCTCGGCGGGGGATCCAGCCAGGGACGTGTCGTGGGGAGGAGGCGGTGGCTGCGGAACGGGCGAGGGAGAAGGAGCGAACTGGTGCAGGATGGGAAATGAGTTATGATGTTGAAGAGGGGGATGAGGAGGAGGAAGAGGAAGAGATGACATGGATGGGGAGAAGCGCAATATTCCGCTCCTCGGGCCGGAGACGGAGATCGAATGATGTAACTATTTTCACAATAAATGTAAGCAAGACACGTTTAAACAACATGCATGACGAATATGGAGTGTGACGTGACTAAAGAAATATAGAGTGACGTCACTAAAGATGACGTCACCCAAATTCCGGCAACGGCATCACACAGCAAAGGACAACCACCGAATTGTACTTCATAAGGGTCGATGAAATCATGCGTATAACAAAAAATAACACAGCGTCGCTGGTTGCTTGTTTTCGTTGCACTTCCGAAACCAAGGTAGTTTATCTGACGACCTAATGGCAAATGGCCAAGTGGTTATGCAAAGATAAGGCTTTAACCAACGAGCAGAAATGCGATTTCTATCGTAGCGACTGACGTTGCTCCGCAGCGACACATTGGCGGGGGGCGGTACAGAGATGCTAGGCAGTGTCTGTCTCATCCTTGGAGAAGCACGAGTTGATTTTATGCTAATAAGAGGTGAGTCATCAGTCATCACGGACGGAGGAACGTAAATGATCTCACTCGATTACTGTACTAGGCACGTCTGTCATAGTTATATACATAGCAGCCAATGATCATTCGTCGGGGAGTGCTGTCTGCAAAACCTTACCTGCATATTAACAATACCCCTCAAAAGATACTGACTCAGCTGTTGGTTGATAGGTGCGTGCTCTACCAAAAGGGCGCAATAGCTACCACCAAAATATGCGTGCGGATGACACGCCCAGAAAAACAGTAATCTGCACCAATTTTATCCTGCCATAGGCGGCATCCAGAGTTGCGTTCACGATACCACCAAGAGAAGGCGAATCCCTTTCGGAGTGACGTCCCAAAGATGCCTGCTGCGTTGTTCGAGTTATACTGCGACTGAAAGGTATTCTTGTCTTGTTTTCATACATTATTGATGTTTTAGTTCGTTCATCATAGAAACATCACCAAGCCTGATTATGCACGGTGGATCGGACCATAGACGTCTGAAATACAGCCGTGTATGCATACCTCCAGATATTTGCAATTGGAAGTATGTTGTCATATCCAGAAACGAACTTATGCTCATGCTGATA
This sequence comes from Pollicipes pollicipes, assembly GCF_011947565.3. Classification (NCBI taxonomy): domain Eukaryota; kingdom Metazoa; phylum Arthropoda; class Thecostraca; order Pollicipedomorpha; family Pollicipedidae; genus Pollicipes; species Pollicipes pollicipes. The sequence continues at coordinate 15,290,995 of NW_023595962.1, read as the reverse complement.
GGGGAAGGGTTGGAATTCATTGAAGCACATGAGGAAAAAACATACCGGACCACTCCATGCCATCAATGCTTATTCTCCCGTCATGTTAATGTACCACTCGTGCGATGCTCAACGAATTATCCCATGCGAAGCGTGTCACAGCGAGGGCGGAGCTAGCAGCGCGGCCAGGCTGTTCCCAAAACGGCCGGTCATAAAACAAACTGCGCCCGGTGTCGTCCGGAATGGTTCCGCTTCGTGTGCCCGGGGCGCATGCTCGCCACGGCTGGCCGGGTCAGAGCCGTCTCCGGCGGCTCCACGCGGAGACGCACGATTTATCAGCTCGCCTGCGGACCACAAGCGAGACAGGGTCCAGAAGCGCGTCCAGGCAACACCCGTGGGCGTCACTTGACTCCGAAAACGAGCGTCAAATGGCGCGTCACGCGACACAACAAAAGAGCATCAAAATTGCGACGGTCGCTCGAGAACACGACGGCGCAAGGGCGACGGTCGCTCTATCGAAGCAAAATAACTGGGCAATGTCACACCCCATCCCCGCCTCCGTGGACATCTCCCTGGCGCCGCCCGTGCTAGGCGATCATGCGAGGACCGTTCTCGCCGGAGAGCAGTCTCCGGCGGATAACAACCGGGGTTTTGCCGGGCCCGTGGGAGCCTGTACCCAGCAGGCGGATAATGACGGGTTACAGACGGTCACGCTGTTACCGTAAACGGCGATGGGGCGTTTGGTTTACAACGGTCACTGCAAGCGTACCCGCCGTGCACGGGTGGCCTCGGTGATTGTGTGTGCACGGTGAGCACGTGTGCACGCCGTGCACGGGCGGCCCCGGTGATTGTGTGTGCACGGTGGGCACGTGTGCACGCGGCGCACTGGTAGCCTCGGTGAGTGTGTGTGTAAGGCGACGGGAAATCGTCAAGTCGGAATTTCTCACGGTGCTTCGCGAAAGAACGTTTCTTAATGAATCCATGCTTGAATGTTGATTCGAAGGTTGATTTATTGCATCGAAGCAACATTTTCAGGCCACGGAGGCACTTAAGTGTCGCATCGAAGAAACCTGGAGAGGTGTGCAGTTAGGCTAACTACGCTACTAAATACTGAGTTCTCACTAAGTTAAGCGTGATGGATTGCTCTGGTCGGAAAATCCATTTTTAAAATGAAGATTGTCGCATGCATCACTATCACCATTCTGATGATATGGCGCTCAGCATGATTGGCTGAGCTCACAGTGAGATGCACATGAAGCGAACTCGGGCCCCAACACCATGTCTAGAGCCCATTGCCGTCCAGGGCGTTGCATTTCCCCTAGAAGAAGGTGAAGTGCGACAAGTTTATGTATAAGTGCGGATGCGCAAATATCCACTGTAGAAACGAGTAGAAATCTGTACTGTACGTAGAAATCTGGAATCTGGAACTTCGTAAGAAAGATGTGGTTTCAAAATATCGCGCCTGACGGATGGGCGTTATTCGCCACCATCGTGCGCTGGAGTCGGCTCAGGTGTACTGTGATGGCGTGCCAAGCAGGAGTACGCAGGTGCCATGGTGTGATGCGCAGCGCAGTTGTACCATAATGAGTGTTGCGCAAAAGTACGCAGATGTGGTGCGCAGGGGTACTCGTGAGCACATGTTGCCCACACGCAGGGCGGCGAGCAGCCTGTGTTTGGTTTGGAACTGAAAGAAGCGCATTTCGCTTTTCCAAAGTCTGCAGAAAGCAAAAATGTAATTATGGCCATTCCCCATGTACATGTAGACATCAGCAGACCCAAAATCATCTCAAGAATGCTACCCATCGGGTAACATAGGTATGACGATAGTGCCGATACAGGTGACCTGATGCCGTGCAAACCATTCTGAAGTCAATACTTACAGTTTGATGCGTACTCAAGGAAGTTAGCAAACGCTAAATGATCGTAACCTCCGTGATACAGACGAAAATATAGGTGACACCTGCCGAGGGTGGGCCACCGCCAACACCTGACGAGGGTGGGCCACCGCCGACACCTGCCGAGGGTGGGCCACCGCCGACACCTGCCGAGGGTGGGCCACCGCCAACACCTGACGAGGGTGGGCCACCGCCGACGCCTGACGAGGGTGGGTCACCGCCGACACCACGTTTGCCGGATATTGAATGAGACAAACGACTGGATTCGACTGAGTGCCAAAGTGCCATGCATCAGAACAATGTTGGGGAAGGAGGGCAGAGAACAAATGACAAGTAGTCAGCATCGATAGCACTTCAGATTGCTTCGCGTTCGAACGGGACCGTTCAAAATCTGACGATCAGTTGGTAATTTGTCGTTCGCAGCAAATGATTACTCCCTCAACAACTTTTTTGAGAAAGCTTATTACGCCTCACCAGCCGTTTTAGCGGCCACATATGCCAGCCAGCACGTCAAACAGCGCAAAACTCAGCCATGTTTTCCACAACCCCACCGTTAATACCGCAGTAACACCGCGAGTCGGCCGCACGCTACTTTGACCACACGAGCGGGGCGCACATTGAGCTCTTGGTGAGAGTTTGCTCAGTGGCGAAGCTTCTTCCGACAGAAGGCGATGCCGCGCCGGTCGTGGGTCAGTCGGCCGACCGCAGACGTGGTTCGGGCGAGTAAACGTGCGGCCGCACACAGCCATAGGTGTTCATCGTGCGAACACGACGTAATAAGTGCGGCAGATTATTACGGATGCTACAGCATTGCGGATTGCGGAGAGTTTCGTTCTCCGAGTGGCTTGCGTAGATAGTCTTGGGTTCAGCGTGTTGGCTAAGCAAGGATCGTAACGCGTGCCTCAAACCAGCCACGCAAACTGTGCCCTCCAGTGCAACAGATGATATTGCTTCCACTCTTTCGCAGGGCAGGACTGCGGGAAGGTTTACATGCCGCACAGTGCTACGGCACGGCCGCCCCGGTCCTGGGTTGATCCCTATTGGCAAGTTGCCAGCTAACCTTCCCAGGTCAGCCGTGTAAAAAATGCACCCCTCCGGGACTCGTGCCCAATGCCGCTGCATGGCGACTCCGGCAGCTTTTCTCAGAACACGTAGGCGGCAAAATCGAACTTAATGCGCCTGCGCACCGACAGCGCGGTGTTGATTTTGGGTGAGCATATACATCTTTAGCTATTCGGCATGATACTCATTGTCAGCCATCGCCAAGCCAAGTCGTAATGTGAGCACGCCAAATGGACCGACCGCAGTGATATCATGTTTTATCTATCGCACATTTTCTCGCACTGTTTGATACCAGTAACACGTGGCGTGCAACGGTTTGTTTTTTACCTGTGCACCTATGAATGCATACTCCATAACCAATGCTTACCTTTTGTTTGTCTCCGGAGTTCTTGAGTGAAGAATGCAGAGCTTGAAGTTGTGGCAATCCGTCACATCCACTCCAAAGTTCTCCCCTAACACCCCGCTCGTGGAATCTGGATCCACGGGCTTCGTGGGAGTACCTGGAATTATGGTCCTGCCATCACTCTCACTGGAGCCGGAACAGCTGTTATTACGGCAGTATGCGCCTCTGGAATAATGCAGGGCGCTTTTTTGTGTTTGAGGCGTCATCAATGAAGTCACCGCTGAATGAGCATTGTTTCCATAAGCTAGATTGTGCATCTAATAAATCATCACAAGCTTTTGCGGCATCTGAAATTGTACCCATGAACAAATAGTCACTACGATGATATCAATGATAACAGTCACTTCGATGAAGGCATTGTTACCGATCAAAGCCTTTGAAGATCGCTGGAAATGATTGGTGTACACGTCTTGTGGTGACAAATCGCGATGGCACGCACGACAGACACCCGGGCAAAACGTGGATTATGTAGCTGTTCAAACACAACCGGGTATCTAATTCGGTTGTTGACTGTTCTCGTCTAACAGCAGACACATTTTTATATTATCTCTCAGAGCTTCCTACCAACCAAAACTGAAAAAGCGGCAACAACACAATAACAGGGCGGTGCTTAGCAATAGAAGACAGACAGTAACGGCGTGGATGCATGTTGCTGAATAACCATACGATTTAAAAGAGACCCCCCCCCCCACACACACAAACACAAACACAAACACACACACTGTGCGGCTAGGGTAGGAACAGCACGCACCTGGCTTGTCGTGGAAGTGGCCAGGTGGTCCCTGCGGAGCGGTGGGCGCCTCGGCAGTCTCGCTGTCCTCGAAGCCGTCCTCGGGGAAGAAGAAACCGTCATCCTGCTGTTGGTCATCGTACTCTTCCTCCTCCTCCTCCAGCTCGACCGCACCAAACTGTGGATCTGAGCAGGTGGCTGTCTGAGGAACTGCGCACGGGGCGTCTGGGAAGTCGGTGCTTCCGGGCATCGCATCATAATGCCCAATCAAAATGAAAGGAAACACACTAAGAGATCTCCCGCGGCACACGACTTTTCACCAAAAACAAAAACAAAAACGCTGTACATTGAGAAGCGTTTTCCCCGAAAGTATGTGTTGAGTACCGACAGGAGCAGAAGCGGTTTTTTCAAGTGACTGACTCTCGTCGTGGATGTCTGGCAATCGGCGTCCTTATTTTAGACATCGTTCATAGACTGAAAGGTTGCGGTGAAGTGATCCTGGGAAGACAATGCCCTCTGATGCGACTGGCCTGCGAAATTCCGCGTAGCGGAAAGCAGCGGGGATTAATGAGATTGGTGGGAAATGCTCAATACTACTAGACCTCATGCTCGACCTGAACCTACCCGTGTCGGAACAGTTGTAGGTCATGCCGTTGCCAAGCTAGGTCAGCTGGACAATTGCGCAAGTCTAGCGCTGAACGAATTTTTTGGATCCTTGGCCAATGCTGGAATCGTAATTAGCTGCACCTAGGAAATATGTGGTTAAGAATACGGAGAGTGAAGGAGAAAACGTAACGCAAATGTGATACCAGCGCGATAACGCATGGCTAGCAGTGGCATACGCTTCTCCTGACAACAGATGTGCGTAATCGTTGACAGGCATGCGACTGTCGTACTGGCAAAGGTTTTACGTAGAAAGGTACGTGGCATGTCTAGAAAATAACATTTGGCCCAACGTGACCTTACAGGTCACGACAGTAAACAGGTCAGGAGGGTTGACTTGTAACGTTTGAGGCGGCAAAGAGATGAGCTTGACATGACGCCACATAATTGGTACTTATGCGGGTGAGCTACATCAAATCAATCAAATTAAAGACAGTAAAGGCAGAATTTCAATCGAAGACAGCATTGCAAATAGTGCTAAGGTTTTTTTACACAACACGCATGAACAAGTGGCCAGGGGTGTTTGTAATGTTGTCATCCTCCACGGCACTGATAATCGTAACAAAACAGCCATCCCATGAACTGAACAAACGAAGCTGTGGTATTCCCTACTCAAAAATGACAAAATTTATATGCAGGGTACGCAAGCGCAACGGAAAAGGGTGCGCGATTTCCTGGACAGCGGGGACAATATGTTAAGATATAAGTAGAAGCTAAAGGACTGTGACCAGTATCAAGCATGAAAGTAACAGGTCATCAACCAAAGACGTTTAAGTGCTGCAAAGCAACGTTGGGTAACACTACAGGGTGTAAAGGGCGAAGAAAAGACCTGAACCTAGCTTCATGAAACGAAAATAAAAGTAAACGTATGGATTCCAATCAACAAGAAAAAAACGAGTTGGTGATTTCAAGTGGTTCCGCAAGCAGTCCCTGCAGGTGACCCTATCAGTTTGAAGCCTTTCACTTTCTCAGTCCCTGGCTCTCCGTGAACCTTCAACTTACTCAGTCCTCCGCTCTCCGTAAACCTTCAACTTACTCAGTCCTCCGCTCTCCGTAAACCTTCAACTTACTCAGTCCTCCGCTCTCCGTAAACTTTCAACTTACTCAGTCCTTCGCTCTCCGTAAACCTTCAACTTACTCAGTCCTCCGCTCTCCGTAAACCTTCAATTTACTCAGTCTTCCGCTCTCCGTAAACCTTCAACTTACTCGGTCCTCCGCTCTCCGTAAAACTTATCTTTTAACTTGAAGTCCATTCAGCCGCTTCACTCAGCGACTGAAAACTACCCAAAACTTTTAGGTGGCGCTTGGCAAGGAATCGGTTGCTGCAAAATACTGCCATATTAATCTTCTTGATGGACGGGTGGGCCAGAAGCGCTGCAGAAGTTGAGTGTGCATAACAAACTTTGTTCGAACACTGGAGAAGCATCGCGTTTACACATTGATCCCCGCTAAAACAAAAGCCTGTACAATATTCGTGTCTAAAGCACTCAGCAATACTTTCAACCTACATTGTCTTAGTCCAGCGACTCCTGCGACGAAAGTGAGATAAAAGGCATCGAGAATGGGCCTCCGGGATGGCTGATCAAGCGTCAATTTCGCTGCCCTTCGCTCCGCTCCGCAGCGCGCGCAGAAGATCAGTTGCAGAGTCCTGAGTGGTTCCGATGGCACCAGCAGCTCGTGGTGCGGTAGCCCTGAGTGGTTCCGATGGCACCAGCAGCTCGTGGTGCGGTAGGATGGTGTGTGCAGCAAAGCGCGAAGATATGCAGCGGGATAGACGTTTGAATGAAGTGAAGGCACCTGCGCAGAGCTAATAAAACTGCGTACTCGGCTGAACAGGTTATTATCTGCAGCAAGCCTGGTGCATGACAATGCTGTGGCTGTGGCCGACTGATCTTGACAGGAGTGTTGTGGCCCCCTGACCCATTGAAACATCTAATGGGGGGCGCTGAAGTTGACCTCTATGACCTCGGTCACGCAGTTCGTGACTCATCAGAGAGATTTAATCTTTAACGCAGCGTGCTAAAGAGAGGTCAGGGAATCAATTTTTCCAACAAGAGGTTAATATCTACGGCAGTTTGTGGCGTGACTTAAGATGTCGTGACGTTAAAACATAACCATCGTGAGATCATGATGCATAATAGATATGCGTATATCAGCAACAGTCTGAAGGGCGTGTTGTAAACAACACACAGATTCGGAAAAGAAATGCTCCAATGAAATGAGGAGGTCAAGTCATAACATTATTCTCAAGTAATCCCAAACCGGTTTTTCATTGGGCCAGCGGATACTACCCAGAAAAAAGCAGATAAAGAAATATTTTAAGTCACAGCATTACAACGTCATGAAGGAACTAAAAGACCCAAAATTGGTAATATTTTCGCTGAACGACATTTCCTGTCACTTCAAATTTGCTTTTGAGAGCACAAGCTTTGCCTTTTCGCAATGTGAAGGAAACTCAAAACTCGCATCGATTTTACCCTGTTTTGATGTCGCAAATGTTCATTGCCGGCCATGCAGTGGGTGGCAAGCGCGTCTAATATAACGGAACAAGGCACACAGGTCTTCAAGGACATTTTCGAAATGCAAGTTTGTGGTTAGAACAAGTAATTTGCTTAAGCACAACTTCCGAGCTATAACACCGGAGCACGCAGGAGTACATGCGTGGTAGATCTAAAGTTTTTGCTTCATATACATGACAGATCAGCGATTGAAACCTGTTGCAGTCTTTGGTGTTCTGCATGCTGAGGTTCAAGCACTTGGAGAAAATGAATGTTTGGTACGACGAGGAGATTTATACAGGTCATTAAAACCTTCACTCTTCTCCTTGCTTATATGCCTGAAACTGTTCCTCTAACTTGGCGTATCCGCTCCTGAAACAGTTGCGTTATGCTGCAATGTCGTAGTCACCGCTGTCCAAAAAATGGCTGTCCAAAAATCGGTGCGATTTCGAACGGCCTGTCACGTGTTGAAACATAAGACACCGTTCCCAACCATTGGATCCGTCTCTGCAATTTTAACATAGAATCAGTGGTCGGCAGTACAAATTACAGCGATCACATTAGCAAGTAATGACCGCTAGTTGGTTTGGTTTGGTTTGTCTGTCAAAGGATTCGCATGCATAGGAAGACGTACAATATAAATATTGGCGAGCCTTAAACACTATGCCGGTGTTGAATGGCCAGCCGTTCGTAATGTTTGCTAAAAAAAAAAACAGGTTGAGGCCTGTTAACGCTATCGCGTTTTGTCCCGCTGCTATTATTTTAGACTAAACAACATCCCACCAGTTGTTACCAGCCCTGCCTTAACTCTCGCGCAACGAGGGGGGGGGGAGAGGCACCATTAAGGACTTTTTAAAATCAATTCGCAACCATTGGTTGTCGCCCTACAGGGCCATTTTTACCCCTTCGCCGGACAACGAAGGTCACGAAGGAAATCCAAGTCCAAAAGTATACTTGGAGCAAGGGGCACTCCCTAAACCATCAGCGGTTTCGACAAACATACCTAACGGTGGTGCGGGCGAAGGTGCTCCTGATACCTCGTCGTCAGAGGCGCCCGGCAGCGGCGCTGGGGCTCCTGACGCATCGTCGCCAGAGGCGCCCGGCGGCGGCGCTGGGGCTCCTGACGCATCGTCGCCAGATGCTCCCGGCTGGCGCTGGGGCTCCTGGCTGGTCCTGACGGAGGCAGAGCTCCCTGGAGGTCCTGACGGAGGCAGAGCTCCTGGAGGTCCTGTAGGTACGGGAGGCGCCGGCGGCTGCACCTCGTCCGGTAGCACCACAAATGGCACGGGCGGCACCACAGGCACCGGGTCGAACAGCACCAGACCCGGAATCCCCGATGAGCCGGACGAGCTCGAACTGCTGGACGAGCTGGACGCGCTGGACGAGCCGGACGAGGCCAGCGAGGCTACAAGCAGTGCGTACACGGGCAGTGTGAGGGCGGCAAGACCGCCGACACTGCCGAGGATGCCCACCGTGCCCAGCCAACACTCGGTGACGCAGCGACCCGAGAACTGCCGTCGCTGCGCGCGGCGCCGAAATTGGCCGCGGAAGCTGCGTGCCGCCGCCTCCGCCGCCCGCGCGTCGTCCGGTGCCGCATGCAGACTGCGCCCCACACTAGCCAGAAGCTCCGCAGTGGTGTCAGAAGCGGGATCGTTCGTCGAGCGCTCGCTGCGCCCACGACGACCGCCGAGGGGACGACGCTTGAAGCCGAAAGGTCGTGTGCCCAGGTGCAGTCGGTCCGGATGAAAGTCCTGGTTGATGTACGATATCTTGGACGGAGTGCCAGGCGGGCTCGACGGTTGCGGCGCCGGTGTGGTCTTCCGGTACTTCTGCTTGAGCTTCTGTAGGACGCTGTGGTACGGCCGTTTCTCAGGCTTCCAGAAGCCGTATTTGTTGAACTGAGGTATGGCGGGTGGACGCGCGAAGGATAAGGACGGACGCGTTGTTTCAGATGTTGATGCTGATGATGGCGCGGAAGCGGAAGAAGCGGAAGCGAAAGCAGTCGCTGCGTATCCCGAAGTCACATACGTGGGCGGTGTGCTCGCCTCCGAGCTGCTGGCGAACGTCAAACCTGGCGCGGTCACCGGCGCCTGCGCCGGCCCCGTGGTGCCCTCACCCGCCGGCTTCGTCGCGCCCGACTCGTCCTTTGCGGTGGTCATGACCGGTCCGATGATGTACCACGGTCGGGCGGCGGAGTCCGCCGGCGGCCCGGTCGTCGGCGGCGCGGCCTCGTCCTCAGCCACGCTCAGGCTCGCGAACAGCGTGCCGAGCAGGCCGGGCAGCGACTCCTGCGAGACGGTGCTCATCGTGGCAGGCGGGCCGATCCAGCCCGGCTGGGGCTTCGGAGATACGCCGCTGAACGCCGGCGAGATCCAGACCGGCTCTGGCTCGGGCGATGCAGCACCGATCGCGGACGCCGGTGAGATCCAGACGGGCTCACGCTCCGTTGGTAGCCGACCAAGCTCACTGGCGGAGACGGTGGGCTGTTGGTTGTTGTCTGGTGCGGGAGAGGCTGTTGTCTGGTATTTGTGCTTTAGCTTATTAAACGCAATCGGTCGCCTAGTGGGTTTCCAAAATCCGAGAGAGTTGAACACGATGGGAGCGGGGCGTGGCTTTGGACTCGTGGATGGCTTTGATTTTGGTGGCGTTCTTGTGCTTCCCATGTATGGTTCGACGTGGTTTGGCAGCAAAGTTGTGGAATCAAGCCAGGTAGACAGCTTTTCTGGATCTGTCGTCAAGGTCGGCGGCGTTAACAATGTGCTTAGCACGTTGACGGCGACCAGATCTTCCGCTGGCTCACGGTCGCCACCTTCTCCTGCTGTGTCCTCCGGCGAGCTGGCAGTTGATGTCAATGGGCCCTGATTAACAGACTGCCCCTGATCAGAGCCCTGCCATGATTCGGCAGTCACGTCCCCATTCTGTCCAGCTTCGTCAGACGCTATCGTAGCACCTCCAGGGATTAACGTCGGGACCTGCTGTCCATTCGAGTTGAGCCCAACAGCCAAGGATGACGTCCATGTGGCATTCCCCGCGGTGGACGAAGGCGCTGCCCCTTCAGCGGTCACAATGACAACCTCTGTCGCCGGCTCACCTGTGGTCGGCATGCCGGTGGTGCTGGAGACCTCCGAACCCAGTTCTGCAATAACGACGAAAGGTGAGGTCGTCGACTCCGTCTCATTGAACTCGGCGCCAACCGATGATGTCAGATCATCTCCATGTGTCGAAAAGTCCTGTGCTAATGGACCCTGACTTGCTGGATGTTCAGAAGTTGGGTCCTGAGTCTCCGAGTCCTCAGCCGCCGCAGTCCTAGTCGGCGGATCTCGTGTGGGAACAGCTGGTGGCGATGGAGACGGTGGCGGTGACGACGGCAGCGTTGACGACGGCAGCGGTGACGACGGCAGCGGTGACGACGGCGGCAGTGATGATGGCGGCGGTGGCGGCGGCAGCGGTGATGATGGCGGCGGTGGCGACGGCCGTCCTGGCACGGACGTCGCCAGGGACGGCTTGGTCGGGTCCGGCACTGCCTCTGAAATCCCGGACGCCGCTGTTGCGCCTGCTGCGGCGGTCTTCTGCGGGGAGATGGAGATGATTGGCGAGTCGGTGAAGTTAAGCGGCGCCGGCATCATCATCATCGGCGCGTTTGGATCGATCTGCTGGATGCTGACAATGGCTTCGACGCCGGAGGGCGTCGGCGGTTGTCGCGTCCCAGCGCTCAGCTGCTCGAACAAGCTGCTGATCTCCACCTCCTTTGGCGGGCCCATGAAGACGATGTCGCTCTCCTGTTGTTCGGCCACTGCCGGCGATCCGCCCACTGCCTGCACAAACGATCCCGGCTGGTTAACGCCAAACAGCGAACTCGTGAAGCTGTCGCTGCCGCCGGGCGGCCACCCAAGGCCGGGCTTCAGCGACAGCAGCTCGGCCGGCCTCTTCGTCGGCGGCTTCCAGAAGCCGAGGTTGTTGAAGGTGAAGAGCTGGCTCCAGGCGTTGTCGGCCGTGGCGCCGGCGGTGGTCGGGGGCGACTGTCGGCGGCGGCGGCGTCCGCTGCTCGAGCGTCGACGGCGGTATCGGCTCCGTGGGCCTGATGTCGAGCCCGAACGTGCCGTCCGGGTAGGGCACCGCGTCGTGCTGCTCCACCGTGCCCAGCGTGGACAGGATCTCCACAGTGGACGCGACATCCTCGCCGTCCGGGTTGGTGGCCTCGAACCACGTGCCGAGGCCGACCTGGGACGTGGTCATCTCCTCGCCCCCACCCAGGCCCATGCCACCTGTCACCACCACTGGCGCCAAGGTAAGGGGCGTTGGCGGCGACGTCACCAGATCTGGAGATGACGTCACCAGATCTGGAGATGATGTCACAAGGCTCGCTGGCGGCGTCACTTTGTCCTTTGGCGGCGGCGTTGGCTCTGAAGAGGTGCTCTCCGTCGCCGGGGATGGCGGCGCCGGCATTGCGGATGACGACGCAGGCGGTTTTGATGCTGTGATCAAGTCAGACTGTGACGTTGCCGAAGCCGTCACTGATGCAGTAGGACCTGGCGGTGCGCCTGATTCCGATGGGATCACCCCAGGAGCGGCTGACGACGTCACAGAAAGCAAAAGACATGTTTGCTGGTAAACCGACGCCACCATCGCTAGTAACGGTGGTGTTTCCGCCAACCATGCCAGAGATGATGGAGGTGATGCTTCCCATGATGCTCTCTACGACTGATGCCGCGCCGCCTGACGATTCTGATGGCGTCACCGGTCGCAATGTTACCGGCGCAGCCGTGAAGCTCTCGAAAGTGATGAGCTCTTCACCGAGCGCAGGCTGGCCTGTGACTTGTGTGGCACCTGCACTTGCAGTAGATGGGTTCTGCGCACCGTCCAGTGTTCCGACGTCAGTACCGTCAGGGATCCCTGACGTGGCGTGAGCTGTTGTTGTATCGGTAGTGTCCGTCTGGCCCTTATCTCCGCTGTGTGTGATGTCCGTCGTTACACTGACAAAGCTCTGCGTCGTTTCGGTGTCGAGCAAGTTCAGGCCTCCTCCAAGCTCCTCAGCGCTGCTTTCCACGTCATTATCGATGTCGGAGACTGCCAGCAGACTCTGCAGCAGGCTGTCCACATCCTGTGTCGTCTGAGGCCTGTTCCCCGCCGCAGGGAGCTGACTCTCGATCGGCGTGGGGCCCGCGATACTCTGCGGTCTACTGGCGGTGATGATGGTCTGGTTCTGGATCAGGTATATGGACGTGCCGCCGCCGCTGGTGACGTTCAGGGCAGCCGAGGGCCGTCCCGAGTCCAGGATGGCGGCACCGGCAGCGGCAGGGGCGCCCGGTGGGCGCGCCACGGCGATAGGCGCCGGAGGTTGCGGTCCGTTGGCGTTCTCAGACACAGCAGCTTCTCCGGGATCTACGACACCCGGAGGCCGCGTCTGCTGGCTGGAGACGACGAGCTCGGCCGGCAGCGGCGGCGCAAAGCTGGAGAGCGTGACGAGGCCGGCCGGCAGCGCGGTCACCACCGGCTTCGGCAGACTCGCGATCTCCTCGCCGCCAGGCGGCAGCGTCACGTTGTTTCGGATCGGAAAGACGCCATGCACCGTCTCGATGCAGAGGCCCTGGCAGAGCTGAGCGGAGGCGGGCGAGACCGACGACGGTCTCTTCGTCGTGACCGTGATGGTCGGAGACGAACCAGGACCCGTCGTCTCCTCGCCGGCGTCGGGTCGATTTTCGCCCGGTGCAGTGGGCTTCGCAGGTCGTTCGGTGACGGTGCTGGTGGGCTGCATGCCTCCCGTCACGGGCTTTGCCGTCGTCCCTTCGACAGCAGAGCCCGCCTCAGCCAGAGCTTCTTCAGAGGTCGGCGTCTCGACGACAAAGCCCCCGGGAGGTGCCGAGCCGCCCTGCGCGTCGCCCGATGCTTCTCCGTTATCACCATCGGCCGCCGCTGCTCCACCGAGCGTCACCGTCGCACCGGACGATGCCACCTCGCCTCCGTCGGTCTGCCCCACCGCCGCACCCCCGTGATCGACGTAGATACTGCCAGACGTCTGCACACCGCCATCGCCGAAGAGCTCGGCGATGGTGACAGTACCCGTCAGGTTGTGGCCCGCCGGGCCGCCGGGCGCTGGCAGGAAGTTGCCGTGGCCGGTCATGTCCGGCTCGGTGAAGCCCATCAGGTCGCAGGCGAACCGTAGGGCCTGGTGCGAGATCTCGGGACTCAGCGGCGGCAGCGCGTTAGCCGGCGCCTCGCGCGAGCCCGGCAAACCGCGCCCCAGGCCGCCGCCGTTGGCGATGGCCAGCAACACGAACAGCACGGCGTTGAGGACCAGCGTAGTCGTGCCGGCCACCGCGCCGATGTTGTTGTACGTGCTGCACCGGCAGCCGGCGGCGGGGCCCTGTCGTATGTGGGTGGGGCGGTGCGGCGCGAGGGGATGGGGCCGCGCGAGCCCTGACCAGGCGGGCGCCGCGCCCGACGTAGGGGCGCCGTAGTGCGAAGAGGGACGCGCCGCCGGGTAGCCACCCTTTGGGCTCTCGCCGTAGTGGGACGGGGCACCGGCGGCAGGGTACTTCCCCTTCGGCTTCTCACCGTAGTGCGAGGGCGCACCGGCGGCGGGGTACCCGCCCTCATCCTTTCGCTCCCCGACGATGCTAGTGACACCCCCTGCCGCCACCGTATGCTCGCTGTCCTCCTCCCGCTCGATGCCAATGTCTTCTGCGACAAACGGCTTCCAGTTCACGCTGCTGGTACCGGTTGTCTGCTGGGTCCAGCGGTCCGTCCTGAGCACCTCCTCCACTATGCTCAGTGCGTCCTCAGTCGTGCCCAGGCTGCTGCCGTCGGTCCTCATGCCGCTCATGTCGTACACCTGAGGCGGCTGGTCGTGCGCGTGGCCGCGCGTGGCCGCGTGTCGGTTGAGATTGAGCTTGTCGGCGCGCTGCTGCTGCCGCTGCTGCTGTTCGCGCTGCTTCTCCAGGCGCAGCATGCTGCTGACGTCCTGCAGGAGGACGCTCTGCTGGGCCGGGTCCAGCGTCAGGTGGCTGACGGCGGGCCGGCGCCGCTGCGGTCGCCGCCGCCGCGGCCCGGCTGACGGTCGCCATCCCGATGACGGTTGCCATCCGGACGCGCCGTTCGGAGAGGGTCGCCATTCGTGTAACGAAGAGGAGGACGACGCCGAGGAGGCGACCGCGCCGTAGTGGACGATCGGCGGCGGGCCGTACTGCACCTCGACCGGCAGGATCGCGCGCGCCTCCAGCGTCGGCTGCCGCATGGTCGGCTACTGCTGCGGACCGCGGCTGAACGGCATCGCGCTGCTGGAGACGAGGGTGACTGCAACCTCGCGGGAGCGAGCGAAGATTCGCACTGTCGGACGGCGAGCTCTGCCCGATGCTGACGTCCACCGTGACCTGGATCGGAGCTCAGAATGTCCCAGATGCCACCCGGCGCGCCAGACGTACTGATGATCCTCGCGCTCCCGCGCGTCAAGTGTGACTACGGCAGCGGTCCAGCTGTGTGACGGACGACTTCATAGCTGTACCTTTTGTTCACCGCGTCGACGGGCCGGCCGGCGGCGCGCGCGCTGTTCACGGTCGTGGCGTGCGTGCGCCGCCTGACCCAGTGACTCCGCGGGGTCGGCCGACCACGACAGGTTCACTTTCGCTGCGAGCCCGTCCAACCACGCTATCAGCTGCGCACAGGAGCCAGGATGCAAAGCACGTGCTTGCGTGTTTCGTGCGTGATTTAATTCCCGTTAATATATTGCTTGTTCAACTCGGCCGCTGTGCGTGATATGTGCGGCAGATGTCTCAACGCGTTTGCATTGAAACCGAGTGGTGATGCTGATGCTTGTAGATCCGTCTCGTAGGAAAGCGACGCTCAATGACGCAGCTGCTTGTGGGACGACGCGTTGAGCCGTGGAGAACTGTCAAATCGCCGCCACCCGCCGCCGCCCCGGCTCCGATGAGCCGTCTACACCTTTGTAACGGTCGACGGCGCTAACTTAACCGCAGTGGACAGTCCAGTTCACACGAATGGGAAAATCAGGACAGTCACTAGTGACCCAGTGCCTGTGCGTGCTTCCGTTCAAGGTTCACTGGGGCTCACCGTCCACGGTGTATGGACACTTGTAACGACAAATTAAAATTGTTCACTTTGTAATTGAAACTACAAATCCGCAAGTATCAAGCACTTATTCGGGCGCGCCCGTTATCTCGGAGAACACACCTATTCAATGGCAGCGTTTGTGCCTGCCAACTCGCCCGCTTCAAGCCCGCTCTGCATCCCCAGCGACCCGTCCCCGCACTTCCTGTCCACTCCGCCAATCCCTCCAGCACTCCACTCCCGACGACCCGGCAGCGAGGCCCGCGCGCTCCAGGCTGTCCACCGCTCACTGTCCACCGCGGCCACGTCTCTCCACGGTCCACCTCGCCCAGCGTCCACTGCTGGCGGCGCGGCCCGGCGGAGCCAACTGAAGCCGAGGCCGGCCTCCGCGGAGGCTTGCCGGCGCCCGTTCCGTCTCAATGAGCACGGCGGTGGCCAGGTAACGGACGGCGCGGGCGGCGGCGCACCCCGACAGCCCACGAGCCGTATGCCGGACCGGCGCCCCGCGCGCCTGAGTCGGCATCCGGACCAGGGCGTCTGTAGGATATATAGTTTTAAGGAAGGACATCCAAGTTTCAGCGAGGTGA
>NW_023595962.1:15175710-15275104 GCF_011947565.3 Pollicipes pollicipes | reverse complement strand
ACCTTGTAAGGTCGCTGGCCTATGGCAGGTCAAAGTTAGGCCATTGTTTCAACGAAGGCAATTTCTCGGAAATCGTTCAATATCATCCAACATCGGAGTGTTAGGGCCATACGTCTCTGATATACTTTCTTAGGCAACACAACTATTGACTTAACAAATTAAGTTGATCCATTGTCAGGTATGGAGGTCAGTTTAAGGTCAAAACCAGTCTGTTTTATCTCTGTCGAGCGGGCTATATGGGGTAGTTTTTGGCGCTCGTTTCAAGTTTATTGGTAACGGGGAGCGCATTATACGACTTTCATGCACTTCGTAAAAGTCAGAATGGGCCACTGACCTGAAATGACACAGGTCAACATGTGTTTTTTTGGAACATACTGCCTAGCGTAATCTTTGTCGTTTATTTAACTGCAAAACACAAAGCAGTCTTCTATGATTTTGGTCCCAATGGCCTTCAAAAGGTCAAGCAAGGTCACTGACCTTAAATGAGAATGTGACCTTTTGCTTAAAACAGTTATCTAGGTTCAAGGGGCCCTTAAGAGACCATCCCGGAATTTGACCTTGCTTAACTTAATTTGAACTGAATGTCATGATCCAAGAACCTCAAAATTTGACCTAAGTGAATTCACGTACAGGTCAATATACTTTGTGAATTTGGTGTCTCTAGTTCTCTTAGTTCCTGAGATATGAGGGAGGAGTGTGTCAAAATGACCCCCACCCGAGCAAAGGGCATCTAACAGGCCACCCGGGCGCGTGCTGAGTTATTCGATTCTCAGCCCTATTTCCACCATGGCTCGTACCACTGCCTAAATGCCTGCATTATGTGCACAAAACAAGAGTCGTGTTCGAAACTCGCGCCCGACTGATTCCATTGGTTGAGGGCCGACTGAAGTCCGCTGACGACGCAAATCGTGCTGGCGTACGCCAGACACAAATCGTGCTGGCGTACGTCAGACACAAATCGTGCTGGCGTACGCCAGACACAAATCGTGCTGGCGTACGTCAGACACAAATCGTGCTGGCGTACGTCAGACACAAATCGTGCTGGCGTACGCCAGACACAAATCGTGCTGGCGTACGTCAGACACAAATCGTGCTGACGTACGTCAGACACAAATCGTGCTGGCGTACGTCAGACACAAATCGTGCTGACGTACGCCAGACACAAATCGTGCTGGCGTACGTCAGACACAAATCGCACGGTGACCATATTTTGCTTGACATTGACCACTACATGATCGATGAGGTGGCAGTATGCACGTGACCTTTCTGTGCCCCCATGCATGTCCAGAGGACCTTCAAAATGCATGCAAAAACAGTCTACACAAGGTCGCAGACGTTAAGCTCAGAAACAAGTGGGCTATCTCATCTCAGTTTAAAGCCTTATACAAATACGGAATACAAGTGTGAAACACTCTTCGTAAGTAAACTTAGAAGCGTCCCTTTACGGATTAACCTACCCCGCTGCTTTGTTCTGCGGTCCCAGAGATTTGGCATCTTATTCTGGGCCCCTGCTGTTGAGCTCACTACTAAATTCCTTGCAAAATACATAACAAACACCCAGTGGTTCTTTCACGCTGGAACACATGCGCATAAAAACGTATCCATTGCTTTTCTCGACAGCCTTTCTGTGTACAACCAGATTGGAAGCTATGCCACACTGGTCCACTTTAAACCCATGACCGCTCCTGTCACACTACGTTACAATTCGATGCATCTCGAGGTTACCGAGCGAGCGGTTCTTACGTCACGACTGCGGAGAGCGGCACGATTATCTGCTAATACACAATCACGTGATCGTAGTAAACTAAAATGTCTCGTTTTTCGCGCAACTGGGTACCCAGAACAACGAATGAGGTCTATTGCTCCTGCTGTATGTTCTCGTATTAACGTTACATCATGTTCGCGAGGACATCGTAGAAAGGCAAATGAAACAAATGATGTATGTGTGAAACTCTCTGTTAAAGATCCGTCTGTTATCGACCACTCTGTCCGGTTTACACCAGCTGTGTAAACACGTTAATGCCGATGAACGACCGGGTGGCGTACACTGCCCTAGGGTAGCGTGGACTAGTGGTCCTGGTTTGAAGTCCACACCGGTGCGATCATCTCTTTAGAGACCCTAACGTGTTCAGCTTGGAGTACGATTTGCCACACATGCGTTAACAGACGAAAATAAAAGTAAACGGGGAAAACACTGTGTAAAGGATATCTTGTAACCTCTGCCAGGTCATAGTTATGTAGGAGCGTGCACCTAACTGGGGGAACACATAGTAGATCGACACGCACCTTTGGAGCATAGCGCAACAGATACCAAGTTTGGATTAGTTGATGATCGATTTTGGCAACAACTTTTATTGATTTTAGCAACAACAACCAACTACCGATTTTAGCAACAACTTAGGACATGCTGACCAAAAGACCTTACAATCGCTACACGTTCGCCATCTGCTTTCGAGACTGAACCCTCAAATGCCACAGTGGGACCTGGATTGCGGATCTCTGTTTAAGTTATGCATGCTTAGAGACAGCTCTATATACGTCGTGATGAGCACCGATGTCCGCTTGCGGCTTTTGCGGCATTTCGGTCTATATCGGGACTCGGTGCGGGTCACCGAAACCTTTCGACATGACCGTCATGTTTTCGGCAGCCCTTAATGTACAACAATGTGTCGGCTCTTAGCATGCGGGACCTTGGGTAATTTATTGTTTTTGATGTCTTTTGATGCCATTGTCGGCACAGATGCGCAGCAATCTTTGAATTCGCGCGTCTCAGTTTTCAAATGCAATTTTTTGGAGCGTTATTGCTCAACCGTTGTCACTAATGGGCCCAACAAGCCCAACAAGCCCAAGCCCAACTAGTACAAGCCCAACCTCAAGCGTCGATACCTGTCAACAAAGCCATTGTTCTCACCGTCCTCACCGCCGTCTCACCGTTCTCACCGCCGTCTCACCGTTCTCACCGCCGTCGTTTAACCAGTACCTCCCTGGTATAAACAAGGTTTGACGACACGGCATAAAACTCTGACGTCATAATGAAGAAATAATCCATAAATAAGGTGCGGTCCTAGATCCCTTTAGTCATCACATTCAATGGGACAGTATATGCATTTCCACAAAAGGGGCGGGCAGTGAGATGGGTCATTGACACCGAATCTCAAATTAAGAACCAAGGTTTTACAATGTGTCCTACGAGATGCCGCCTAACGTTGAACTTAGAACATACAGTCCTGACAAGACTGCGGACATCGTTTGGACAACCTTGCACACCGGAACCTTGCGTCTGTCATCTCGAGATATCAACTAATGACGGCAGAACTGCACTCACGTCATGCAATCTCTGACCAGCGTCCATTACGTCTCACGGGGGCGTCACGATCTGGTGCAATCTCTGACAAGCGTCCGTCCCGTCCCACGAGGGCGGCACGATCCGGTGCAATCTCTGACCAGCGTCCATTACGTCTCACGGGGGCGTCACGATCTGGTGCAATCTCTGACAAGCGTCCGTCCCGTCCCACGAGGGCGGCACGATCCGGTGCAATCTCTGACAAGCGTCCGTCCCGTCCCACGAGGGCGGCACGATCTGGTGCAATCTCTGACAAGCGTCCGTCCCGTCCCACGAGGGCGGCACGATCCGGTGCAATCTCTGACAAGCGTCCGTCCCGTCCCACGAGGGCGGCACGATCTGGTGCAATCTCTGACAAACGTCCGTCCCGTCCCACGAGGGCGGCACGATCTGGTGCAATCTCTGACAAACGTCCGTCCCGTCCCACGAGGGCGGCACGATCTGGTGCAATCTCTGACAAGCGTCCGTCCCGTCCCACGAGGGCGGCACGATCCGGTGCAATCTCTGACAAGCGTCCGTCCCGTCCCGCGAGGGCGGCACGATCCGGTGCAATCTCTGACAAACGTCCGTCCAATCCCACGGGAGCAGCACGATCTGGCGCAATCTCTGACGAACGTCCATCCCGTCCCACGGGGGCAGGATGGTCCGAAATAGCCTCTGACAAAGGCCCGTGCCGTCCAACGGCGGCAGCACGATCTGGCGAACGGTCAGCCCAGTTTCGGGCGATATCGCTGAAGGGCCGAGGCCGCCATCCGTTGTCCATTGTGTTCCTCCATGCTCTCTGGCGAGGGCCAGCGACCGACGCCTTTCACGACCGAATAAGCGGAGGAGGGGCGCCCTGGGAGAGTACCAAGAGTTTACAGGAGATGTCACTTTGAAGCAGCACCAATTAATCAGCGAAGAGGTAGCCCAGCTAAACAAGCCATGGTGAGAATAAGGACTGAGCGCTTGCTACTGGGGTTGTAGCCTGTAAGGCAGAGTCCGGAGGAAGCATGAGCAGGAGGCTCAAAGCGTCCAGAATATTGAACATAAACCTTTCTTACGCATGCTCAAAATCACCAGCTTCAGCCCTTCAAGGAGCTACGGATGTGCTTCAACGACCAGCAGAAGAATCAGTCGTCGGAAGAAGCAGGAGCTCCCAGTGCACCGAAAGGGGGATGAAAGGCTTTCGCCAAGGCTCCAGGTCTGAGAACTACTACATCCTCAGATACGTCCTTTAAACCGGCCAAGTTCCCTGAACCGGATGTGCGTTAAATGTTCAGTTTGAAAGTGTTGCTTCAGTTCTAGCGAATGCCACGACCGATCTATTAGCGAAATCCCTGAGATTTAAACGTTGTCTGGCGATTTAGAGGAGTTTTCAAGAAAAGCATCGGGTCGTGATATTTTTTCAGGACTCTTGTGTTTGAGAAGTGCGTTTTGGTCTAAGCCCCGACTTGGAGGAAAATGTCCTAGATCAATGTGGAGAGCTCATCAGCATCGAGCGGCTCAGAACTAGAGAGGTGACTTGTTCCAATGTGGAGGGCCCATGTGGGGGGCCGATGTGGAGGGCTCAATGTGGAGGGCCCGTGTGGAGGGCCCATGTGGAGGGCCCATGTGGAGGGCCCATGTGGAGGATCCAATGTGGAGGGCCCATGTGGAGGGCCCAATGTGGAGGGCCCATGTGGAGGACCCAATGTGGAGGGCCCATGTGGAGGGCCCATGTGTAGGGCCCATGTGGAGGGCCCATGTGGCCCAATAACCAGCAAGAACAAATCTATCGCAATGCGCACTTATCATTTCACCACAGTTTTAGGCATGTACATTAGAGTGTGGATAAAAGAGAAGAGTAGAATGTAGAGAGTGCATGCAAGCGCCATCTAATGACTAGCATTGCGTGGCTAACACCTGTGATTTTACTCAGAGAGCAGCAGTCACAGTACCTGCGCAATGCAATTTTTAATGCACCAAAAGTAGATCTTAAACACTGTGACAGTAATTTTCTGACTGCCAAAGAGAGGGAAGAGAGTGGAGCTTAAATTTGCCTTTCACCAAAAGCTCCAAAAGATTCCACCCTTCTACCTCATCTCAATAAACCACAGACCAGTTCTTCTGAAATTTCACGCATCAAATGCTAGATTTGCATTGACTGCGCTATGAAAAAGATGCTGGACGTTTTCAATCAAGGGAAGTTTGAGTTCAATACAATGCACTCAAGCTCAATCACCATTCGACTGTGTCATAATTGCCTCAATGTTATAGTTCTCATTGAAGAACCAGAGCCAGCCTCTTTTACCATGCTTTCCGTCCTTCAGTGCATACATCATGCAAGCACAGCACATGAAAAACACATGGCAGCTTTGAAATGGCCCCCGTTCCCCCTTATCATACCATTATGAACTGTCCATCACATAATCATCGCCGCCCCGTCTGACATGGCTTGAAAGCGAGGATAGCAATAATATTTTATTCACGAATATTTTCCCCTCCAGTGACATCAATTTACATTCAGCAGTGCCATCAAAAACCGTGACCTATTGTGACATGCTCCAGAAAAAACAAAATGATGAAACAAATTGTTAACATAATTCCCGAGAGTTTTTCTTACGGCTCCTCAAGCCTGCAGACTGGAACTTTCGATCTTTATCGAATGCTTCATTGATGTTGTATAATAAGAGGATCTTTTAAAACACAGAACTGCATACAGATACCAATATTGAAAAGATGTAGGAAATCTCCCGAGACAAAAGCTTTCGTGAAAATATTTCAAAAATAGTAACGAGCGCAGCAAGCGAAAACCATAACGTGTAAGTGCCTTGCAGTCGTGGCCGAAAATTTCATCTTCTTCAGACTTTTATAAGGTTGTAGTAATAGCCTTATTCCTCCGCGGAAAAAAGTAGGAGAATGGAGATATAGATAGGTTGATATTTCGGCAACATGCCTTCATCAAAACAAAAACAAAAATGAACTTCTGTTATTGTTTCGATAAAGGCATATTGCCGAAATATCAACCCATCTATACCTCCATTCTCCCGTTCTTTCTCCGAGGAATACGGTTATTACTATTGTCTGATCTATGTGAATAATGGTCCTCTCAAATGCACTGAACCACTTACGTAATTCTCCAGAATTTGATAAACAAACTCTATGTCGTCACGTTTTCAGTTTCGACAACTGTCGCGCATTTGTTACGCCAGTAACTGCTGGCGGTGCCGACTAGTGAGTAAAGCTAGGGCGATGAAAGGCCCACAGTTTTCCATGGATTTCATTAATCATAGACATAAGTTGTGATTTGTGAGGCATGGTTTTGTGTAATCTAAGAAAGGTTCAGTGCAGCACACCCTCTCAATACCCACCAAGTGCAGGGTGTAGCTGTATTCACATAAAAGTGGATATTTCACATTTGAAGACAATGAAGCAAGCATCAAATATGATGAAGCAAGCCCGCTTATAGCTATTGATATTCTTTTAATTAGAAAAACTGTTCTACGAAACACAGTTTCTCTGTTAAGTGAATATGCTCCTCACACGTCATTGATTACATCATCGTACCTTGCAGAACATTGATTGAGAGCCAATTGATGGCCGTTGTGTCTGTAAATCATGCTCGCAAACGACAGTTATGAACGACCCGACCATTATTTTTGTCTCGGCCTTGATTGCCGAATGGTTTATGGAATGGCAGGATCTGCATGACATTATTATGACGCCATTAATGCTAAGGTGACTTTTAAGTAGTACTCTGGTACTTAAGTACTCTCCCCGAAATACTCTCTCGATTTTTGCAGGCGTATAGCTCAGAAACTATAGCTAAGGTCTTAAGAGGGGCAGGGCTGTAGACTGCACCGAAAGGTCTTCAAGGTGACTATTTCAGTTCAAAACTCCATGTAAATATGGAACATTCCCTTTAGGCATCCACCTAACTGCTGCTTCCACCTAACTGCTGGTTAATGGAATCAGGGTATAGTTTGTAAATTTGGTCTGTTGTTTTTTTATTTTTTTAGTGAACTGCTTGCTTAAACTGCTCAATTTATGCAGCCTGGTTTACTTGTGTGTCGTGCCTGCCATGGGTTTTCTGTTACTGGTGCTCTTACCGTAAAACAATAAAGAGATGATTGTTTTATGATTGTTTTGTGTTTGGCAGTACACTCTGATTTAAGATAGTTTTGAAACTAAAGGAGTAGCTAAAATACATTATTTTTCCCGCGAAAATTTTTGACCCGCAAAAGCCTACCAAGTCTGACCCATAACTCAGCGAAAAGCCCGCGGGTTCTTGCGGGTCAGAAACCAGCGGGCTGGTGGGCTGGAAATCTGCGTCTCTTCTCAGTACCCTAGCTTATATGAACCCCAGTGACAGCAGACGGCCCTCCGAGCAACTGGGAAGAGAGACCAATATGGGGACCATGTGAAGAGACTCTGACCCATATGAGTGGCCCATAAAGAACTTGTGAGCCCCAGCATATGGGGCCCTGGCAAAAGCTTATGCAGCCTTTCCGGTGAATGGGAATCATAAGTAGAGGTCCTCTGCTCGATCAAGAGCGCCCAGGCATGTTGGGGGATAATGCCCCAACCGCAGCGTAGAGCCCGACAAGAGGTGCAAAGAGATCAGGGACAACATGGAAAGCGCTTTAGCGATCAGATCGACCCGGCAAATGGGCATATAGGTTGTCAGTAACAGCGTAACCCATCTAAACAGCGTAATGAGCCTGACTTTTTTTTATAAATCACCACCCTCTCAAGCAGCGAAAAATGAACTTTGTCTGCTCACGGTCCCTTCATTTTCGCTTGCGATTATTCTTGGCGGTCCTGATGCCCAAAGACGCTCAATTTGGTTGAGTTTTGTGTAAAAAACTGTGTCCATTCGGCCGGTGATGAGCCACTTTGGAGCCTATGGGTGCCCTTGGGGCACAGAAAGGACATGGTCCCGTGCCGCCCTCCCCTCTGGATCCGCCACTAGCCTGGGCAGCTTAAGGGCAGTGTCCCACCTTTGGGACATATTTCAAAACATGTCGTAGTAATACCTCAGGACTAATTACGTCTATTAATGGCGTTGGCTTGTGCCACTGCAGCGCGGTCAACACATGATGAAGATGCCAATAATTATTTTCGAGTCCAAATTTCGCTGTCAACGCGCTGTAACAGCGCTGCGCTTCCTCCCTGCATCCGCGACTTTCGCCTTCACAGCAGTCACCGTGCGCACCTCTACTGGTGCGAA
Organism: Pollicipes pollicipes; assembly: GCF_011947565.3. Lineage (NCBI taxonomy): Eukaryota > Metazoa > Arthropoda > Thecostraca > Pollicipedomorpha > Pollicipedidae > Pollicipes > Pollicipes pollicipes. The sequence continues at coordinate 15,266,570 of NW_023595962.1, read as the reverse complement.
TACAAAAGTTTGTGATTGGCAGAGCGGGCAAGGGCCTGTTACCGAAAGTTGTTTGGTGGAAGTTTGAACCCGTGCGTCACATGGGTCATGTGATACTCCCTTTCCCAAAGTCGAGGTCCGCGTCGAAAACAGCCACTGTGGTAAACGCGATAGGGAAAAATTAAAGCTACAGTGTAACGTTTTGTTGAATTCGCAGGATGATACCTTCATGGTAGGATATTTTTTGTCTAAATCAGTGTTTTAGGCTTTCTTAGCACTTATTACACAGACATTTTGGCACATTTGTGCGTTGCAGACGTTGCAGAATACACACGTTGGAAAGAGAATGGGAAATGGAATGAAATATTACCTTCATAGTGGTGAGCAGGGAGTCAACTGAGACTTCTCCCAAAGGGCCGGCCAGTTCAAACAAAAATTCTGAGCCAACTTGAAGAATTTAGAGCAAACTGGCATTAAGGGGCAAATCGCAGTTGCAATAATCGCGTCTGCTGTAAAAGGAAGTGAAAAGTGCCAACAAGATGTAGTACTCCCCTCAGCGGGAATGTTCCACCTTTTAAGACATTAAAGAAAGCATCAGATATGATAAAATAAGTGGAAGAAACTGTTCCTGACACCACAATTTTTCTACTCAGTAAATATGCTCCTCATAACGCCACTGATTGCGTCATCGTTCGTTGCACAACATTGGCTGAGAGTCAGTCGATGGTCGTTTTGTCTGGAAATCGTGCTCACGAACGCCAGATATGAACGAATCGACAGTTATTTTTTGCTTGGCTTTGATCGGTGCGCGGACAATCGGGTGGCAGGATTTGAAAGACGTTATTATAGCGTCATGGATGCCTGGATGACCTGACCTGGATGTCCTGAAGCGCGGGTCATGATGCCCTGAAAAGTTTACACGTAATAATCCGCACATCTTCGCGGTTGTGCACTTCAGAAACTAGAGGGCTTACGTATTAAGAAGGGCAGGACTGTGAACGGTGCCGAACGACCTTCAAGATGTCGATTTCTTTGAAGGCCCCTTGCGCGTTTAGATTACTCCCTTTAATAGATTGGGGGGGGGGGGCGGGCGAGGCGACAAGAACACAGAAACATTCATTGAAATAAGAAGTACCCAAGACACAGTACGGAGGGCCCCGGGGCGATCGGGTGTGCCCGAACAAGACACAATACGGAGGGCCCCGGGACGATCGGGTGGGCCCGAACAGGTTAACGGAAAGAGCCCTGACAGGAGGGTAGGATCCTCCATTCAAATAGGAAGTACCCAAGACACAATACGGAGGGCCCCGGGACGATCGGGTGGGCCCGAACAAGACACAATACGGAGGGCCCCGGGGCGTTCGGGTGGGCCCGAACAAGACACAATACGGAGGGCCCCGGGACGATCGGGTGGGCCCGAACAAGACACAATACGGAGGGCCCCGGGACGATCGGGTGGGCCCGAACAAGACACAATACGGGCCCCGGGGCGATCGGGTGGGCCCGAACAAGACACAATACGGGCCCCGGGACGATCGGGTGGGCCCGAACAAGACACAATACGGAGGGCCCCGGGACGATCGGGTGTGCCCGAACAAGACACAATACGGAGGGCCCCGGGGCGTTCGGGTGGGCCCGAACAAGACACAATACGGAGGGCCCCGGGACGATCGGGTGGGCCCGAACAAGACACAATACGGAGGGCCCCGGGGCGTTCGGGTGGGCCCGAACAAGACACAATACGGAGGGCCCCGGGACGATCGGGTGGGCCCGAACAAGACACAATGCGGAGGGCCCCGGGGCGATCGGGTGGGCCCGAACAGGTTAACGGAAAGGGCCCTGACAGGAGGGTAGGATCCTCCATTCGAATAGTAAGTACCCAAGACCCAATGTGCACGGCCCCGAACAAGCCAGTGTGCCCAAGCACGTGGACAGACCAGACCCCCAACAAGTGCGTAGGGTAAACCATCCACGTAGGAGGTATCCGAGCCACAATGTTGAGGGCCTGAACGATCGAGTGTGCCCGAACAGGCTGACGGATGTTACCACGACAAGAGCAATGGCCCTCCATTCACATAAGACATACTCACGACGCAATGTAGAGAGCACCCGAAAGGTCGAGTGTCCCCGAGCAGGTCAACAGATGGGGTCCCCGACAACAGCGTAGGGCCCTAAGGAAGTCACAGAGAATTGGAAGGTCCTCGACCAATGTAGACGGCCAATATGGTGTGTCTGTAGATTAATCAACACCAACGTGAAAGGCCCCTGAACGACCGAAAATATCTCAGCGTATTAACACATGGTAGCCCCGGGTATAGGGCATGTAGCCTTTCGAGCAAATGGGAAGAATACATGGAAAGCCTATGATTGACAAAAGCACCCCGGCAAGCGCAGGAAGGGCCCAGTAACAGCGCAGGGCCCTCCGAGCAAGTGCAAGGAAACCAAGGGCAACTTGAAAGGCTCCTTATCAATCGGACTAACCCAGCAAACGGACGTAAAGGGCCCTTGGAAACAGCGTATGGTCTCTGGACAACGTAACAAGCCTTACGATCGCCATTCACCACCTTCTCAACCAGTGAATAATTGTTTTTGTGTACTCGTGGGCACTTCACTTTTACTTGCGATTGCTCTAGGTAACCTGAAAGCCCAAAGACATCCAATTGTGTTACGTTTTGCATAAAACTGGTTTCTTCGGCAGGCTATGGGCCCCTTCGGGACCCAAGAGGGGAGGGGCATGGCGCCGTGGCCCCCTTTTCTCTGGATCCGCCCCTGCCCTGAAGTATGGCTGCTCGGTGATCAGCCCGGTGACGTCGGCCAGTGCTCGCTCGGAGCTTGGCCTGGGCGTCTGGCACGCGGCACGTAAAACATGCCTCCTTGTAGCGGAAGCCTACACAATGACGGTAAGTGAGCTTATAATCTGCTACGCTGGTGTAATCTCGGTACGCGTTTTCTGTGGCCCCGATTCTTTTTCGGTCCTGCCAACGTGCGTCACGAGGTGATCAGTGTCGCCAGCTTGCGACGTGTGCACCGCATGTGGAATGACCGCCGACCCGGGGAGCGCGGCAAGTGAGTGCCGCCCGGGAGGGGCGGGAGGGGGAGGGGAGCGGTCGTTAGCGGCGCGCTGAGGCCGGGGGCGTCGCTGGGTGCCGGCTGGCGCGCGAGCCTGCGGACCGCTCCCCCCACCCCAGTGCCGGTGAACGACGCTGAGCTGGTGCGCGGGACCAACAGCCGAAGTGATCAGGGGACTTTGGCGGGGACAGTCTTGCTGATTTGGTGCAGACATTTGGTGAGATGTCTCATTGAGACCCGTCACTTGCAGAGTCGTGGTCTGCAGGGCTGCCACGGTGCATTCATGATGCAGGTAGTAGTGTACAGTAGATGGTAGATACATGTATAGATCGTAGGCGCCTGTCCTGCAGCTTGCAGTCGACTCACAGTCACGAAACGAATACCAGTAGACAGCCTGGTATCCAAGTGTCAAATACGGGATCAAACGCTTAGAACCTCACTTCCCAAGCCAAATGGGCACATGGTTTTCTTGGGAATCGCATTTCTTGAAGTTTTGTTTTTGGCAACGAAAGCATCATCAATCATCGACCGCGTTTGGCACCGGAAATGTATTGGAACTATCCCAAGGAGTCTGTGTGTTCTCCAGCTGTCATCATGCATATATCCCGGACTGAATGTCACGTCTGCCGCCGGTACACATCAGACATGCCTGGGACTGGATCCCGACGCGCGGATGAATAATTCCATGCGTGTAGTCATTGCATGAAGAAAGAGCCCAGCGATCCCCGTGAAGATGAGTGCGAGGCGGGCGAGTGGAGTGACACTATCAAGCCTGGTGCGGGAACAGATAAAGGTATGATGGTCGATAGTATTGTACATCAAGTGCGAACATATTGTGAATACATCGCTGTAAGTTGGTGCTCACGCGGTAAGCAAATCAGATGCAGTCGATAACGCCAGCACCAACGCAATGTCATTCACGCCACTACAGCTGAAGCCTCTGCCGGGCTGGAGAGGGGGAGGGGGGCAGGAGAGGGACCACTCAAGCACCGAGCCAGCATCGGACCTGGGATGGTAGGCGCCCGCCCTGCAGCAGCTGTTACGTGGAGCAGCGCAACGCAAAGCATGGTTGGTTCAACCACTTTACCAATAGGTCACTTTGTGAATTACAATCACAAGCATTTAGCGAGGAGCGACAGCCCGTTGTCAGCCTCCGGACCCAGCGGCGCCAGGAGACTAATGGCGAGTGGAATCATGGTCCAGACTCGCTCAAACCCACGGTCTCATGATCCGGACTCATCGTCCGGGCTCACTTAAACCCACGGACTCATGGTCCGCACTCATTCTAATCCAGCGGACCCATGGTCCGGACTCACTCAAACCCATAAATTCATGATCCAGACTAATGGTCCGGGCTCACTCAAACCCAGGGACTCATGGTCCGCACTCATTTTAATCTAGCGGACTCACGGTCCAGACTGACTCAAACCCACGGACTCATGATCCGGACTCATGGTCCGGGTTTGCTCAAACCTACGGACTCATGACCCAGACTCATGGTCCGGGCTCACTCAAACCCAGCGGTCTCGTGGTCCGCACTCACTCTAATCCGGCGGACTCATAGTCCGGACTAACTCAAACCCACGGACTCATGATCCGGACTCATGGCTCGGACTCACTCAAACCGACAGACTCATGGTCCGGACTCACTCAAACCCAGCGGACTCATGGAGAGGGAATATGCTGAACATTGCGTATTGGGTTGGCATGTGCTGATTTTTAGGCGGGCTGTATTGTTATGCTTTTCGAATTAACGAATGTCGCGTCAAGGAAACTTAGAGGCCGTAGATATTGCTGCTGACGTCAAGTATTTATTGATGAAAACAGGACCCATTTGACAATCCCTGATTTAAAGGAGATTGCCGCGTATTGATTGATGTTTTCTCCTTCATGCTGCCATCGTGGGGAGCGGCAAGGGTTGTTATGAGGTTGATGATTCAAAATGCGTTCCATCGGGTGTACCTTAATAAGCAGGTTAGCGGAGCGTCCCAAATATCATCACCAGATCTAGCAGTGCTCTCAGTCAAGAAAAGCGCATTATCATTACGAAACCACATAAATCTAAGGCTTAGGCCGGCAAATCTTAGTTACGGTCAAACCTGAATTTTCCCCAGAAGTCATACACGGTTTACGGCAGGTTTATTGCCAATCACGATTCCCCACCTATGAAAGAGTCAAACGCCCCTGATGCGGATTGGGCTGCGGTATTCATCAGGCACATCGCCACATCTGCTGACCGGTCCTGTCGCTTACTCGAGGAGTGGTAAGCCTAGCGCCGGGATGCAGTACATCAGATGGGCATACTGCGGCACTCCTGGAAAAGCAGCCAAGTCCTGGACCTGAAGCGCTTGTTGGGACTGAGAGGAGGGGGGGGGGGGGGGGGGCGACGCAAGTGTGCTGGCGGGTCATCTCCGCTATGGACATACACTTCCGTTATAAAAACGAAGATGCACTTGGGCGTGGTCAGGCGTGTGTGCAGCTGTCTATGACAAAAAGCGAACCAGCTTGAGGGCTCTGGAAGGAGCCGCAGCTCAAAACAAGTCAGACGCACGCTCACAAGGACATTCGGAAGGGCAAATATTGCTAAAAAAACTCATTCTTATGAACTGTGGTAAAGCTCGCTTCACCCGATTCCTGCGTCCAATGCCCAACGGTCGAACACAGAGATGTGTTCACGAAGGGAGCGGTACCACAATGGACGGAGCAGGGATCTTCTTGAAATGTCAGCTGGCTTGAAAGGTGTTACGCGACCTGTGAGCGGTCAGAATGTACAATCACTAACGCACCCTGTCCAGTCAGCGTGGTCGGCGAGAAGCTGCAGAATATGAGCTTCCGGCTAAGGTCACCCGTTCAAGGCTCGCCTGTTCTGATTTGATCTGGTCTGATCCAGTCTGATCTGATTTGATCTGACGGCCTGATTGGGCTTATCCGCGGTACAATAAACGGTTGAAATTTCTCCATAGTTTGGGCACCATTCAGTCTGATTGCCTGTCGTTACATCTCGAGCCGCCCGTCGAAGAGATGAATGCCGTACAATTTTGCTGAAACTTCATCAGGCCTGTCGAATTTTAAATACATTGGCCAATGCTCAAGCAGCTAGAAAACAGATCGATGAATGTGTTATGCTCCACTTCAATGGACCGAGGACACCACGAACCAACAACACTTCTTGATTCTCAGCCCGAACAAAGCCTACAGACGCACTCAACTACAGCGACTTAACTTTGTCCAGCCCTTTGTGGGACACTTCAGCGCCGTCGCCGGCCGCCAAGAAGCTATCGACTCGCATGAGGAACAGTGGTCAGACGAAAATGAGCAGGTGGGAAGGGAAGAAAGCTTGACGATATGAGGTGCGGGCAGTATCAGGAGAGTGAAGAGAACTCAGGTGAGGACAGAGCGCTCCTTCAAGTGTGTACGCTAGAAATGGCTCCCATGTGTTGTGCTTACTGTAGTCGGGGGCGAGATGCACGACTTCTTGGAGAGATGAGTATCACGGGATCAAGTGTCCGTGTTCCTGTGGCGAGTGTGTGTGATGGTGCACCGCGCCACAGAGCCAGCTCGTATGATGGTGCACCGCGCCACAGAGCGAGCTCGTATGATGGTGCACCGCACCACTAGCGCCGATGATGGTGCACCGCGCCACGGAGCGAGCGCGTATGATGGTACAATGTCTATAAACAATGGCCACGTGTCGAACCCGTGCCACGCCCCCTCTCCCATACGCCCTTGGGGGCGGGGGCGTGGCGTCATTGTCTTGGTCAGGTCGCCGACCTGACCCCCTTCCCTCTCATCTGACGTTCTATGAGACATTGTCGGGTTGAAACTAAAATAGCTTTGAAAACAATCGAGCTCGTTGCCGCATGGCCTGAGAGTAAACCACAAAACGTTAGCATGCCATTTTCATCAAATAATATTCCTCCTAATAATATTTATTTTGATGTTGCTATTGTCGGTTCCTTCCATAATGATATTCAACAACATTTCATTGAATAATATTTTTCAGTGACGCTGGTATTGTCGCGGTTCATTAGGCCTTGAGGACTTTGTTTGGGAACACGGCAACTCTGGCCACCTGGTGGCCACGTTGACCCGCACCTCACTCCACGGTTCAAGGACAAAACATAGAAGCTGATTGGAAACACTGATGCGAAAGGGTAAAGAAAAAAGATTGCCAAGAGGAAAAAATATCGGCCTACAAAAAAGCTAAACAAGATGAAAGACGAATGCGACAGATCTCGAATAGAAAATAGCTCAAAAACACAAATTGTGAAAGAATGAAAGTCTACATAAATGGAAGTCGATTGGGAAAAAAGTCGAAGGACAAACAGTCAAGAGGGATAAAAGTCGACCGGTACGAAAGTCACAATGCAGCAAAAAGTTAAAAGGAATGGATGCCGGCAAAGTTCAAAAAGAAAAACACTTCAAAGGACAGAAAGCCGACATAAAAGGTAGGAATTTGACAAATTCGTCAGGGACAAAAGCTGAGAGGGATAGCAGTCAGGTAAGAAAACAATTCAACGGCCAATTTGTCATGGACAAACGCCGATCTGAATAAGAGCAAACACGCCGGAAGTCAGGGGATTTAAGACATGAGAGCCAAAGTGACTTCACACACCTAACACGAAAGTGGGTGTTGCTGACGTCACTCCGATGCCTCCGTGGATCCGATGGGTTTCGCATCCTTGCACCCCTGGCTTCTCTAATTTGGGCCCGCCGGAGCATATCTTCTGGCAAACACTTCTGACAGGAAACCAGCCAGAGCCTACACAACCGGACCATACTGAGCGCGCCCTAATGCTGTCAGATGGTCGATCTGCTATGGCTATTCTGCTAGGCCTTTTCTTGGACGGGCGCGATCGACCCAGCCGCCCGCGGCAGGAGAGGGCGCACGGCGGTAGCACTCGCCGCGAATACCGCATTCTTGTTAGCCCTGGTGGTGGACAGACACGCGCCTGGTTCGCAATGTTGGCTCCTAGTTCCCACTTCCTCCTTCCGAAAACAAGATCTTGGATCCGTGGTTCCGGCTGGTTATTTCGTAAGCTTCATCGCCTGGTTCCTGGCCCTCACTACTTCTTTCGCAAATAAAGATATGTGTTCCTGGTTATCACTAGTTTATATATATATATATATATATATATATACGTTTATATGCTTATGCATAAACCTTATATAAATACAAATAAGTAATACAAGTAAAATAAAATACAAGATAATATAAACCAGAGAAAGTAAAATAAAGTGAAGTATAAATAAAGTAAACCTTATCAAATCATTAATTTGCATATAACCATGTAGCACCATGGCAAAACTGCAGAATTTTTCCTTTTTGAGCGGTGGGACACAAACAGCCACTGCATTGCTCCTCTGACCGCGTAATATTCTTTACCTGCTATCACAACCCGCAGCGGAAGCGGTTTTCCCGTCACAGCCGACAGCACTTCGGCGTCGCATTCGTGCGATACCAGATATTAAACTTCCGGATCGCACCCTGTACAAATGTTGAGCGTGGCGAAAACCGTGCCACATCCGACAGGTGTTTACCAGGAGCGCTGCGGCGGTAGGCTGCATCCAAACTTTTGACGATTGTCTGACCACGTTTCATCCTTCCTGCCATCGGTGGTGGGCGCGATGATTGTATCACGTTTTCGTTTTATCCCCGGGTCTGCTGGCTTCCTGCCGAGATGGTTTTCTGGTGTATTGAAACCGCTTTAAGTTCACAATCATCGCCGCTGAGCTCACCTGAGACGTTCGACGCGCTGCTGAAGACGGTGCTCATGGCGTCGGCAGCCGAACGTCACGGCCTCGGCATCTGCCACCAGCTCAGGCTCCATTTCGAGCCCATTCAGGGCTGCGATCTCTTCGATCGATGGCATCCTCTGTGACAGGCGTGGGTCAGGCGACGACGACGACCGCATTCAAACCTTGCACGGACCCGGACGCCGCATTAGCGGAGTCGTCGCGATGGACGACTTTATAACATCCCGGCCGAGTGCGCACGCGAGCATCCCTCGATGGATTCTGCTTCGCGGTTTCTTCCGCCTTGAGGGCTGCCATGTCATTAATGTGCACCTTCAGCGTATTCCTGTCGCGGACCGCTGGGTCATCAAGAAGTCTATGAAAACCACCAAATCACAGCAGTCGAAGACCTCTTCCCACAGCGCTTTTTTCTGCATATGCAGGCTAATAACATGGTGGGAAACGCCACGTGATTAGTGCGCGATTGGCTGATGTAAACGCTGTATGATAAATCAGCCAGCAGTGCACCGTGACGCGAACCGCACCTGTTAGCTCCACTACCGGCGTCAGGACCCAGTGCCTTTGCCCTGCGCCAGACGGGAGCGCATTTGCATCACCGTTTCGCCCAAGACATTAATTTCTGCCCCATCGGAACGAGTATGTCTGACAGCCTGTTCCGGGCTCCTAATGAGGAGATGTTTGGTCGTGAGCTCGGCTGGCCCCATCGGAACGAGTATGTCTGACACCCTGTTGCGGGCTCCTAATGAGGAGATGTTTGGTCGTGAGCTCGGCTGGCTTGCCGTGGCCGTGGTTCATCCGAGGGAAGTTCGTAAATGAGTGGAATAACACAGTGGTGTTGCCGCATGTTTCCCACCGGTGAAATAAAAAAAGTTATAGAAATGAAAAGGAGTGGTGGATATGCCGCGGCCATTCGGCGCGATACGGCATTTCAGGGAAAGCTGGAAGTATCACGCAATGCCGGCGTTTCATATAACCTGCGCTGGATTACCGTTGTTTCGCTATCTGACTGCACATTTTGGGCGTCTCTCGACACGTCTGAAGCTATTCGGGCAACTAACGTATTGGCCGGAAATGAGGACTGTTACGCAATTTTCCCCGGGTGTTAAAAGAACGGCGCGATCGACATTTGGCAACTAATGTTATGAATGATAAGTGATAAGAGCATTGGGGCGGTTAACTCGTTAACAGAGGAGGGGCGACAGTTGAGTCCCAAGAGGAGGGGCGACAGTTGAGCCCCAAGAGGAGGGGCGACAGTTGAGCCCCAAGAGGAGGGGCGACAGTTGAGCCCCAAGAGGAGGGACGACAGTTGAGCCCCAAGCCACGACCCTTTCAGCGCAAACCCAATCAGCCAGCGGACCCCGACTGCTCGAAGCCGGCTGGCAGAACGCAGCCGCGGTGTGCCTGCCTCTCATCGTTTGTGTCTTTCTAAATACGCCACTACAATGCCGTGTTTAGCAGGTGGCTTTTCTCAGCAGCGTTTTGGTTTATCCAGTTAATCGGTGCGTTCAGCACTGAGACAGCAGCCAAGGCGAAAGCTCGCTCCAAAGTTGGGGATGTCAGTGCCACGAACTTTAAAGAAGAACAGTCATTGGAAACGCGCATAATAAATCTCAGGTGGGGTCGAATGAAACCAAACAAGCACACTGCGAGGTGTCTGTCGGAAACAATAAATGAAGACGGAACTGAGCACGGAAATCTCGCTGAACGAGTCCTCAGTTTCAACCACCGTGGTCGGCGCACGCTAAGTTTCCGTGAAATGAGAGCCAGTTCTAACAATATGTCAATAAAGTCATTAAATGCCATGCGGAAAAACGGTTATAACAGAACCTCAACGTGTGTTTCAAAACCCAGTCAGCTTCTCCAGCCGAAGGAGTGCACTGCTGATGAGTTTCAGCCGTTTTTGTTTGGCTGCTTTTCTCTGACTGTTTTTGTCGAGGAAAATTTCACCCAATCGACGTAGCAATTAAGACGGCTATCAACAAGGGCACACGGTGAGAGTGAGACTTTGCAGGCAAAGTGTCATCACTAAGGTTCCCGGAGACAAAAGCCTGATTCGACGTCCGAATATAGTACTGAAAAACATGACATGCAGACATGCAGTAGACGTTGAAAATCTCGATGCCTACCGCTGTGAAGCAACCAAACTGTCTTAAGCCTCCAGCCTGAAACCTCCAGTTGGTTACACGATATGCATGTAGACCCGTGATTTTTTTCATCATGCGTAGTTTAAAAATAATGCCGCACTTGAAATCAGGGGGTAAAAATATCCCTTACGCCAGCTATGTTCGAGACAATGTCGTCAGGCACGGCGTCTCAGGTCAGCGGCCTTAATTTGACCGTGAAAAAGTCTGTAGTGTGTCGTCTGCAATACAAATAGAATGCAGATTCAAATTATGCATGACAAACCAACTTAAAACACATGTTTTGGGTAAGTAATCTTCACTCACTGAGTTAAACCCATTTTTGAAGGTCCCTACGGCCCAAAGTGCGCTGAGTGCCTGCGATGGCAAACCAGTCACCATCTGGGCGGGCACTGTGTTTGCGCTGGAGAGAGAAGGGAATCATTTTTCTTTACCCGGGTGTCCGAGATGCAGGAAGTTTCTCGCGGATTGCGTGTGCAATGACTGTCGAGATCTTGTCAGCACGGCCATTGTTTCGGAGATGGAAGTTGGGGAGCTGGGTGAGAGCGAAGGAAGCAGATGGAAACGGGCTAAGTGACAATGCTGAAGCAATGAAAGAGAAAAGCTGCAAAAGGCTTGTTTAAAACTGTAAAAACGTAGCAGTAAGAAACGCGTATGTTACGCTTACGAGGATACTCCAGCCAGTTCTGTCCCAGGTCGTGGGGGCAAGCGCAATTATTGATATTGATCATTCAATGAAATATCAAACATACAACGGCCATACAAATGTGCTAAGTCCTATTTAATCGGGCTGTATTTGAAGCGAACAATGGTATTTAATGAAATCGAGTCTCATGAAATGCCTATTATCGAACAGCATAATAAAAGTGCGTCGGGCGAATAGCGTAATAAAAGTGATTACTAAAAACATGTATAATCTCCTGGGTATTTCAAGAAATGCTTACAATATCCAGTCATGTAACGTAATAGCCGCAATGCTACGAAGGTTACATGAAATGTCAACACTAAATGAAACCCCTAGCCCGTCTCTGAAGTGTCAGATTACACCAAACGCCTACGACGGTTACGCTGTCCTCACACGCGTATTTCACGCAGCGGAACACGGCACTACCGCGAAGTGTGAACACGACATTCAGTACAGAAAAAAGGGTGGACTACATGTCTAGTACACATCACACATATATAGTGATCAGGTGGAAGAGTCTGCCAAAAGCTGCCAGGTAGGCGCTATGTCACGACATTGTGTGAAGCAAGCAACGGCTGCATTCTTTGAAATTTGGGTCTAAGGTTTTTAAGTTAGCTAATGCGTAATCGAATAACAAAGGGAGGAAGCCAGTTTGTGTTTGAATTAAATGGAGGAAAGGGTCTGCGTAATGTCACGCGGGAAGACCCAGGCTCTTGCGCAAGATTTCACGTTGGGGAAGAACTAAAAGAAATCGACGAAAATCTGAAAAATTGCGCGTGGCAGGCTCGCAATTTTTGCTTGTCGTAATATGATATCACACGACCTCGATATGATTTTGATGAATCTACCAGCATTTTTTTAGCCGCCAACATTTTTCCACGCTCATATCCATGCATGCCATAAATTTGGTAAGGGAGAGAAAGTAGGGAGAGGCTCGTACCCCCTGGGTCTACTATGTAAGTACGTTCCCGGTCACACCCGCAAAATTACTTCTGAAACGCCACGGGTGAGCGCTACAGAAATGTGCTCATGCCGGAGCATGCTGGAATATTTTGTCTGCGTTGTAAATTGCGCACAACACCAAATGTGAAAGTGCTGTTGATCGTGCCTTTCAGAATCCAATATTTTTAGCTTCACTACTAAGAGTACTTTGATAGGCACTGCTTCTGCACAGAACCTTATAGCCTTAGCGATGCGATTTTTCCGACTATCGTTCGCGTGTGCTGTTAGTAGCTAGTATCTTCTACTAGTAGTTATATCTAAGTATCTACACAATCTGCCTGCTCAAAAAGACCAGCACGATTGTCCGTGCCAAGGCGATATATACCAGGTAAAACCGTCCCGACAACGCACTTCCCAACAAAGATCTCTATTTGACGTCAACAGGGGCACTCCTTTAACGCTGAGACGGCCGCACGCCTGATTACAGCCATGAGAGATCACACATATTACAGCACGTTTGGTGAGTGGAATGGTTCGTAAGGGCAAAGTTAATATGAATGAATGAAAAAACTTGGTAGTTACTGCTCCTCAAATATCTTTGATTAGCAGTCGGGTATAGCAGCGCAAGAAGCTTATAACGTTCTCAAGCTCCTCGGAAGGGGCTCCCTACACGGAGATGGTCAGGCACATTCGGCTGGCTCCATCCAACGAGGCAGCCAAGTTAATGCACACTTGGGCCTACTCATTCACCAGAGCTAGGCCCTAACGGTTGCCAGTTTTAAAGTGCAAGAGGTACCGCTGGTTTGCTCCATCTTTGCCTGGCAAATATGGGATAAGACTTGCTCGAGCATTAACGAAAAGAGAAGCGGCCTCAGGGCGCACCACAGCCCATGCCCATAACCTTTTGGCTATTCATAATGAATGCAGTGGATCATTTAGCAGCAATATTCCTTGTCTGACAGCAGGCTCATGTTATAGGACTTTCGACCGTGCAATGTCATTTCGTTAATGCAGAGGCAGGATCAGATGCACTCCAGCGGGTCCATGGTCTCCACACTCATGGCACTCCAGAGGGTCCATGGCCGGCTTCAGCGCCCAGAGTGCAGCATCGATGGTGCCAGCATCGATGGTGCCAGCATCGATGGTGCCAGCATCGAGTCGGAACTTGGAATCCATGCACTACTAACAGCTAGGCACTAACACTAGCTAGTGTTAGCAGCTAACACCACTACTAGTGCCAACTAGTGGAATTATATGATACTAAATAGCGTTAGTATCTACACACTTATCGGCCAGCTCACCAAACCAGGACGATACTCCGTGTAATGAATTCATCCGTAATACTAATTAATATTCCAACCCAATTATTTTGTTTAGCTATAACGTACAAGACTTTTCTTTTCTACCCGCATAGTACACTTTTCCTTCACCGCAGCCTTTCGGAATCGAGGCAAAAAGCGCCACCGTAAACGCGCTAGAGTTGATAAATATACATAAATAAAACATCCAGAAGTGAATAAAGCGATGCGCATACAATGCTGCAGTGCACATCACAAAATGGGTTATAAAAAAAAACATCCAACGCAGCCGCAGCGCTCGTCTCACACATTAAATGCTCGCACGAAATGTTGAAATTCTAGCACTAGCACGTGACACAAGAAAACTGAACATCCTGGAGGCAGAACCTATCCATGACTTCAAACCAGTACTAAACAGACCAATTAATCAAGCCTTGGAATTGTCGCCCTGGAGCCACATCGCCAACAACTCACACAGACAGTGAGCGTGACATTGACAAAGCCGCGCGAGGACCGTTCAGCGGCACGTCACAGTGTCATTTGCTATGTTGAATGTGTTGGTCCTTTGTGTGGTGTTAACGTTACATAATGACCAGATATGAAGATGACACATGTCACTTGGTGAATGGCCTGTTAATTCATCAGATGATGTCAGTCACAACGTTCGAAAGATTGAAAAACTTATCTGGAAGCTATTCAGCTTTTCTAATATGTCTCTCCTATCGAAGGCTACTCCGCAATCATGCAAATATGACGTGCGGAAAGATGCTGTATCCGTTACAAGCGGGTTACAGCCTATGACAGCTGGAGGCCAGGATCTCAGCCGTCATTGCTGTGTCCGTTGCGGACCGCCGACAAACTGACCCCCAGTGACGTCACTCAGCGGCCCGCGCAGAGCGGAAACAGATCACTTGGTGAGTCTACCTTGAGTACAGTGTGTGAGTGTGGCGAGTAGGGAGAGGTGCGATCCGTGCTCGTACGGCCAACCCGCTCGAGCAGTCTCGCGCATTGAAATGAATGTCAATATCCAAGGCCCGTGGTGACGATGGCATCACAATGGTCATGTTGCAGATAACGCTTCTGCTAACGGAGACTAACCTGTCAAGTTGCTGACGCCTCCATCACAGCAGGAGTCTTACCTGACGAGTAGATTGTTGCTCCAGTGGCTCCACTGTTCAAATCTGGAAGCGATGCAGACCGAAGCCCAGCATATTTTCTCCCAACGGTAGCGAGGCTACCAAAACCCATCGGCAGCGAAGACCAACGGTAGCAAAGCTGGCCTGTTCATTACCTTGTATTCCATGGAAGACTGTGACCGGCAACATGTGTCCGGTCCGAAGACGGTGTCCGGTCCAGCCGACCACCGAGTCGGTCAGGATTGATGCTGCCTCGTCAGGAACATGGACCGCGGACACGCGGGCGGACACATAACCACCGATGCGTCCAATGCGTTTGCCAGTGGCTAGCATGGTTGGCTCCTGGGGAAGTAAGGCTGGTGCGGGTTAGGTTGGTGCGGGATAGGTTGGTGCGGGTTAGATCGGCGCGGGTTAGGTTGGTGCGGGTGACGACGATAGGACCATGCCTGAAGGAGCTCCAATGACCAACGGCCGAGCAGTTCATAGCTGAGGCTCTTTCCGTACGGTCCGATTTTCGAGCGGTGACGAAGGGTTTCATGTGCTTACCAGAAGGAAAGCAGGGCTCCAACTGAAGTCATAGCGGCAACAACAAGCGGTACACGCGGTAGGCGAGTGTAGGAGCGGATCGAGAACGGTTCGGGATAGCTTTTCAGCTAAGCTTAGACTTTTACGGACTGGTGCACGACGATGTTGACTGCTCGTTTGGGCTGGTGCGGGTGACGACGGTAGGACCACGCCTGAAGCAGCTCCAATGACCAGCGCTCGTTTTGCCTTGAAGTTTGCACGACTCCTGCCATGAAAAGCCATGTATTGCGGATGACATGCGAGTGGAGGATGATGATGATAATGGGGCCGCGATCAGGGGGGCACACACAGTAAAGAAAAGCTTAGCGCCCCAACATAACCAGGGGTTTTTGTGGGTAGGGGGGGGGGGTACATATGCCGAAACATCAAATCATCTGCCAGATTTATGAAAATTCCATGATTAATGCATTACTTTTTCTCTATGTACTATCTACTGCTATACATAACCATATATCATATGATGCACTACATTATATGATCTATGATTATAAGACACATATATAACAACGCAGTATATATATTATACCATATATATATATATATATATATATATATATATATTTAACCACTGATATATTCCATGATATTGTTATTTCATATTTTGCGCTGTTTCGCGGTGCCATGAACATTGTTTGAGGAAGCCTCCAGCCCGTCGAGGATAGCTTTACCTAACGTAACAAAGGGCACAGCCACGTTCCATCTATTGGGGGATAAGAGATGTGTGGTGACAGCCTGACAGCAACTGCTGGTGTTTCTGTATTTTTTCACTTGCAAACATTTTCAGTCAAGTGGTAGATCACTGTGATCAGACAGTTCATCCGTGATGACCAAACAAACCCAGTCCTTAGTGTACGACAGGGTCTCATGACGAGCCGCTGGTATGCAGGCATTTGGCTATAATTTTCCTGACAGAATGTCAAATGGTCTCCGAACTCCTGAGAATTCGGATAAAATTCTTGCAAAACCGCCAGCATCTATCTAGTGTAGACACATTGGTTCAAGCGGGCGTGATGCAGTGATCCTACTTTGCTACACACCTGCCCGCAAGTATATCGCTAGGAACAATATGATCAGGCAAGCCCGGGCCCCGACAGGACAAACAACTTCGCACAGCTGTAACCATCTGGCCAGGAATCCGTAAAAGCAGCATACTCACGCACCCAGTGCACACGCATTGAGCCAAGCGTGGGCCAATTAACTGCCACCGCTGTTGCTGACACGTGCGATTCACGCCAGCGACGCGGGCAGCCTATCTGCGCCCGTCTTCGACAGAGGGACCGCAACTGTCGGACATGGTCCGAGTACTCGCCGCGCGAGGCTGCGCCGACTCGTGCGCTGCCCTGCCGGCCAGCACGACTCAGTCGGCGGTATCTCCGGCAGAGAGGCGCCTCGGCCAGAGGGGCACGTGCAGCGGCCGTCCGAGTACCTCCGTTCCGGGGAGAGCCTTTAGTTTGAGATCACGCAGTGAAAAGCTGTTTGAATTCGGGCCTTGCTTTGAGTTAATAGAGCATTTGGAGCCTCGGCTTGAAGTAAGCGTGACTGCGTTGGTGAGTAGCGGCGATTCCGTCATGAATGTGTCGCCTATGTTGTGGTGGCTGTGGGTTTTTATGCTGCTAGAAATCTGACTATCAATGTCGGTGGGCAGTTATTCTATATATAGCTAGCTCTTCAACTAAAGGGAGTGTTCTATATTTGTATTGGGCTTTGAATGAAATAGCCAACTTGAAGATCATTTGGTGCAGTTCACGGTCTTGTCCTTCTTATGACCTAAACCCCATTTGCCCGCGGTGTGCCAACTATTTCGTGCATACTATTTCAAGACACCCAGACATTCCTGACATCATAACAACGTCATTCAAATCCTGGTATTCCACTGGCCATACGGCGGTTAAGGCAAAACAGACTATAATTGTCGAGTCATTCGTTCGTAACTGACTTTCGTGAGCTCAACTTCCTGATGTAACGGCCACCAAGTGGCCCTTAATTAATGTTGTGGAAGGTATGATGGCACAATCAAACGATGACATATTGAGAAGCATATTTACTAAACAGAAAAATCATTTTGTCCAGAGCAGTTTTTCCACTTAAACCCTACCAATAGTTATAAGTTAACTTTCTTCAACATGCCAGAAGCTAGCTTCAATATCGTCAAATGTGAAACATTCCCGTTAATGTCACGGTCATCCTGGGACCTGAAGATAACATGCGCTGTAATGGCCACCTGGAGAATGCATGCGCTGTAACGGCCACCTGGAGAATCCATGCGCTGTAATGACCACCTGGAGATTACATGCGCTGTAACGGCCACCTGGAGAATGCATGCGCTGTAACGGTCACCTGGAGAATGCATGCGCTGTAATGACCACCTGGAGATTACATGCGCTGTAATGACCACCTGGAGATTACATGCGGTGCAACGGCCACCTCGGAGATGCTGTATGGTTATGATGAAAAAGAAGTGTACAGCATGCAGTAAAGTAGTAACAAATCCAAGTCCTTCTCGACTCGCGTTCGGTCACCCTCCGGCACTTCTTTGGCTGGGCCGGAGTGGGAAAAGCGGACGTTGAAATTCTGGCTTCCTGCGTTGAACGAAAAAAACTTAACGTCAGAAACGCCTTAGTTTACATGACTGGAAGCTCGCTGGTGCCGCCACCACCTAAAAAGGGAACAACTTGTACAGCTGGCATTTGTTGCTTTCTCGTGATATCTCTTGATATCTCTCTGTCAAGATAATCGTGGGAACCTATAAAGCTTATGTCACCAGGGGAGACCTATGTCATGCCATGCTTGCTTGAAACAAAATGATGATGTTCCGGTTTTGGCGAGCATGCCAATGCCTCCAATTTATTCAACGTGAATTCTCTATTGTATGCTACCTGTGAACCACGAGCTCTTACTAGTATGGTGTATGCTCAGTAATAGCTGATTCCGAGCATGCATCGCGGAGTATACATGAGACATCCCGGCGGGTCCTTCCACCTGTAAATCATACAGCATACGCCTGAAACTGCTCCACGATTTGAGTGCCTTAGTGCAGATGTTTCCGTTATTTGCACGTTAAGAGTAAGCCAATCAGATGAGGTTTGCCAGCGAGCATTGATTACATTCATAGCTGTGATGTCTCACGGTTTTGGTTTCAGGTACCTGTATGTAAAAGAGCACCGCGCTCCAACAAAATTGCCGGTCACAAATTATTCTCTGGAGCAAAAAAGCTAATAGAATGCCAAAAATACTTCATAACCAAACGCTCAAGTTCGGATAAACCGAGTGCAAACGGAAGCATATAATGTACAGCAGCTACACCCTAGTCTCAGATTACCCGTTGGACCCGATCTCAGCTTTCCTAATCAGATAAGCCGCATTACCCGTACCCTTACCCGTAACCCGTTTGCCTGGCAAGAGACTGTATACACTTGAACTCGAAGGGCATGTCGGATGGGGTGAGCCGAATTCTTGGGGTGAATATGCTTGCTCCCTTGGATATCCGTCATAATGGCCGCCATTGCAGAGTTTGGAAAATCCAGGTTTCATAAGAGCCTGATAAGCGCACCTTGCTTGAAAACCCAGTTGTGGGATAGCATTGGTGGTGTCCAGGATTCTGAGAAGCTCCAATGGGCGGTTTACAACTTCCTCTGGGTATGGGTCAGTGTCCACCGATTCACAGGTTTGATCTTTCCTCGCTGCTTCTCCAGAAGCTTGTAGTTCTTATCAGCAGCGAAGTTATGTTGGCGTCAAGGTGACCTGCTTCCTTAGGCAGATTCTGTCTTTATACCGTTCTACCAGGTCCGGAAAACCTTGACCAAGAGGCCGTCGACAATCTCTACGTTTTCGCCGGGGACACGCATGACTTGGCTTTCCTGGCTCTGGGTCCACTAGGCGTTGTCAAACCCTAGGAGTTAGTCGGCAAACTGTGATGCTGTTTTGCCACAGTTTAAGTGCGCATACGTCGATGGCGAGATGTTTGCTAATGCTCTCCTTGTCACTATTCATAACACTGTAAGTATGAGACGCCGTCGACAGACAGTTACGCTGGAACTTCTTTTCGAGACTCTGACTCAATGTATGCCGGCAAGTTCTACCGCACATTACATTAGCTGTTTTTCATTTTGTCCGTCTCCTCGCGATTGGCAGATATTTCATCAATAAGCGCGCGACAGCCGACGGTCTCCACGAGTTCTAAAAACTTGAGTTGACGCGGAGTCGCCCGTCACCAATGCCAGCCCTGTGCTGGGCAGGTTTGCTCGCGCTACACCATGTACAATGGTCGGATCCGGGCCGCAGTGCCACATAAACCTTCCTTTCCTCACACGGATTCAGAACTTTTTTCACAGGCATTCATTCATTCATTCATTCATGATTGATTCATTCACAGGCATTAAAGATCTACCACCGACGATTCTTGAGTTATGAGGAGCCAAATGGCAGAGCTTTCCATTCATTACGTTAGATAAGATGCTGGACGAGCTACGAAATGCAGAGCAGGTCCAGAAGTATGTGACTTATGATCACTAGGTAATGAGTGGGGGATTCTGCTACGCCGTGTTTCGGTCTCCACTTGTCATTGTCTCAATAGAAAGCAACTATGCAGCTGCATGCGTCATAGAATAATAAAGATAAATCCAAACTCATCGATCAGCAACCACAAAAAGTCAAGCGGCATAGAGAATGTTCAACGCGAGTTCCTTATATCATTATGTGGTCGGCCTTGGTCACGCTGGAGTCAAACAGGTGTTTCACTCCAGTGTGATCAGCTCTTAGAACTTTTTGGAGCTTTTTGGAGAATTTTGGACCGTCGGCGGCCTGGCGTGAGCAGGACGGCACCATGATCACCGGCAGCTCCCCTCGCCACGTCGTCAAGCCGTCCTCTCTGATGAAGTGGCCATCCTGGCTGTTCCCCCTGGGTAGCTCCGTAGTAAGAGTCCTCTCCACATGAATTTTGCACGGTGTGAGACGTACTGTCCTGCCACGCTCCGACATGGTTGACGAAGCCCTTGACACTGACTACGCTGCACGCTGGGACCACGATGTCCTGCAATGTAAGACACGAGTGATCCACTGCAATGAACGGTATTCATGAATGAGTGTATGTGTCGCGGATAGCTAGTTGTTTGGACCATTTTCCTCGTCTGGTGCGTTAGACATACAGTTACCGTGTGCCTAACACACCAGACGAGGATGATAGCTGGTACAATCAGTCCATCCGCGATGCTGATGCTTCGTCTCAGTCCTTCCGTAAAACTGTAAGTCATATGTAAACTCCGTGCTGAAGCGTAGAACCGGTCGCATTCTTAACTTCCCAATTCATCTGTACTTTGATGTGCAGCCCGTAGGTGATTAACAAACAAACCGAAGTAAACCAGGCACCATCGATCCCGTAGTTGGAGCGCGCACTAAGCCCATTGTCCTACTGTACAATCCGTTGAAGCGTGCATCAACGGATTCCGCTCAAACGAGTATGAGTCCCGAGGTTTGTCGGCCATCGTGTGCAAAGCTGCTTAGCTGCTTAGCAAAGCTTGAGCTCGTCTGGCGTGCAGTTCAATGTGACAAGTTGCTTTGGCAGACGCAGGGCTGCTTCGTGGGTCTCGTTTCACAAATGCTGACGGCATGAGGGCAAGTACCGGACAAGCCCCAGCTGCAGAATGTAACTCGCGGTCAACCCTTGCTAGATGTGCAACACTGTTCCTGTGCGACCAGCGAGGATCAAAAATCATGTCGGGGCTCGATTTCTGTCCACAGCGGTGCGCTTCGAGCCCATCGACCGATAGCCTCGCACAATTGTCTTGCGGAAGTTCTCGCTGGTTGTCCACCAGACCCCAACCTTGGGCGTGGTAGCCACGTGCGCACCGGCACGGCAGAAGCCTGGGAGTGCCTGGGGCCGCGACGCGGCTGGGAACTGCCGCGCGGAGCCTGGCCTGCCCTCTCGCGGCCGCCAGTCAGCCTCGCATTCCAGCCAATAGGAAGGGTGGGTTCGGAAAAAGCATGGAGCTGAAAACTGGAAGTACGATGCGCTGGTATGACGTGATGCTCTCGGCCGAACACGGCCGGAAAATCGTTGAGAGATGGGTTTTATTAAAGCTGCAGCACCTCCCCAGCTATGAATAGAACCTACAACGTAATCTATGATATAAAGGTCCTGGCACTTTCAGTACCCACGGAAATTTAGCACCACTCTGCCCACAAACACTGCCGCCTTACCCCAGAGGCAGCGTGCAAAACGTGCATAGCAGCCCACGCAGGTTGAAAGGCATTGTAAGGTTTTCATCTGGCCTGAGACCATGCATCGATATTCACCGGTAGTCTTGAGAAATACGCAGGAGCCCAGACTCTCAGTTTACTGATCCAATTTGTTCTGCCTCCATCTGCTGCATAATGGTGCAGAATGAAATCAGGATTATTCCTGGAATCAACTGTTGCGTACAAAAAGATGCGCACACTATGCATAATAGCGTTTGATTCGAGAAGGGGAATGAGGGAAAATTATGTAAGTTCGGTGCCTTCCTGTGTGGTTTTAGTTTCTTTGCGAACAGTGTGCGCTGCGCATACAGAGAATTCCGATTCCAAGTGTTGTGCAAGTCGGCTCACGAATAATTTTAATATTTCCCTTGCACCTGAAAACGACAATTTAAATGGATCCTTATTCCTTACAACCATTGAACGAAATGTTAATTGCACGTTTTTTGCGCATCAAATTTTTGGCACCTACCCTAGTGTAACCTAACTAGTTGCCCAATTTTTTTGCATATTTTTATTGGTGTAGTAAGACGTTTTTGCGTCGGGCGTTTGCCCTTTGGGTAATGACATTCCTAAGACATTTTAAGTTAACGTGGACACAGGAAAAGGCTGATGCCATGATGCTGCGCGTTAACCGCGGCAGTATTTTAGCCTCGAGCCTAAGGACGCGGCGCACCGACAAGGACTGGCAAAACGAGCTTATTTTCATCATTCTACATACGCCGTGGATGGAAGGCTATGTTTGAAGTCCCAAAATTTAGTCTTTTCCAGGAAACGTAAAGATGGAGGGCTTTTTGACGGGCTCTTTAAGTCTCATAAAACATTTCAAATCTGTAACATGCGGTTGATGTAAGAGGTGGCTCCCATCACCACTGGCTTACATTAAATCCAAATTCATATCCCTTTTCATAGTACTAACCTTGGATCACGTGACGCATAACCTTGATGGCAAATTTCTTTGAGTCACCAATGATGCTACATGTGTCATGTTTTGATTTATGCACAATGGTACACTGAAGTGCTGATTTGAAGCTCAAAATTTGAGAACATTTACGAATTATATGACCTGAGACGAAGCACATATTTGAACCACAGCTGTGTCCGGATGCTCCACGCTAAGCCTTGCCACACCGAAATCCTGGGAACGACCCTGTCACTATACCGACGCTCCAGCCGCTTTAGCCAGCTGTATTGGCTGCGAAGCCAACCTCCCGGCGCGGCGCCGTTTTGGGCGCCAGTGACGTCATTGTCGCCTGTATGTGCGGCGACATTCGTGTCGGGAAATCAGGTAATTCCAATGATGACCCCACGCACGGATCGCCATCACCAGCGTGATGGGCCTCATCACCACCACAAGCGCGTTGCCGGGAGGGGGAGGGGGCTGGGCGGCGAGAGAGCAATTGGCTGTTGAAGACTCCGCGCTTGGCAACGCATTGACTATGCAGCACCCAATCCGCTCACCAAGACTGCGAAGCCGGCCTTCGATACGATAATGGCGTTGTTGAATATGTCAAGAAGCTTAAGCATGGTGCACATCCGTCGGCGTTGCTGGCACGTTGCCAAAGTCGGTCTACTCAAGCGGTGTTTTCTCTTCTGATGAGATGTCAAGTAAGATTTTTAAAGCACCGAGGAATCCTGATAAGCATTGAGTTGTGTATAACGTTGGAGGGCTGCTTTTACACTTGATAAAACTCAGCATTCCATGGTAATATCTTACACGAAGCCTGTCAAAGGTTACGCCCCGGGTACGTAGACCGACATAAGCATTTCATGCCGCTTTCAAACGCCTGCAACACCGGAGAGCAGAAGATGGCGTCAGCACCTGCGCATGCGCGAGAGGGTTAGAGTCAATCTATCAACGGTTGTTTTCGTGCAACACTGGGATGATGATGTCTGATCATCTGGGGTGATCTAGGATGATCTAGGGTGAAATCGATTTGCTTTTCTGCTGACAGCAGCCCAGCAGGTAGTGTCAGTGGCTCTTGATTAGTTGTGCTGTAGTGGGTTTGCTTAACACTGCGTGAGGTACCGAGTGTCGCCACGGATGTCGAAGTTTTCCTCTTTGGTGGGCCGCTGTCCCCCCCCCCCCAGCCCATTTACCCTACAACCTTCTGGAATATAAATATGCATGCAGAACATTAAAATTACAAGTTCAGAATTATATACATTTTGGAAGTTTATACTAATTGTTACACTGGTTACAATTGTTACAAGAAAGCGCAAACCGCGATGTGATGTTCAGCTGAGCGCTGCTGCCGGAGCCTGTCTGCTACGGGAAGCATAGCTCATTGACCTTGGATGGCCTCATATGACCCTGCATGCGCTCACATGGCGTCCAAAATTACCTGATAACTCTGCCTATTTTGAACTCAGCATGTGTTTTACAGAAGGTACCAAAAGAGGTAAGTAGTCGCCTGAACTAAGGCCATGTGTTCTGTGGCAATATGGTGGCATGTGAGTTAGTACTCTTTGCCTCATACGCAAGCACCGGAGTTATACAAAACACGGACAAATGTGTGTTAGATACAAAAAGGCAAAACTGACCTGACTTCAGGTCACTGGTTATGTCTTTTCGGAAAAATCGGAAGGACACAAACTGCGGGTACTATCATGTTACGATAAAAAACCTTTTGAGCAATCGCAAATGACCCACAAAAGCTATGTCTGGACAATTTTGAGAGGTTGACCTCTTTGACCTGATTTAGATACTAATCTTGGTAGTTCAAAACTTCAAATTTACACAGATGACGTCAAACCGATAGATAAACAGGCAATGCAAATTTTGTGCTGCTGCGATCGTTCGTTTTTTACCTGTGCCCGAAAAAAACGTAAGGGGAAGTCACCTCCCCAGCTGGGCGCTGGTTTAAGTCCGTCGGGGAAAAAGCTGTGTATGGAAGTGCGTTCGCGGGCGTCGCAGACTCGGGCCATGAGGAATGTGATATGATGTGACGCGATGTAATTTGACGTGATATGATGTGAGAGCGGTGGGGAAACGGCGCGCCACGGCGTGCGCGCCAACGGCGCTTCCACGAAGACACCTAGTCTCTGGAACACAACAGTGCTGCGGTACTGAGGCAGTGCGATATTGGTTCCATTATGGAGTAAATGAACGTACCGCTATTTGCTTTCGGTCCCTGGAGGTCCGCCAGTACCGTCGATGCATCTATTGGGAGCGCTCCACATGGTTAGAGCAAAAACTGGGTCGCTCAAACACCGGGCATTGATTAGACGACGGGATGCCGGGGGGAGGGGGGAAAGTTCGCTGGTTGGGCACACGGGATAAACACGACATTGACTGGCTCTGGTTTGGCTGAGACCACCTGCAGACTCCGGAGCTGGGTGACAATATGTGCAGGATAGATTAAAATGTCCGAGGAGGTTTCGTGATTAGCGCCGCTGAGCAGGTATCCATAAAAGTGTATTGCTAGCGGTATCCATAGCAACGCATCACCGATTATTAATCAGCTGTTTGTAGCTGTTGTATGAGCAGGTTTTGTGGGTTATACCCGACCAGTTAGATCTGATCATTGTCTGCAGTCAAACCAATGAGGCCGTTTCATCTGGAGCGGGGTCAGACCGATTCGATCCGATCGAGCTCGGGGTCAGATCGATTCGATCCGATCGAGCTCGGGGTCAGATCGATTCGATCCGATCGATCTCATCATCCTCTGGGCTCATTCTCACGCATTCTCTGTGCATTCTCCGGGCATCATTCTCTGGGTGGACCAAGCGTGCGACATGGGCAGAGAGGCGCTGCCCTCGAACGTGCCCCGGATTTCGGTTTTCACCACAAGGTGACAGCCAGCAGAAGAGGACATGACACTAACCTCCTGCCAAAACCATACTTTAAAAAAT
Organism: Pollicipes pollicipes; assembly: GCF_011947565.3. Lineage (NCBI taxonomy): Eukaryota > Metazoa > Arthropoda > Thecostraca > Pollicipedomorpha > Pollicipedidae > Pollicipes > Pollicipes pollicipes. Next base: position 15,240,892 of record NW_023595962.1, on the reverse strand, counting down.
AAATTGGCACTAACGATGTCCTCTTTTTGCGTTGACTGATTAACGTCCGTGAGCATCAAACTAATCTTATTGTGCAGTCCACCTGTCTTTACCATATCCGGAAACGAACTTCAAACAACTCAACCGGCAAGGTAAAGCCTGCTGGAAGTGTGACTCCAGGTGCTGTATCTGGTCGGATTCGTATCACAGGACTGTACTACCAGAAGACGGCGGACAATTTAGTTACCTGCTGTTTGTTATGCCATTCGCATCTTAATTCGGGGCATTCAGCACGTTTCGTTGAAGTAAGACACGAGAGCTACAAGGCCGCAAATGTCTCACAAAGCCTTCAGAGAATGCGGTGCGACCGGCTGTTTGAACGGGCTACCGGTGAAAACTGGCTTTCGCGGGTTCAGATTATCGTAACGACTGGACATAGAAATGAGACACTTCGGCGGGTTTACAGTCGTCTTTTAACATTGACAACATCTTAGTTATGCCACCGGATCTTAACGTTGTGTTGCTTGTGAACGTTTATCATGCTCCTGCATCTTACGATGCAAATTGCTGGCCAGCTGAGCGATGATGACCGCTGGTGACTGACGATTGGCATCGGAGCAACTGTCACCTGTAACTCCAGGAACATTCGCTCAAAATAATCCGCTTCAAAGACCACGCTGGGCATTTCAGCACGCGCCGTAAGGGCATTTATGTTGGCAAGGAGGGCTTCCAAAGCTTTTGGATTCATTTTCAGTTCAGAAACCGATGTCGCACCTGAGCTCGAGTCTCGGGTACAAACTGATACCAGAAGTAAAACCCGGTAAGTGAAACATTGAGGCCTGACAAGCCAGAAACCTGAAAAATACAAAGGATATTAGGTGGTGCAGGAACGCTGGCGTCATATCATGCGTCGACCGAAATGCTTGGTGAACTCTTGCTTATATTTGAGTGACTAAGTGATCAAAGAGTGCGACCCCCTTCATTTGGCTGCTTTATTCATCTTCATCTTTGCTCATTGGCCAAACATTCTAAACTGATGTCGTGTTTCGCTTGTTCGCAGCCACTTTCGTGGCGCGACTCAAATGACTCAATAAATGCAGCCGCTGATGACACACGCTCGGCGCAGCAAATGGAATCCCACCATGCGGTAGATGACATAAACTCAGAACACCCATTGGAATCCCACCATGCGGTAGATGACATAAACTCAGAACAGCCACTGGAATCCCACCATGCGGTAGATGACATAAACTCAGAACACCCATTGGAATCCCACCATGCGGCAGATGGCATAAACTCAGAACACCCATTGGAATCCCACCATGCGGTAGATGACATAAACTCAGAACGCCCTTTGGAATCCCAATATGCGACAGTCGCCATACCCAACGCACCGATTGGAATGCCAATATGCCTCCCGGGACACGCTGAGCTTTCGACAAACAACACCTGCGCTGATATCATCGGGCTGCGGCTGCCGCGCCACGGGGGGGGGGGGGGGGGGGGCAGTAGGGGCGCTACGTGCTGGTCACGGTGCGGGAGTCAGCTTGGACAGATAATTACGAACGCACCAGAGCCGATGCTGCCTTTCTCAACCACCGCATGCAAGCATATAAATCCAACGTTTTTCACGTGCACCATGCACTGTGCGCGATGAAACAGCATCCCATCGTGAAATTTGTGCTCGGTGGTCAATAAAACATGCAGCAAATAATACATAACCCGTTTTTTAAAGATCACAAGCTCATCGTGATGGTACGCAGGACTCAACGCTGCGGAAACCCCGTATTGCGGACCGGTTAAAGCCAAAGGATATCGCATGCTCTCGATCTCCTTAGTTTTGCGTTTCCATCTCAAACTTGTGATCGTAACATGCATTCACGCACGTATTTTATGCATGCAGTAAATTCGATGTGGTAACATATCGAATATTGGTGACTTATCGTTGGGATATTGTGACATGGTACCACGTAGGTCACCACGTGAAAGGGGCCCTGCACTCAACGCTGTTACCCTTTCAATTTCCAGCTGAGCATTTTGAGACATTGCGTAACTTATATTCAAGCGACATAGTTATAGCATGTGATATTCTGATGCATAGGTGGCTGTCCGTCAGTCTGTCTGTGCACTTCATGTAGCCAGACGCGCAGGACAAAAGGCTGTACGGAATGCTATACAAGATGTGGATGCGATGAGTTCGGCCTCCGTGACAACTACGATGTAAGTTTGTGACTTCGTAACGACCCATGATTTAAGTTCACGCTCTCCCATTGCCGTCCTTGATCACAGCGCACAAGAGCAATTACTAGTTTCATAAAGAGGTGATACTTTTCACTTCTGGCTGGCCGAATTTTCAAAACTGATACATTTGGTCAGCACTTCTCCGAGTAAATACTAAAATTTCTAGACTTAAGTATTTTCCAAAGCGATACATGTGGTCAACGCCATGCAACAACGTCGTCACCTTGGACTCGTGAGTTTTGGACGGTTGTAATTACTCCAAAATATCGTTCAAGTAGCAGAGAAGGTGTTGCCATTGAGCTTGTGCCACATTTTTTCATTTGTGTAGGTGATTAATTTATGCCGTAATGCCGGTTGCTTTTTTATTTTGCTGAAATGCCAACACCTTGTACCTCCTGACATTGTTTCTCTAGAATTAGGCAAAATTGCTTAGTATGTGTGATCATACGCTGAATTTCCGTGTATAACGCATCTAGATGATAGCATCTACATGAAAAAAGCCACTGAAATAGCTGAACAGGTAAATTATAAATGCCTCCATATTTGCCATAGGTTATGCATTTGATGAGTTTGCATCGTGCATATCTGTGTCATACAAGAAAAAATCCCATGAACTCCTGTACATGCCGGAAAGAGAAATGATTTCATACCATCTTACCAGCTTTATTCATCGCATTTCCTGGCACGTGGTCGTGATTAGTGCTGCCTTTTTTGGGCCTGCGGGCCCGCACGGCGTTGGCTTAACGCTGTTAAAAATTCTCGCGCAGGGCTTTCAGTGGGCATTGCCAACTACATTGCGGATAGTGACGAGTACTCTACATGTAAACCTATGCCACTTGTGTTTGCGTAACCACAAATTTCTATCTAACTGACAAGCAATTGTTGGTACTGAATGCCAAGAGACAATAAGTCGCTTGTCTACACACAACCAATCAGGGACGTCCAATCAAATCCGTTGCGTCACCCAAGCTATGAAATGCCGTTCTCCTGTTCACCGTGCACGAGTAGCCGAACTTTTTCCATAAACTGCATCGCCAACATGTGTTAATATTTACATTTTTAATTCGGATTGAATGGAATTCGGCAAACCTTTGTTGATGCTGTCGCCAATTTTTTCGGGTCAAAATATGCTAATCCGTTTTGCAGCGACACCGGGGTGGTTGGGGTCGGTCCGTTTTGAATACACTAGGTGCAGCTTTTTCGTAACCAGTAAATTCCACGCTGTCTACGGAGGTTTTCCGAAATAATTTTTGAATGGCATGGCGCAGCCGCGCCGCATTTTGCGTAGCTGTAGGCCATTAAATCAATTGACTTAGTTAACTCAATTTTCAGTTTGATTGAAATTAAGTAAATTTAATTTGCTGAATTGCGGATCATTTGGTATGAAAACTAGATGTAGCTTGTAAGTTCGCTGACCTACGGCAGGTCAAAGTCAGGCCATGGATTCAGCGAAGACAATTTCTAGGGAATCGTTCAATCTGATGTAACAACGGAGTGTTAGATGATGCCTTACCCTGTAAGATAGTTTTTCTAGCCAGCACAACAACCGAATGAACAGATTCAATTGACTTAGCGATGTATGAATGTCAGAACAAAGCCAAAACTAATCTATTTTATTACTCAAGACTTGCTGCACGGGGTATATTTTGGTACACGTTTGGTGTTTATTGATAACAGGAAACGTATTATAATCTACCATGGACTTCTTAAACGTCAGAATGGGTCACTGACTTAAAATGACCTAAGTCAACATTCTGTTTTTAGGAACAAGCTGCCTAGCGCAATCGTGGACGCTCATTCAAATGCAAAAATCAAAGCAGCCTTGGACGAGTTAGGTCCTAATGACCTTCAAAAGTTCGAACGAGGTCACTGATCTTGATGAGCACCAGTGACCTTTTACTTAGACCGGGTATATAGATTCACGGTTGCTGCATGAGAATGTCTGTGGACACTTTTGGCACCAATCTGAAGCTTGAAAATGTCTGACCTTATTTGACCTGAAAGTCATGACTTAGGAACCTAGAATTTTAACAAGTGCGTTCATGCACAGGCCAACACATTGTGGATTTGGTGTCTCTAGCCCTCTTAGTTTCTGAGATCTCAATAGGGTCAAATCGACACCAACCTTCCTGAGCGAAGGGTATTCAACTGGCCACCCAGGTGCGTGGTAATGGATTGAAGAAGCTATGTTGTCTCAACATTACCACGTTGCCGTAAAATCTCTCTGGAGCAAACAGTGTACGGAGTTGCCGATACCTGGCTTGCCTGATATCTGTGGCTTCTACTGACAGTCGCATTTCCGTTCCGGAAATGCTTTCCTGTCGCATCAACCGAATCGGCTTAGGGGACAGCGGGGAGCTTCTCATGGCTAGATGAAGTCAAGCCAGAATAGATCTCAGCACGCCTATGTGGGTCCGCTAAAGCTATTAATGTCATAGCTGGCATTGTGCTGACTGCGCAAACAACGTTTTGCTTGCCTGTTTTTTGTTTGATGCTTGGATGCTGTTGCTGCTTTGGATGTCTTGGCGGACGCTGTCAGCTCTGTACGTTAGACAAAAGTTTTCCAGAGATCCTAAAAATATACTGCATGGATCGAACGTGACTATGGTCTCCGCACGACAGCTTTTGTCTTAAAGCATCTTGATCTGGAAGCATCAGGACGCTTTCATTTCCGCCGAACGCGGAGCATTTCGGCCGAGCGTAGAGCTAATCAGCTTTGATGAGGTCACCGAAAGTCCTTCGGTCTCGTGCTGTTCGGGACACGCCTGCCCCCAAACTGGGCCTGGGATTGGAACTAAAAATGCAACTTATCAGTCCACAAACACGCCGATTCTTGACCCGCAAGAACTGGCGGGCTGGGTTTTTGGCTGGGTTATGGGTCAGACTTGGTGGGCCTTTGCTAGTCGAATGTTTTTGTATGCATGCATTTTAAGCTATTCTTTAAGCTTTAAAGTCATCACAAAACCACAGTGTGCTGCAAAACACGAAGCGATCGTGAAAAAACGTACTGTCATTTTTTACAGCACGAATACGAGCGAAAGAAATCCCATAGCAGGCATGGCATAACAGAAAACCAGGTTGCATAGATTAAATAGCTTTAAGCAAACATCTCACGGAAGACATTTAAAAACAGCTTCTCAAACGCTTGACTGATTTCTGAAAGCTGAACCAAAATCAACCGAAATCTCTGCCTATCTAATTGCTAGTCATACGATAAGAAAAATAATGCATCTGCGTCATTACAATGAAGACACACCGCACCGTCATCTTCATTACTTTCACATCATCATGTTATCACCCTCCTTATACACAAAAATCACCTGGTAGGAAACTATCGGTGTAGAATTCGGTTTTGCAGGAACTCAAGTTTTATGGATTTCGTGCAGCAACAAGGAAAATTAAATAGTTGAACCAAACATGGCTTAACATGCATGCAATACGGTCCCTCTTCCCTGCTTGATATGACCTTTGGACCGATTCTACCTAGTTCAGCCAGGCAAAATCCGAGCTACGCACTTAACTGCCTTTCTCTTTTTATCCATAAACAGTAGAACTCATAGCACATCTCTCTCAGTCGCGCTCAATTGGTGGCTTTGGCCGTTGGCTGTCGCATTTTTCCACATTTCTGGTAAAGCCCTAATGGAGGCGTCTTTCATCTTATCGTAAGACAGCTAGCTTTTACAACTGGGTTGTTTCTTCGAGGCTCATCTTTGCTTAAGAAAGTACCATCAGACCGAGTTAAATCAGCAATCACTTGTATTCCAATTGAGTGCCACGTATGAACACTGGCTTATGAGCTATGCGAATGCGTCTATTACGCCATAACATTTCCCTTCCCCAACATTCCCTCCTGGGCTTCCCAAGATATCGAATCTAAGGAAGCAAGAATTAAGGAACAGTGACATTGGCAGGCATCTACCAAACCGCATCAGATAGGTGTGACGGGGGAAGGGGAAGAATGCGGAACCTAGTCGGGACTAGGTCTGGCAATTCCAAGGTGACGTAACCGCGGATATACCTCATAACATTTACGTGTTGAAGGGCATCACAACACGAGGTTTTCAAAAGCCGTTTTCGAATACTTAGCCGTGTCCTCCCGTAGAATGAGTCTCAAGGTGTTTTGTTAGCGCGTCTCCAAGCCATACCCAGGATTAAAACAGCTGTGACTGACCGAATATTCCAACACCATCCCGTACCCCCGCACCAAGCTTTGCATCCAATTAGGACGGCTTTTACCAGCCTTTGAGATGATAATCAGCCTAAGTGCCAGAGACCGTTTCAACAATGCGGCCCAGATCCGGGTTACTTCAAACCGGTGACACGTAGGTCATAACGAGTATAAACGATAAACCGGTATAAACGAACGGTCACCTCGATGGAAGAAAAATATTCCGAGTGTGCAGCCACTAACAAAGCGGCGACGGTTGCAGTGAATGTTAAGAATGCGCCAGGGACTGCCTTAGGTGGGCGGGCCAGCAGATATAATCTGATTCCGCATGATATCGGCAATAGCCATGCATGAATGACTTTTGAGCATATGCATGAGCCCAGAGCTGACACTTTCCGACACAACTTAAGAATGCGTGTGCCATTTTCGACTGCTCCTTCTGTGCACCGTCCTACCCTTACATAACCTTAATTTGTCAGCAATCTCGGGCCGTCGGAGTTAAGGCCCTAAATTCCTAGTATAAGTATTCAGGTTACACCAGTGCAGCCTCCAATGTGGGCAAAAGACGACAACCGGGCTTCTGCAAGTCATTCCAGCCAGAAATTAGTGTGCTCTAGGCCTTTATCATGAGTGCGGGTGACAGAAGTGTTTAAATAAAGTTTTAGATTTATAACCAATCAAAGCGCATAGGAGCGACGTAGAATTTCCAACGGCGTCCAGCTGGTATCTTCTCAAAATAGTCTTTACTTTGTAATCTTCGTTTCTTGTTGACTTTTTTAGGACGCAGTTCAGCAGACACGATTACATTAACGTCAGGGTAGTGCCATAGTGTGTTGTCATACGCAAGTGTTCACCGAGATTGATGAGTAATCATCGGTGTAAAATGTCGATACTGCCCTGCATGCTGCCAGCAGAGCCAGTGCAGCTGTGTTATATCGCTGTAGCACCAGACCCGTAACATTGCCAGATTAAGTCACATTTTTAGGCTCTTGAGGATGCTAATCTGCAAATTTCCTATTATGAGTTATAATTCTTAGCCAGTTGTTGCGCGTTGACGAAATGCCATTCAAGTTGTATTATTACTACAATCATTGGTTGAAATTTGGATATAAAACCGCTCTGCCGGTACCAATTTGAGGTCTAGTGCGCTTTGGTATGATCATGCCACCGAACGTGCTGTTTTGGGGCCTTTGTGGTGACTAACAATCGTGAATATGACCTTAAACTGATCAAATATGGTCATAGAGGTCAAGTTACTGTCTTTCAGGCAGTTATTTCAAAAGCTAAGCATGCTGCCGCGATGCAGAAAACGGCGTACAGTATGCGTCAAGGAAAACTCTATCTCGCGCGTCGGGTGAGCACCAGTGGCCATCGACAGGCGTAGCCTAAAATATGCCATGCCAGAGGTGGTGCAGTCTGTTGTTTCCTCACTCAGTCAGGCAATATCGAGGACGAAATATGCCACGGCAATGAGAAAAGCACTGCTAGAAAAGCATTCTCTAGCTGCATAACATGTACCATTAAGGCACAAGTGACCTATAAAAGGTCATACCTTGTCACCAAGATCAAAGTTTGACCTTGCTGGGTCTTGGGTGACCTGTTTTCAAACACCTCTAAAAGGGTAGTAATGTGCTGCAGAGGGACATATGTAGATCAGGAGGTCCTCAAACAGGCCTTGGCGTACAGCACCTATGAGAAATGAATGTCGTTTTTCCACTTATAAGCAAAATGTCGCCAAAGTGACCTCAAGAAAGTGATCTAGATCATGGATCGTCAAGGTCAGGAGTTTCGGCACCAATTCTAATGTCCAATACGATGCAATGCAATGCAATTTAAGCAGCATGGGGAGAAACCGATCAAACTTCATTCCAAAAGGAGCTTAGCGGCTCCTGCGGCTTCCTTCGCACGCCGAGCTTCTAGCATGCATTATTACTCTGAAGACACGCACAAAATGGCATGAAGGTGATGCGCAGCTTTATTCTACAATCTCTGTTCAAAAGCCATGGGTCTGAATTATTATTTTTAAGAACTACTGTTTTGGTGGACATGCGCGCCATGTTTCAAAGACCCAGAATCACTTGACGGAGATCGTGCTACCGGAGACTATTTTGAAGCAAAACACGAGGACTACCGACGCAGGGAAGCAATTATCTGGCGTATTTGAACCTCATCGTCAAAGCGACAGGAGCTGTTTGCTTGCTTGGCTCGGTAGCGTGTTCTACAGTTCAGCTAGAGCTTCTACTGCCCACAGCCTGTATTGACATAACATTAGCCTCTGAAGAATTTTACCCGCTCGAACCAATGCAAGTATAACGCCCCACAGCCTCCAGGCACGCAGTCCGCCACACAGTCACCAGCCACGGCGTCCGACTCCCTGATCAGAATGACCGCGTGGTAGTCGCCCGATCCCGACGTGACCTATTGCTCTGGAACCTTCGGTCTACCCCACTTCCGGACCACGTGACCCCCACTGACCAGCTGATCGCCGCATGAGGAGGGCCTCAACCCTACCGGCGAAACCGGCCAATCGTAGCAGCCTCCTAGCAGTCCCGACATGAGGCGCGACAGTCCTAAAATGACGCCCGTCGTCGAAGATCGGCTGCAGTGATGTCTGTATGATGATGTCTGTGACGTCTGATGATGTCTGTCAGTGATGCAATGATGTCTGTATCGTCAGCTGATCATTACTGTGTGGAAATGATGGCTGTGTAAATCGTGTGCATCCATTAGTCTGAGTCTCGGCACAAGCTGCTTCCAGGCTGCAACAAGACGACAGTATACATGTCGGCGGTCTGCACCACTTGACTTCAAATGGCGGGCGTAACGGCCGAGTGGTTAGCGGCTTCAACTCTCACGTGGGTAGCCCGGTCTCGAATCCCGGGTGCGCCATGGTCCTGAGCGCTAATATGGCCAATGAAGTCACTGGCGCTCCATGAAAGGAGCGTGATCACATAGTCATGAGAGAGACAGTTTTTGCATGTTCCTTTAAACAAATGATCATTAAACAGCAGCTTTACGCTCGGAGGAGCCATCATTTCGTTAATGGCTGCGTGGTGACATATCGTTATGTTCTTTGCTTACTATTTCCGTACCAATTGCGCTATACTTCTTCAGGTGTGGAGGGTTCTCTATCTTTCCATTGTTCACGTCATTTGCAACTTAAGTTTTAGAACTTGCATTATTGGCAGGTCTAGGAGGGTTTTTGGGAGGCGTCCTGTCAAATGCTTGACAGCTTTTGTTTCCGAGAGTTAAAGTGCATTTATTCAACGCTATGACAGTAAGGTAGTGATGGTCTGTAATGTTGGCGGGATGCTTAAGCATTTGCCACGTGGTTTGTGGCATGGCCTGTTTTGTGGCAAGGGGGTTGTAACCAGAGCCAAAAGGACGAAAACTGTCGAGATTTCGTGGATTCGCATTTAGAATGTCATATGACGTATGCCAAATGTCAAAGTGACGCTACAACTGATTACCAAAATGCGATCTCTGTAACTGAGGTATTTTTCATTTTTCACGTTTCACTGTGTTTTCTTCGCATAAGGTCTTGTTTTTCGCTGTCAGGGGTGTTTTCATCGCTGTTGTAAAGGGTATACAGCCATGCTCACTCTTGTTTCATTCGCTTCATCTTATTTTCAAATGATCGCAAGCGTTCAGAACATTTGGGGTGTGGGCCGAATGAAGTTGCCGGACATATTATGCCGTAAAATGCCACGACAGTATGATGCACTATTGGTGGATTCCTAGCATGAAACATTACATGGTGGCCTTTAGTAAGTTCAGAATTGCTGCTTCATATCTCGAAATAGGAATGAAGCGACTTCACCACCCTGCGATTAGTTTCAGGTAAGTGCTTGTGGAAAAGAGAAGGTCAAGGACTGGAGGCTTTTATCCGAAGCTCCACCTACAGACAGCTTGGACTGTCGACCCATTGGCTCAAAAGCCTCCCACACGACGAACACTCGCTGTGACCACCCGAGCTGAAGGTGTCTCTTGAGGTGTTGATACTTGAGGGTTATGTTCATCTGGTGATTGGGCGGAGAGAGAGAAAGAGAGAGAGAGAGAGAGAGAGAGAGAGAGAGAGAGAGAGAGAGAGAGAGAGAGAGAGAGAGAGAGAGAGAGAGAGAGAGAGAGAGAGAGAGAAGAGAGAGAGAGTAGAGGAGAGAGAGAGACTCGTAGGTTCTATCCGTGGGCCCCATCCGTTGGGCTCTACCCGTGATTCCGGCCCTGGTTAGAGCCCGCGCTGAATGACGTCGCTCGTTCATAGTCATCACAAAAATCAATCATCACATTCATCACATCACCGCCGCCGGTGCGCCCGGGGTCGAGCCACGACGTCGGAAACGACGGGGTGTGCGTGGGGAGGGGAGAGTCGGGCCCCTATCTCGGCCCAGTCCACGCCTCGTCGGGCCGTCGCGCGCTGAATTGATGGTGCGAGCCGCCGCCGAGCCGAGGGCGGCGCCGCGGGCTGCACGAGTGCAGCTTCCCGCGCAAGAACATGCATCTGAGCTGCGGTATTACTACGGTTACGTGGTCTGTCGGGCACTGCGAGGGCCGGGGGGCCCAAATGCGTCTTTTTGGAAGAAGGGCGCATGGGAAATGAAGTATTACGGTCGCGCGATCAAACCTAATGCTTAATGCCAAGCGCCATGATATTGACGCCCGTTGAGAGTTCCGGCGCGGTGCTCCAGCTTCAGGAGAAACACGCCAAGCTATGCCGGTCACGTATTGTAGTGATCGGGAGTCCTTTAGTTGCCACGGCGCGCTTTTCGGGAGAAATCTTGTCTGCTCGCGCTGGCGGAGGGGTGTGAGGATGGGGGCGGACGGGCGAGAGCAGTCGTTGGTCTGGTCCATGGCGGCAGCTGTGTCTGTGGGTGCGTGGCAGCCCTGCGGCAGCTATGCGGAAGCTATTAGTGACTAGAGGCAGCGATTAGTTATTTTTCTCAGTTACGTTTTAGAGCAACAGAGGCAGAGAGGCGAAAAGGCTGACGATCAGGAGGTTAAGTCGTGCTCGCCGAATTCGTTTACAATGACTGCGATTATGAAAAGTACCTGCGTGCATAGTCATGCACCCGTTGGCACATCACCATGTACTCGCTGGTGCCCCTCTGTATGTGGAGGTGGGGTGGAGCAAACCTTGTAAAGTTCCAGCGTGTAAAAATCGGAGCAGCATGCTGCAAAGCGCAGTGGGCGCCCGTCTCCAACGACAAAGCGCAGTGGGCGCCCGTCTCCAACGACAAAGCGCAGTGGGCGCCCGTCTCCAGCGACAAAGCGCAGTGGGCGCCCGTCTCCAACGACAAATAGTTACAGTGTCGATCGCGTTTCGTCAGAAACATAGCATAATCAACAGACTTCCCGAACAGGTCATGTCAAAATGAGTCTCAGCTGTGGTGCAGACTGAAGAAATAGCAGAAAGCTTTTGCGGGCACCAGAGTTTAGGCATCGCTCTATTGTATAAATAATCTTCGGCAAAGCCCTAATGCTTTTAGTGCTACCACCTAATACGAAAAGTTGTTTCGCACAGCTTCCTGTATAGCTGGCAGTTGTGTTTAAGTTTGACATCGGCGAGTTGTGTGAAATCCAAGGCGATACTTTGTGTGATATGTACTCTGCTACGCTGAACAAAGGGACAAACTTGTTCGCAAACGCATGTCTTGCCTGAGCTGTGAGCATAAGAAGGCACTATCATGCTTATAAGCTTTGTTATTCACTATGGCGGCATTGAATAGAAGTGTTCATAGCTATTGGAGCGACGTTCGCGGCAGCGTAGTATAGCCATAGGTACGATAGGTAATCTGGTGTGTAGAGGGTGGTAGCCATTTCGACTTCTTCCGTAAGTAATGCAGTGAAGCAGCAGGAATATAAATGCAGTTAGGGATCCTTGCAACGGAGGTGCAGTTTCCTATTCAGCGGAGGAAGGGGGGCGTTCTGGCCTCCCCTGCACCAACTTTGCGAAGAAACTAGACTTAAATCCGGGGAACTCATTTTTCATTATTTTAAGGGTAGGTTGCGCCGTTGTTCACTGCTCAGCCTCCAACTTGTTCTGCGAAACCACCTCCCTGCCTTGTGGCCCCAGAACTGTGGAGCGATGCGAAATAGCTGCAGCCGTTCCAAGCAGTGCTGCACAGACCGGCTCAGACATCTGCGGGAGGCGAGACTGCCGTCCGGCCTGTGGGACCCGATGCTGGACGGCCATTTGACGCTGCTGCAGGTGACCTCCCGCACCTGGACCCCTGAACCCCTTCCCTCCCGCACCTGGACACCTGAACCCCTTCCCTCCCGCACTTGGACACCTGAACCCCTTCCCTCCCGCTGTCGGAACCCCTAGGCCGCTCGGACTAGTTCCGTGCCTGGTGACGACACCATTGTGACTTGCTTGGTTGGAGGATAAGCGCCGATAAGTGTCGGTGAGCGCCGAAGATAAGCGCCGATTTGTTCGCTGCATTTTGACTGCTGCGTTGGCCTTGCGAATTATTTAACTTCCAAATATGACGATGAAGGAATGCTGCCCGTAACGCTGCTTGAAGGGGACGCCCTCAGACAGCGTTCAGTTTGGGTCGGGAAAGTTTAGAGAAGCATCCAGGAAGTGTAGAAATAGTCTCGTTATTCAGCTGTGAGTGGGACACATCGACAAGTTACATTCGTCGAACTGGATGAGCCCCATACGCTTCGATGAACTTTTGTTCGTTGTTCGTTACAAAAACAAGTTCATTAGAAAGATCAAGGGGACAACATATGCAGCGCGCGCTGGGCTGACACAACGCGCCGCAATCGAAACCAGAAGTGGCCATCATCGTGAAAAGATACGTGAGCTTGAATTTTTGTACGGTATATGTCGTACCTGTAAGGTGACCGATTATGAAAAACATAATCAAACGCATAAGGTACACAACACTGGGCGGCTCGTTTCGGAAGTCAGTATAGATTTTGGTGTCCAGATTGCGACAGCATAAAACAAAAAAAAAGAGGAGATGGACCAGCTCTCAATATAATGACGATTTCGGCAACGCTACTCGATATGTTTCAACAGCGATCACCTCTATAAACGGGGCCATACATCACGCCCCAAAGTAAAGGCGATAAGCCCCAGCGACAAAGCCACGCCATTGGGAAGTGTTCCTCGGCTAGCAACGGACAGAGCGGTTAGCCCCGCCAGCTCGGAGGCCCACTCATTACTACGCCATTTGGCGTGCCGTTAGCGCCGGCGGACCACTATTGCCAACAGCTGGCCAGACCTCGTCAGTTGCCTGGCAACTGACGGTCGGCCAGGCTGATGATCTCTGGCACTAGACGCCCGCAGCGCTACCTGGTGACACCTGCCAGACAGGTGGGGGGGGGGGGGGAGGGGGACACTCGTGTTCCAGATGGAATTACGAGCACCTTTCAGCCCATCAGATTTCATCAGCGACATCTGGACACTTTCTCAGCGAGACAAAGTGTATTCCGTGGAAAGCTTCGGGAGCGATGAGTCTTATATATTGGTTTATGTTGGGGCAACGCGATACATCGGTGTAAGCTGTTAACTGAGTGGCACCTGTGGACATTAAGTATACTGATATTGTTAAGGCATTCGGAAATAAAATTGACCATAATTTGTTCTTAACGTCTCGCCTCCCACGCTGACCAACATGCGCAATGGAAATGCGACTGGCGCCTGACAGCGTAGACTGACCCGCCCGACACGTCGCGCTGTCGGTGAACTCCAGCCCAGACACCACCAGGAGCGTTCGGTAAGAGCATCAGACACGATGTTTCAGCACGGCGTCAGCGGCGGTGATAAAAGGCCGCCCGGATGGAAATGTCGGAGTATTTACGGTACCGGGAACTGCTGGCTTGTATGAAATCCTCTAAAAGCCGGCAGACGTCAGCGCCGGTGCGAGACAACAATATGAACAGGCTTACAACAATATGAACAGGCCTACAACAATATGAACAGGCTTACAACAATGCCCGTGGACCGATGCCGTGCTTTGCTGGTAAACAGGTCTCGATGCAGCACTGCGTTCCTGCGTAAGACCGCCGCCAATATTGCGCTTCTGTGCGGTGCTGCCAACGGCGCGGCGGTCTTCTGCTCCCTTATTATCCGGATAGAGTAAGAGCATTATGTTCTGGCCACCACGCCCCAGGTACCGTATTCTGCGGCCAGCATACAATTACACCGCGCACAGGAAATGCACCGACACAACGAGCGCACTGCATACTACTTATGGGCTCGCGTGAAGTTCAAGCATGCTGCCCGGCTCTGAATCTGAACCGGCACGGCGATGGCGATGGCGATGGCGATGGCGATGGCGATGGCGATGGCACCGAAATGGCAACGGACATCAAACGCCGCTTCGGTCAACTCCGCCTCCAATTTGGGATGTAGAACCACTAAAATCCAGCTGGAGCTTGGAAGCTCATTTCATAGAGCATTTCAATCGCCCTGTTTTTGCAAGCTTTTTGTTCGAGACGGTCCGCTGAGCTATCATAGTTACCACGGGCTCCCGGCCTTTAAGTACCGTAATAAGATTTTTCCACATTTATTTTCGTTATTGGCTTTTAGATTTCCTTGCTATTTTTATGCCGATTCAAGTCTAAACCCGTCTACCGTGCGTCAGCTTCGCGGAGGCCCGTGTCCATCTAGGGTCCGAACGAGTGAATTGATCACTTTTTGGGCAAGGATTTAAGGTCATGTAACCGCGAAATCATTTAAAGCGGTAAGGCTGCCATGCCAACACGTCTTTGTCCGTATGGCCACTCCTCTATAACAAGTGGCGCAGTTCTGTCCCCCGATGCAGCAAAACTGATTCCAACACCACCCGGTCGTTAGGGATACCCAGCCAATCGGTGTGCGGATCCCCACGGGGCTCAGACGGCCCAGGAATGCGGTCCGGCCTGCTTAACGGGCCAGCGCCTCTTCACGCTGACGCAACACATGGACCCGGGGAGGGGTCCAAGACCAGGGTATCAATTTAAACTGCTGTATGTGCAGCAGATGCCGAAAACGCTATTGTCGGTGCAGCGGGTCACGAATAGGGCTGCTGTAAGTGCATGCAGCATGTCCCGAACACCGCTGTTGTAAGTACAGCAGGTCCCGAAGACCATTGTTCTTGGCTCGTCCTTCTCCGTTGCCGACTTATTTTAACATGGATTGCATGGCAGTTGTTTACATCGAACATTGAAACCTTTGGGGACCAGTGGAGAGTGGGGGTGAGGATAGGAGTGAGTAGAGTGGAGGAATGGGGGCGGGAATTGGGATGGGGATGGGGATGGGGATGGGGATGGGATGGAGCTGGGATGGGATGGGAATGGGGATGGGATGGGGATGGTGATGGGACCGGGAGCGGGGGCGGCTAAAGGCCCGGTCAAGTGATACATTAAAATCGTACCCCGTGCTGTATGTTGCTCAGCGTACGGTGGAACTCTTTGCCACTCCGTTTTCTCTCGGGTGACCGTCAATTGGCTGACGAGCCCCAGCGTTGCATTACCTGACAGCACATGCACGGGCGCACGCTCTCCAGTAAGGCCCATAAATGCACACTCGTAACATGAAGCATGTCTGCAGCTTATCTTGCTTTACCCTTCGACATTGTGACAAGCACATTCATATGTAACGGAGCATGTGGGCTGACATGCTGTAGCATGTCGTTCTGGGTCCGGGCGCAGCACCGGGAACTCAATAGCCATATGCCAGAACATCCCACAGAAAACGATGCGACAGGGGATTTCTTCATGACGGTAGATATGTATCGGAATAGAATAAGGGACGGGATCTCAGACGTAGTTCGGCTTTTCGCCATCTGGATTTCCTCCCGGCTCAGCACGGCTTTATTGACCTGAGTGTTGAGATGGAGCCTGGATCCCAGGTGACGGGATTTGGTCCAGTAATGAACTTGTGATGTTAGCACCCGTCCAGTTAATCTGTGTCGAAGTCCATCACGCAAGGTCAGAAGGGGGGGGGGGGGGGGCGTGAGGCAGGCGTGTTGGACTGGTTCCCGTGGGGTACTGGTTTGGTCGTCTCCCTGCAAATCGATATTTTGTCGGTACTAACACTTCGTATAACAGAAAAAGTGTGACACTAATCGAATGATAAGTTAGGCTATGAATGTGGCAGCTTTTGTTTCGACTAGAGCGTCTGCATTTTTCAGTGATAACAGAACATTTACTTTGGGAGCATTTCGATATACCAGGTACCTTGATCTCAGGATATTATCGCAATGTATACTGCCCCGCGTGTATCACACAAAATAACACGGTTGGGATTTACCGTCTCCAGTAAGCCGACATTTCAGCTGTACTAACAATGTACAGCCTAGACATCAGTGATCCCTTCCTCTTGTACTCGTTTGCCAATAGTTTTTTTGTAGCCTCAGAAGATTGACGCCTAATACCAAGAGCAAGTCATTCACGCAGAAATTCTCATTATGCCTGATGACGAGCAATCGGCATCAGACATGGATTACAAGAAAGAATAACAACCAAGAATGACGTCACGCGTGGCCGTTTTCCTCCATTATCTGGGCATAGTTAACGCTACACTGGGCACCCTTCCTCTAGCATATCACAACGTTTGCTGAGCTCTGATGACTGTGACCTGTATTCCCTTTAAAACCTACATCATCGCCGAACGCAAGCAATATTCATCCGTTTTACTGCCCACTTTATCAATGCATCCACCCGAACCCAGTTCTAGCGTCCCGTCACCATGGCAACGGAGCGTCGACGCCACTCACCATAGGACCTGATGCCGTGCAGTTTCATTGCCATTGACACGGAGCACACATACGCGCGTCAAGCGCCTCTCGCACGTCGACAAGTCGTCGTTTGGCGTGCCTCCACCGATAAAGGCGCATTGATATGCACACGGCGTTTGACGACTCGGGCGTTGGGCTGAAGATAAGCACCCGCCAGCTAAGACCAAGCTTAACTAGCGGCGCACCGGCGACCACGCGGGCTTAGAAAGACATGTAGTATAATGCAGTGTGATGTAATGTAATGAAAGTCGTTTATAAAGCCTCTATTTCGTTCGATACTGTAGTGATCGCGCATCCCCGAACGAAAAAAGCTGGTGCAGTTAGCGAACTTTGCAGGAGGGAGACGAACATTGAACTAGCATAGCCTGACTTTCCACCTTGGTTGGTAAGTCAAGCCATGGTAGTTTGTACGTGTCACTACTTAAGATGATAATCCCACCTCTGCTTTACTCTTCACTTATTGTTACATCAGACGCGTGCGATTTGATCCGTACTGTCTGTTTTCTCGAAATCCTTCCAAACAGTCCAGAATTTTGGTTTAAAGTAGCCGACTGTGCAGGAGACATTTAATTTGGCTTCCTGCTCACCACTGTGAAGGTAATACCTTTCATTTACCTTGCTTTTCCAACGTTTGTGTTCTGTAATATTGGCAACAGAAGAATGTGTGAAAATGTTAACGTAAGGAGGGCTACGACAGCTCGACATGCTCTGCTTAAAAATTAAGATGTGTACATGAAGCTATCATCGCGCGAATTCAACGAAGCGTTTACTATGTCTTTATCTCATATATGCCACTTTATCTGTATACCCGTTCATGGACTTACCAACTGATGAAACAACCTGAACTTGGAGCATTATTTCGTGACAGATTATCGGCTGCGTTAAAATTGTGATGCTCGCGCGCCACTACCCGCTGGTAGGAGGACGCCTAGATGCATTTTCATCCCGGAAAACGAAGTAGCTGCGTCATTTTTGAACCCCATTGCAAAAATACCAGCTGTTACCAGACCTCCCTTTTTTTCTTATGCTAGCAAAATCACAAAAGGCATTTGCAGTTGTAATTTGGCGCTGCACAGCTGCATGATGGCACATTTAAACAGAAAAGTGTATTTTCTAGATATATCGACATTGGCACGCCACATTTTATCCTCCCTTTTGTTTTAAGGGTGCTAGGAAAGATACCATACATATCTGATAAGATGACGCCGCGTTCAAGTCGTACCTTACGCTGTGAGTTCCAGAGATAAGCTATAGAGTTCTCTCCCTATGAGTTCCAGAGATAAACTATAGAATCCTCTCGCTATAAGTTCCAGAGATTAACTATAGAAACCTCTCACTATGAGTTCCAGGGATAAACTATGCGATCCTCTCATATTCACGAAACGTGGTGTGAGAGATGGGTACATGACGCTTATTTTCCAACATCTGCCATGATCGGTAGTACTTTGGCATCTCATACATCTACTAACCACTTGCCAAGGGCCCTGATGCTCGCACAAGCTTCCCCGAATCGTACCAATCTTCATGTGAGGTATGAATGAACGATCTTTGGGTGGCACGCATACCCACGTTAGTTTCTTGGCTTTTGTGTAATTTAATCATTATAGGAGAATCACAGCAGTGCAAATGCATTGATGGCGTTCAATTTATGCATGGATATGCGAGTAAATAGAATAGATCCGACGTAAATGAATAGATGCCTACCATATGTCAATGTCTTTTGTTGGATACATTGAGTACCTTAACTCACATCAGGCGGCTAACCGCAGGGCGGGACTACCTTTGATCACCGGTTGCAGAGAACACCACGTCCATTCTTTTAGACACATTTACTGATAGAGGGGGGGGGGGGGGATAATCTGCGATTATGCTAGAATCTTCGCTCTGACAGACACCTGGAAATGGATAAGTTGAAACAGTATACCGAATTTTAGGCTGCTGTTCAGTTCATAAATTTGACTTATTGAATAGGTAAAGAAAAACTATAATGTTGCCAGTAAGTCAATGTTTTTTTATTAAATTCTTTAGACCAGACCTTGGATTGTAAAGCTGTGTGGTGTGGGGTCTACCATAAACATGCTCCTGCCTGCTTTGGACTGAAATGCAATCAAATTAGAAAAAGATATCAATGTGTCATACCTCCCACTGGGGTAAAGGGAATGTTCCATATTTAAAGGTATTGAAGTTCGTATCACATGTGGGGAAATAAGCTCACTTGTAAATATTGGTATAATTTGAAGTGAAAAAGACTGCTCTAGACAACACAATTTCTATATTTCATGCCTATGCTTTTCAATAAGTCATTATTTCATTGCATCATTGCACCTTGCAAAACATTGATTAAGAGCCAATAGACGGCCGTTACATTTGGAAATCGTGCTCCTGAACTACACATATAAAGAACTATGCATGGATATTTTTTTATTTTTTACTTAAAACTTTATTTCTATTTGTTGCAGTTCACAGCCCTTCATACGACCCCTTAGTTTCTGAGCTACTCACCTGCGAAGGTATGCAGACTATTTCGCTTCATGTGTCAAAGTCACTCTATCCATAACGCTATTGTAGTGTTATTCAGATTCTGTCATTTCATTGGCCATACGGCGATCAAGACCAAGGAAAACATAATTGTCGTGTTATTCATACTCGGCGTTTGTGAGCACAATTTCAGATATAACGGCCGCCAATTGGCTCTAAATCGTTGTTGTGCAAGGTAAAGTACGGTCTTTCCAATTTAAAGTATTTCCCCCCCAAACGGTTAAGAAAAAAGACTGGCGATATTTGCACAATAGACAGTGGCAATGGCACGTCTAAACCAAGGCTGCTAGAGAAGGCTACGCAGAGGTGACATTTCCACAGGACTAAAATTTGGTACCCCGTAGTATGGTTTTTGGTTGATACTACAAAAGGGTTGGTAGATACTACTAGTCGCGTGATTAAAAACGATGATTTCGCCATTGAACTGGATGACAGCCCTATTCTACGTCTTTATCTTAATTTGATGTGAATAGACAGAATATTGTTCATTTTAAACGTTATAAAGATAAATCAATACTAGGATCTGACTGCAAAAATAAATCCTACTAAACCAAATTTTCTAGTTGCAGCACCCACGCCATATTCGTCGAGGCTAGCGCGCGTGAATATCTATGTAATACGGTTTTGTACCAGGAACATGGACGTGTAGATGAAAAATATCATATGTAAAGCTTACAACGCATTAATTAATGGGCAATGATTGCGCATCACTGCAGTGCCCAAGTGGAGTGAACTATAAAAATAAGGTAATGTGAGGAGGGCAGGCGCCAAGAATTTCGCTATTGCTGTGCTATGATCTTCCTAGGTGCTGGTTAACTGGCAGATGTATAATGTTGGATTGATTAGATAAAAATGGCGCGCCAGGAGTAATAGCGCCACCACCCTAAAATATGCCTATTAGACTATTTCGGAGCTGAGATATGAGCCTCGCTTCTTGCAAAAATTGTAAAATTTGCCAGAAATCGGCCCATTTTACAGGACAATTCTCCTGTCTTGAACTGAAATGGCACACGTTGTATTTAAGCACCGGGAGCTCACCACACGCTTCCCCCAAAAGGGCAGGACATCCCTGCATCCACCCTAACAATGCTCCCCTTAAGGCTACAGGATGTGCATTCCAACTTCTCAATGCGCGTCCCAGAGTGCTGAGAGCCCGTCTAGCCCGACATATCTCATTTTCATCCCATGTTATTGTTGTTGCATACCGTACTCTGTTGCACAGACTTTTGATAAGCACTTCCAGTTAGAGTTCTTCGGGATAAATCACTGGTGAATGGGTAACCCTATCTGTCTGTGGGAGCAAGTTGGAAGAGTATTTCAGCGATAATTTCGTGGTTCTGTTGCAAACCAACGTTATTTCCCAGCTGAAAATGTTTAATTGAATGCGCTAGGTTGACAAAACCAGCTTATGGATATATTTATGTTTAAACCAGCCCGCAAAGAACAGCGTTTTCACACCGCCATAGCATTGATGCCATATGGCTAAGTACCACGGTGACGTCACAGCATCGCCACCCAGAATACAATAATTCGGGGGCTTGGTCTAAACCACGCCGAACATGTCCTGATTGTTGTTGCACCAATCTACGGCTCAATTCCCGCGACTTGTATTAACACCCGGTGACGTCAAAACAGGCTTCCACTTGTCATTAATAACAGCACACCAACACTGATGCGGAGCTGGCGTGAGGTCAAAATACCGGTGAAACATAACCAAACGTTACGCTAACGTCACGTAACGTTGAGTTAGCGTTAAACGCGCCGCACTTCGCGTCCGCCCTGTAAAGCATAACAGCAGAGCCGCAGCGAAAGTCGCAGTCACCCACTCTGCGGTCAGACGACGCCGAACTGAACATCAGAACACGGCGGGGTTGACCGACCAGCCTATGAATAACCCAGCGGTCCACAACCGGAAGACATGGAACTCTGCCAACTATTTCCATCACGCTTTTGATGAACTCCCGGCACTGAACTTGGGAAAACTTGGCGGTGAGCTCGGTGAACGCTTCCAAAATGACACTAATGGCGAATCTCGGCAGGTGACCGAATCCGCTGGCATGAGCGGTTTGGCCGTTTCATAGCGAAACTTGTGGTGCGTGAACATCACTCGGGACGGCTCTCCAGCGCAAACGAGCCGCCTGCGTCTTCTTCGGATCTAGACCTCTTTAGTTCCTGAGCTACGCACCCGCGATGATGTCAGGCTTTTTCATGCAAATCTTGTCAAGGTAATTCGGACATGCATGACGCCATATGAACGTCATTCAAATCAAGCCACCCCATACGTCGTGCGGTGTTCAAGGCTTGGAAGAATGGGATCGTCGAGCCGCTTATGTCTGGCGTGCGTGAGCCCAATTTCCAGACATGACGGACTTCAGTTAGCTATCAGTCAAAGTTGTGTAGGCTGTTCCAGCTTCAGTCACGAATCACGTGCTGTTGCGTAATAAAAGCAGTGGGACATGGGTAATAGTTATCACAAAATAAGACTCGTCATCAAATAAGTTAAGAAAAATGCGACAACGAAGTATGTGAGCACAGGTTATCAGCTTGAACTCAAGGGTAAACATGGAAGAACTCCATGAGAAAGGGCCAAAATACGAGCATAACAATACTTAGTTCAGCAAACACCTCCAGCAACGTCCCTCTGGGTCGAATTAAGTACTGCAAGTGCGTGCTAGGACGGCAGCTTCACACAGCTGGTTTGGCAGTACCTCAGCATCATACGAACGTTTCATGACGCAATCAACCATGACATACTGGAAAACACATTCACTAAATAGAGGAATGATGCCGTCTAGAGCAGTCTTTCCACTTGAAAGCATGCCAATAGTTAATACGTGAGGTTATTTTATCACGTCTGACGCTTGTTTCAATACCTTCAAATGTGGTTCCTTCCCTCTGATGTCCTTTTCAACTTGTTTAGAACAGTTCTAGACAATCTGTCGAGGTTTGAATGCCTTATAATGAACAGGAGCGGCTCCAGGAAGGGTTTTCGGGGGCTATGAGCAAATCACGGGATGTTCAGACAATCGTGACCTTTTCTCTAAATTTTCTATGCTCAGCAAGCGCTTGACGAGGGTGGGCTTTAACACGATGGTTTACACCCTAGCTGATCACACTTTGTTTCCTGTTTGATGGATGTAAGTGGCCAGAACTGGACCCGGGAGCTAAAACAGGAGGACTTAGGACATAAATACAATATATACCAAACGCCATTCAACTCAGCACCAAAATATTGGAAGTCAAGGTTATCGCAAGTTGTTGAGCACCAAACACACGAAACGGCGGCGCTTTAACAAACGAAGAGCAGAAGGCGATGAACGCGGGTGGCGCCAAGCTACAAGAGCGCGGCGCGTTGTGGCGGTTGTTTAGTCTGGGTCTTTCTTCGAGCAATATGTTTAGGATGCCGTCCATTTCTGACCTCTGGCTTCATGCACACCGTCTGCTTCAATGTTTGTGAGGCGTACGTTGGTGTGAGCATAAGCGGATCCACGAAACCGAATGGACCGAGGCCGAGAAATGGACCGAGAGCAGACCTGAGGATTTATAAAACTCCTCGGCAGATGTGTGGCCAAGGCCGGATGTCTCGCCGCACAAAAGCATTTCGCCAGTTGCTGGCGCTTTTAACGACCCTTTTGATGACTTCTGGCCAACATTTAGCAGCGTGGAAATCATTCGGGGCCAAGTCCGGTCGCCAACATTACGGATCGATGCGCGTCAAACATCTCAAAATAATGCTGGCCAAGTACGTTTGACCTGCAGATGGTGACGTCGTTGTATGCTATTTTAATTTGTTCCAGTGATAATATGGGGATTATTCCAATGTCTTACTATGCCATGACACGCTTAGCAAAAAGCGACCAGGCCGTGTCAGGCAAAACGTTAATGGTGTATTACAATTTCTGCTGATATTCAACGTTGCACACGGGCACGAACGGCACCTATGCGAGCCATCGGTCAGCGATCGGATGGCTTATTCCAGTGCGGTATGGTTTTCATTTCATATTCTTTCATCTGACACTGACACAACAGTAGGAAAGACTGTTCCTAATATTTGAACCATCGCACTGCTTGGCCATATTTCATATCGAGGAATGATTATGGGGGAGGTGGGAGAGGAGGAGCGATGCAAACATCC
The DNA here is from genome assembly GCF_011947565.3 of Pollicipes pollicipes. Lineage (NCBI taxonomy): Eukaryota > Metazoa > Arthropoda > Thecostraca > Pollicipedomorpha > Pollicipedidae > Pollicipes > Pollicipes pollicipes. Next base: position 15,217,101 of record NW_023595962.1, on the reverse strand, counting down.
GTTTCCAAACAAAGACAGACAGAGTTTGGCGGGAACCACCGGTGGATTGATCTCAATGAGATATCGCACTTGGTAGCAAGTTGTATTTTTGTACATCGATAATTGACCTCATTATGCTAGGTCACATGCAAAGTTTTCCCAAAATCGAACTTTGATATCCACATGTTGATACCTCTGGAACCATAACTAGAAGCGACATAAAACCCAAACGTCCCTGCTTCCTGTTCACCTGAGTACAATGCTACATAGTTTCATGCGTTTTGACCATATGCATATAATGAACGGCTCCACTGTTGTAACAAGATCTGCCCCTCGTGCGCGTCGCGCTGCCGTCATCGCTTGCTGCCCGCTGCCAGCCGGAGATAGCCTCGCAGTGTACCTCGAAAGCCGTCACTGCTCCTGAACAAGACATGGCAGACATGCCAAGTATGACAGATTTTTGGTGTAGAAACATGCGCAATAAATGCCCTTAAAGTGACTGAAATTTGGTTGCGATTGGATTATACCTGTTTTTTACATACCTACATGTGCATACATGTTTTACATACATGCATGTTTTTTATTTTCAAAAAACTTTGGGGTGGTCACATCGATCCCCTGTCAAGGCGAGGGTAAATTAGCGATCGTGTAAACGCAGTTATGAATTTACCGTATTCTTCTTGGCATTGCAAGGCAAGACAAGCAGATGAATGCTTTACCTTCTCATAGCATACCTCAAGTCGTCGCGCACATTTTGAACTCACTTGTCTATCAAAAGCTCATCTTTTGCGGCAAGCTGCTTTTCGAGGTATCCTTTGGCCGAACACGCGTGGCAGATGAAACGCACAGTTCACCCCTTTACTAAATATTTCTGCTCTGTCGCTGTTTGAAAAAAGTTTTCGGCAAGTGCTGTGCGAGGATTTTTGAATCAAACTTGTAATACAGTGGTGCATTTATCCTACAAAAAACGACTACTCGTGTATTTCAGTAGCCTTGCTCTTCTCCCGAGTCCGCTACGAACAGAGTCTAAAAAACTACGTCCACTACGAACAAAGTCTAAAAAAATGTTACAGACATCTCAAGCTGAGCAGTCGTTTTTACCCGTCGAACATAATTCAGCGCCGTAGATTCCCGGATCTCACGGTGTTTGACTGCCCGCCGCGCGGAAAAACACCGCACACTGATCTCGCAGAATGTAAAGCGATTAAAGAATGGAAGGCAGAATGTAAAGTCCGTCCCGCTGGCTCAGTTGGCTGGAGCGCCTGCCTTCCGATCCACCCGCCCGAGGCAGGGTGGGCTCCAGTCGTTTTAGGGCGCTCGCTATTTGCTCTTGGCAGGTATAGTCTGCGGCCGGTGGCAGCGGTCGCGCTAAAGGTTAGTTGACGTCAAAAGGCAGGACGGACCGTGCCGAACATTGCGGCACGTTAAGCTTTTGACACTTAATTCTGCTGTTGCCTGGAATTGCGCGACCGGATGGTACGGGTCAGGGCTCACACAACAAACACCGCTTAGCGTGAGAGCTGATCCCAGAAATCCATCCATTCAACGGGTTGGGATCAAATTTAAAACGAGAGAAAAATTCAATTCGCGCGGAATCATGGTCTGCGAACGGGAGGTGATCAATATCCACCGTCGAGTGAAATGAGATCAATGAAGGAGTCAATGAGGGCCAAATGAGCAAACGAACGGAAGTCAAAAATAGTATTGTCGTTTCCGGGCGCCGTAAGGGACTGATAATGATGGCCTGATGGCGATGGTGAGTGATGATCTGATTGTTCCCCGCCTCGCGTCATCTTATGGCAACGATTTGGATACGATACTGTGATAGCGCGCCATGAATAATCGTGGAATTTGACGAGAGTTCTCATTTAAGTTGTGTTTGCTGTGTGTACAGTCATAGCATTGACTCCATGTGGCATCGTCGTATGCTATACGAGGGTCTTGCTATGGGTATTTGAGGTAATCGCACGCATTGTGCAATAGTTGGTCCAGGCCCGTTTATTCGCTTTATGGTGTGCGAAGCATGTTCAAGCGTTTGTGAATGACTGATGTGAAACATGGTAAATTGCGGTACGAATTAGGCATCTACACGATGCATATATTCACCAACATCTTGACGTGCTAAAGAGAGTAACATTAATTGCCTAGCGTAATGCTCGTGTCTTTTTAGATGAGTATCCAATATATGTGACATGATGCCGGAAGTCACCTAAATGCAATCTACCTTTTTATCTCTGCCACCGTCAACTGATTCCCTCCTGGGGTACGTGCTTGCTTGTAGCTCCTTGGTGCTTTCCTGCTCGGGTTTGCTCGACACGGCATCCCCCCACCCCCCAAGCCGCCGCAGCTTTGGCCAGATCACGTCCCCAACTTCCCATCACACACTTGACGAAAAAGGTCTCCGTCACACAGTATCCAGAAGTCGATGATGCCGGCGCGGACAGAACCGACCTCATGTCCCCTCGTGCTCGCCCCCATTGACTTCCACCACGAGCTTTCTACAGCCGAACTGTCCGCCCGACTTCACCCAACTTTGCTCGACGAACGAAAGTCAGCTATGTAGTGACCCGGCCAGCGATGCAGGCGGCAGCGTCGGCGGCAAGTGGTGGTAAATAATGACCGTCTTCAATCCCGGCCTTGCCGCCCCCTTGAAAGCCGCTCGCCACGCCGCGTTCCTATATAACTCGCCGCGCCGAGCCTCGAGATAAGTTGTGATACCCGGCGAACCTCTGAAGTCAGTATTTCGCACCACACAGCGCCCTTTATTACGAGGCTGAGCGGCAGGATAATGCCAAAACACGCTAGACCTTAAATCGGCACCAGCAAAAGTGTCCTATATGCCGACTCCAGTTAGTGATTACAGCAACAGTATAACTCAAATGGTATTTCGTCAACACGTTAACACTGCACCGGCTTAAGATTGGAAGCAAATTAAGGCTAGGTATGGCTATGGCAGGGCACAGAATGAGCAGTTCACAAATGGCCTTCACACCCTTCACATTAGCTGGAAAGTTTCAATTCCGAGCCAATACATATGCTCAAAGTGATTCAGGCATTGCTGTGGCCGAAACCATGCGAAATCAGATAGCATCTACCTTCACTGCCCAGCTGTTCAAGATAATTGCTAGTGCCTCTCTTCACATTGAATACAGTCTGCCGCTTTCTTAGTGGTTCCACGCTCGAATATTTCCATTTCGTTGAAGCATTCTGATCTGATCATTCGTTTTGATCATTCGTTTATACGTGTCATCGGTTCGAAGTAGGCCGCATCAGGACCGTAAGTCCGAAACGTTCTGTGACAGCTAATGTGAAAATCATGTTAAATGCTGGTAAAAGTCGCCCTCGTTGGATGGGAAACATCGTGCAGAGATACGCGCTGGTGTTGAAATCCTTGACCAGCCACAGCTGCTTTAATAGCCTCGGGATGGCTAGGTAGGAGATGTACTAGCAAACGTCTCGAATTTCACTTGATGGGAAATAACGGCTCAGAAGTACTCGAAAACGATTATTGAAAATTCCGTACCGTGGTGTCCTTCAACAAGCAGATACCATGGCGCGTCCTCATGGGGACTTCACAGTGGGATTGCCAGACCCAGTCCTAGCCAGGTTCGGACCTTCCTGGCGCCACCCTTGCACGGAAAGCAGACTTCAAACGGCGGCCGATCTTCGACCGTTCTGACGTAACAAGACGCCAAGCGGCACGTGCCATGCCCTCCGGCGGTAGCCTCTGATGCCTCAGGCGCTGCTCCCGTCGCCGGAAGGCTGTCTGAAGCATGGCTTCGGGTGGCGATGTCGCAGCACCGTGCACTGCCTATGTATGAACAATATCAAAGCGCTCCTGCGCTCCCTCCCGCGGGGAACTCTGCCCACTCACGAAGCATTCACGCGGAGCGGTGGTCTGAGCCGGCGGAAGCTCTCGTCGACTCCGGCCGACTCCCGACGCCCACCGCCGTCCTACGGGGATCACGGTCGACTCCTGGAAACCGCCACGGTCTACAGGAGACCCCCACCGGCTTCCGGAGACTTCCACTGACTCCGGGATCGATCCGAGCTTCGAGTGCGGCCGCAGTCACGCCCACGGCGTTACAGCGCAGTCGTGACGCGGATTCGCCGCCAGTGCGACGTTGGCGACACTTCGCCTGATCTCGCTGGACGCGTTTAGTCGCTTGAATCACCCGCTCGCCGCCATCTCGGCCGTGACCGCCCCCCGGGGGCGAGGCCGCAGACCTGGGAGCCAGTGAGACGCGGCCAGTGGTGCAGTGGTCTTGGAAGGGGGGGGGGGGGACTGGACGGGCGGTCCGGCCGGGGCTGGGGAAGGCGGACTGCTCGCGGCCGTTTCGAGTAAACTTGGTAGTCATCTGGGGGTGGTGGTGCTGGTGGTGGCAGCTAGACATTCCTGGCGTGGAGGAATCGCTTGGAACGCTTCCCTTGGAAGGTATAAAACCCAGCGCGGCTCCATCACCGTCAGCAGGCACAAGTTGTGTCGGCTTCCCAGCTCAGGGAAAATATGCGCAGTCAGTCGATACTGTATTCCTCACATTTTACGAAATCCGCACGGCACCCTGAGATGAAGCATGATTTTACCGGAGCTGGTTTCCTCATCCCAAGACCAGACCTCGTGTTAAGGGCCTTCTGATGCATGCAAGGGCATCCCTATTCAAAACAGGATTCTTTCAATCGACAATGATGGCCTCCAACTTCTGGAAATGCCCTCATTTTTCCAAACTTGGGCTCCTGATCCGGAGCAGCGGCCCTCTGACAAAATTTCAGGGTTCTCCTGGCCCAGAAGAGGGGCTCCCTGATACACAGAGCGGGCCTTTTAATCTAGAACAGGGGCTCCTAGATCATAATATTGGCCTTCCGAGTCAGGAAAGGAAACTCCTGAACACAAAATAGGGCTTCCTCATCCAACTGGATGAGGAGGCCATATTTTGTAAGTTACATCCAGTCAGTTGCAAAAAACTGTAGTTTCCTGAAAGGGGTCCGGCAAGTTTGTGCGGTCAGTTACATGCTTCTGCTGCCTCTGCTTCTCCTTTCCGTCCTACAGCGCCACCCCTTGGCTTACCCACACCTTTGATATGAGAAAGAAAGGCCTTCAGCTCCTGGATTTTCGGCAACGTGACTTAAGAGCTTTAATGTTGAGTCAACGACCTTCAACATACCAAAAGGCACTGGTTTCACGAAATTGTAATGCTAAATAGCAATTATATTGAAGGTGCTCAATATTTCTAGGCTGTGCTCATCCGCAAGACTTCCGAGGACATTTCTGCTCCCCTCCCCGTCCTCCTGCCTGCCCACGAGCCAGTGTGAGCTGAATAGCATTCCTTTCCAGCGATCTCGCAGGGACATGTCACGAGCAGGCACGCTGGCGGCCGCTCCACTAAGATGACGTCACACAAGAGGGATGAGACGGGGAGGGGCGGTCGATAGATCCGCGGGACCTCCAGTGCCCCATCAGAGGCACGCTGGAAGCGGGGGTCTCATGATAATTGCACGAGTCCCTGTGAGGAGGCATTACCGTCGCCATCCATCTCACAGATCGCCTGCGGCGAGGGCCTAAACACTCAAGTAGTGATCGCATGCCCCGCAACCTCACTGCCAAATGTCGGGCGTGCTACCCCTGCGGTGACGTCACCAACCGGAGACGGCTGGCTGGGCTGCGCCGAGTCACAGGCTCTGTTGCCTTGCAGGTGTGAGCGGCAGTCGAGACGGTCGGCTCAAGGCAGCAAGATAAGACGACGCAGGAGCCGCTCAACAGAACCGCAGCATTCTGACTGGTGACGTCACATCGTCAGTGACGTCAGAGCATCTGTGTTAACGGCAACGCCAGCGTCGTCACATCATCAGCGACATCGCACCGCCAGCGGCTCGCGCCAATCGTGATTTCACATCGCAACGGACATCACATTGCAGCATCACCTTTACCGCTGACGTCTTTTCGTCAGCAAACGCGTCGGAGCCGACGCCATCCTGGTGACCCCGTCCGCCGCGGTCGAAGCCTGTCGGCCGGTGCTTTACTGCAGATCGGGTCGGCGGCCGCATACAAATCGCGTTGAGCGGTCGCGATCGCCTCGTCGTTGTAGCCGCGGGCAATCGGCGACGACATTAGATCGATTTACGCCAAGCGATACGGTGGGGTCTGTTTGGACGCCGCACCCGCGTGTCGCGCTGCGTACCGGTGTACGACAGCAGCGAGTTACGACGCGTTGCCGGAGAGCCGCGCTCAAGCACGACCCCTTCCCTCCTCCACGCTTCGTCCGAGGTGGGAGGGTGAGCCAGTGACGTCACTGCTGCGGATGCGCTGAGTGACTTCTCAGAGCTCTCGACTGACGTGCAATCGTCCGCCCGCCGTCGTCTGTCCGCGGCGCGGAGGTGGCGTGGGCTATTCCTCACGTGACTCAGCGAGGCACCTCCGTCGGAAAGATCCCCATTCACCCGAGCGGCAGTGCCGCGCGTGTGTGGCCGCCAGCCCTCAACTTTCCAGGAACGGCTCTGATTGCCAGACTGGAATAGCCGGCCGGAGGACAAAAGGCGGTCGCATCGCTAATCATTCAGGAGGTCAGCAGGTCGGCCGACGCGCCGACCGCGCTCTTAACCTGAGGCCGTGGAAGGCCGAGGGGTCAGTCGGGGCCCACCCGCCTGTGTTCCGCGATCCAGAGTGACCTGGTTGCCGTGAGCGTGGCGACACTGCTGGGCAGCACCTTTGACGTCATTATTATCCTTCCACTGCCCTATTTCAACCTTACTAGACCGACCGTACCCTCCAGAGCTCAATATCGGCGTCTGTGCCCTGACTCGTGCTCAGTCGAGCGTAATATATTCTCATTGCCCTCCCACACACGCACACACACGCCATCCCATCCGTACTCGGTGATGTGGCACGAGAACTTATAGGCCCAATCCAGGCCTGGACCTCTGCGACTCGGTTCTGAGCTTCAAATCCCAGTCCCTAGCCCGGTCAAGCGACGTTAACCTCCAAAATTGATACTTTGCCTGAGTCTAACCCCCATGGCCCCGCTGTAACCCAGTGACCCTTCTCTGACCTTGCGACCCTTATCTGGCCTCGTGATCCTCATCTGACCCCGCGAACGTCGTCTGACCCCTCCCTGGCCCTACTGACCCTGCGGTCAGCCATGGACCTGTGCCTGCCAGAGGCCGACGTCGACACGGCCGTCAACACCACCGATTCGCTGTACGAGGTCTCGCCGGCCGTCATCACCGTCCTCTCGCTCTTCTACGGGCTCATCTCGCTGCTGGCCGTGTTGGGCAACGGCCTGGTGCTCTGGATCCTGTGCACCAGCCGCCGCATGCGCACCACCACCAACTACTTCATCGGCAACCTGGCCGTGGCGGACATAGTGATCGGCATGTTTTCCATCCCGTTCCAGTTCCAGTCGGCTCTGCTGCAGCGCTGGAGCCTGCCCGACTTCATGTGCCCCATGACCGAGTTCTTCACCACGCTCAGCGTCAGCGTAAGTGCCTGCTACGCCTTGTCACGAGCTGCCGTGCCGTTTTGTTCTTTGTTGTTTTTTGTTTTACCATCGCCCGCAGGGGTGGCCCTTAAGCCATGGACGACTGGCTGCGGGCATCACAGTTACCCCCTACAACTTTCGGAACTGACCTCTGAACTGCACAGGGCAGGCCCACAAGTTGTAAGTACCGAATAGGCGATCAGTTCGGCACGTCTGGAGGGAGCAAATGTAGTGTTATGTAATGCTGCTGCGTCATGACGTCAGCAGTGACGGTTTGCATGGCGATTTTTTACTTACTGATCGGTGCCTTGTAGTTTCCTTTCTCGCTTTGAGCTGCTCCAATGTAATTCATCGGCTGGTGTGACTGTTTGTCAGTCAGGTTCAGTCATATCATGCGAGGTCACATGGTCACCATCAGAGGTCTTGCGAGATCAACTCGTGAGTGACAAACGAAAGTGATTACTACGCCTATTCGTGAAAAAATCTATACAAAAGTGAGTACAACCGACACGTTTTCAAAACGAATGGCTGCTGTAGATCAAGTGAACTAGGACAGCCCAATCATGTCAGGTAAGCTTTCCTGACTATATCTAGCGTGACTGTGACGTCGCTGGAGCTTGACCTGACGGCATCTTCGCCTGTCTGGCCCTTGAGCTGGCTGGACCAGGACCAGGACCCTGGATCTTTGTTAGCACCATAGTGTGGCTCTCAAGTGCACACAAGAAACACATTTCCCTTTGCTGCCGGTTTTAGAGCTTAAAAACCGTCATTCGGCAAACTAAAAGGTCATGGAATCACTACAAAATATTTTTAGGAGGTGTTTCGTCACACCTGGTGTCACCAGGCACGCGACATATGTTAGTTCATTGATCCCTGGTTAAAATTAATTAGGGCTATCGAGTGTCATTCGAACTGTCCGGATCCAACGATTTCATCCCGAGATACCGAGGATGATTGTCTTTGGTTTCTCAGGATAGTTTCTAGGCGGCATGTTACCTATGGTGGTTCAGAACTTGTAAGTAAGTGTAAGTAAAGCACAAGCCACCATTTTTCAAAAGTCATCGTGTGGTCTTTCATGACTCGCCAGTTTTCATGTCAGCGTTGCACTCTATTTATGTAACAAAGGTCTTCCAAATCAAAAGTAGGCATCGTCTTGCACATTATACGTCCTATTTACTTACGTGCTTTAAAATCACGGCGGCTCTATCGATCTACGAAGCTGACTGCAACAGGCATACCGGTATGTTTCCAAATTCAGTACCGGTGTGTTTCCAACGAAGTCTTTTGATGAAGGCGGTGCAGACACTAGCTTATACTACACAAATGAATAAAATAATCCTGATGGGACCACTCAAACCTGACAGCCCCATGCATTCCTTCATCGTTTGACAATGCAGATATATTGTTCGATGGACTGCAAGGACTTAGTACTTCCCAAAGTACGTCGTCTTCGCTGAGGACTTTGTCTTGGGCACCTTGCTGTCAAGTGTAGGCAGTTCGACGACACTTTGTCACCTTTTATCGTAAAACATCCGATCCTCACCAGAGTACTAACCGGCTTATGAAACGCCCCAGAGAAGCCCGTGCCGAATGGCTCAATTCCTTCGCCCGGCTCAATACTCGCAGCCTTGACCACTTATCCAATGAAGTCGATGAAGCAAGACGAAGTAAATCTGTCAAAGCGCGCATTACGCGAAACAAATGTCTGACGGATCGGGCTGGTGATCCATAACCGGAGAAAAGAGCCGGGGAGGGGGGAGGAGGAGGGGGGGGGGGGGGTCCGGTCGGCCTGCCAACCTTCACTGGTATCCAAGCGCACTCCGCGTTTGTCTCCGGGCCGAATCCGGCCCACGCCATCCGTCTCCATTTCAGTGACGCTGGCTGGTGAGTTTCTACGGCCAGCGGCGGTCGGCGCCCCCGGGCTCCCCAGTCACAGACTGGGCGGAGCCATCCTATAGAGCCGATTTTGTCCGCGAATGTCATGTGGAGCTAACGAAGGATCCTCGGGAGAGATGTGCGGCATCGTTTTTGCGACCGTCGACCGCGACTGCCGACCGCCCATGCGACCCCTCTTGGGAACCGAAGCTCTCATTTCAGTGGCCTCCTCGAATATCTAGCATGAGGGCGTGGAGAGGCAGGAGAGAGGGCGGTCGGGGGCTCGGGAGGTTTATGAGCCCAGTGGTAGCGTCAAGCGACAGGAACAGCCTCTAGTGTGACCCCAGCCACCCCGGTAGCCTAAGAGTGCATTCTTTCGTTGGGGTAATTCATTACTCATTTTAAATGAGAGACTCCCCGAGGAAGGAGGCTCTCTAGCCACACACTTCACCGACTGGATCAGTCCACGGATTATGGATTAATCCGCGGGCCAGATTGGGCCGGATCATAAATTTCCGCCAAAATGTGGATTGGGACCGGATCGGATTTTTGAATTTGCCAGCTCACCTGGATTGGACGGATTGGCAACCAATTAAATGAAAATGGTTACGACATACCCCTCAAATGCTCAGTGAAGACACAAACGCAGAAAAATGCCTTTCAACCAGTAAAAGTTTTCAAACACAGTAGTTTCAATCTCAAGCAATGCACAAGCAGGCTACACAGTACATAACTCAGCCACATATTCCGCAAACACGTTTTCCGATGAAAGGTTACATTGACAACTTAATACGAAACAGTGACGCTCATATATGCTGCCATGAAAAATTTCATCTCTTATTCCTTTCAAAGTCGCTAAAATGTCTGGTAATGTAATAGCTTACATTATCATAAAAAGCTGGCACTCCTCTTGATCTTGCCAGCAATCCCATTTAACCTGAGTGGGCGACATTGCATTTCAGAGTTTAAAAAAGCTGGCAGGGTCGTGTTGTTGGTAGAATGCGCGCCACAATGTTTTGAATTTGGATTTTTTTGTTTGTTTTTGGATTCTGTCTGAGGAATGTTAAAAACCCAACTGCCTCTCAAGACCACAATTTCTGTTGACCTAGTCAGCCAAATTTGTGAGTTCGTGACAAAACCAGCACCAGTTTAATTATGCTGCTTCAGCTGATCCATTTCCACGTGTCTGCGACACCAGCGATTGTCGCATTACCCACTGCCCCTGATTAGTGTATGAAGATGTCCAAAGATGTTAGGTAATTGATCATGCCTCAAGGTTATTGAAACCTGAAGCAGGTTGGCTCACGATGTGGTGGTATTTGTAAATCATTGGCCGAAATCATTGCAATTTTGCCTGATTTGTTCTGAGGTTCATGCAAAGCTGCGTTCTCAGCAGACAACAAGCTATGCGAGGTGTCCTAGCTGTGTGAAGTGTCCTAGCACCCACTGGTTTGTTGCAACTTCCTAGCACCCACTGGTTTGCGGGGACTTCCTTGCACCCACTGATTTGTGGCGACTTCTTGTTCCAGTACCCACTGGTTTGTGGCGACTTCTTGCATATTTTTGAAAAAGGAAACCTAAAGACTGGATTATGATGCCGCGATGAACAATGTTTGCAAGTTAAATTGCAAGAATTTTTCAATGTGGAAGCCGATTTAACAACTTCACTTAAAACATTTTTAGGGATAATAATTGTTTGGCCGGATTAGATTTGATTGAGAACTTTGGGAAAAGCGGACTGGGGTCGGCATGGATCTGGATTAGTCGTGCTAAACCGAACCGGATGCTGGAATTCAATCGGTGAAGTGCTCTTTTTCCAGCTCCGGGCAGCGATTCACGAAACCATAATGTCGGTCTCATCAATGTCCAATCTTGACTATAATACACAATATTGCAATATGTATTGCTGCGTGGAAGGCACATAGTAAGAATATATCGCTCACACATACAAGCATATAATTCAAAACGACTGGATGAAAAAGGGAATGTTAAAAAAGAGTGAGTTTGAAAGATCTTTCTTGGTCACAGAAGCGAATCCTCGCGAAAACCACACAGCATACGACAATAACTCACTACTTCACACCCGTAATGAGCTGCCCTTGGGGCTCTGCTAGTGCTCATTCCACCCACGTGAATACCGTGAGACACGTGCAAAGTACAAGCCGCGCACGTGGCAGGTATTTATGTACACATCACACGCGTTTGCACTTATCGTCGCTCTCTGCCGTCGTTAGTCGCCATTAGGCCGCTGGGCCTTCACGCCCGCCGGATGGAGCGGCGAGATTCGCGCTCTGAGGATTGCTTCGAGCATTTCCAGCAGCATGAGCATTACAAGCATTGCCGCATTACCGATATTGCGAACGTTGCGGCATTACGAGCATGGCCAGCATGCGAGCGTTGTGCCCGGCGAGCGTGGCGTACCAGCGGGTCACGTTAGCTGGTACGTGCTGCTGTACGTGCTGCTTCGCATGCTGCCGTGGTTCTGCGCGTGCTGCCGTCGGTGCTGCAGTGCTTACTGCTGTGCGTGCTGGTGTGCAGGCTGCTGCGCGTGCTGCTGGTTCGTGCTACTGATACGTGCTGCTGTGCGTGCTGCTGTGCAGGCTGCTGCGCGTGCTGCTGGTTCGTGCTACTGGTGCGTGCTGCTGTGCGTGCTACTATGCGTGTTGCTGTGCATGTTGCTGTGCGCGCTGCTATACGTGCCGCTATGCGTGCTGCTGTGCGTGCTGTTGGTTCGTGTTACTGATGCGTGCTGTTGTACGTGCTGATATACGTGCTGCTGTGCGTGCTGCTGCATATGCTATTGTGCGTGCTGCTGCACGCGCTGTTGTGCATGCTGCTGTGCGTGTTGTGCGCTGCTGATAGGTTCTGCTGTGCGCGCTGCTGCTAAGAGCGCTGCGAGAAGGGATGTTGGCAGCAGCTGTCCGCCTGACTGATTCGTCAGACTCATAAGGGCTGGATGGGATGTTGGCAGCAGCTGTCCGCCTGACTGATTCGTCAGACTCATTAGGGCTGGATGGGATATTGACAGCAGCTGCCTGCCCGACTGATCCGTCAGACTCATTAGGGCTGGATGGGATGTTGGCAGCAGCTATCCGCCTGACTGATTCGTCAGGCCCATTAGGGCTGGATGGGATGTTGGCAGCAGCTGTCCGCCCGACTGATTCGTCAGACTCATTAGGGCTGGATGGGATGTTGGCAGCAGCTGTCCGCCTGACTGATTCGTCAGGTTCATTAGGGCTGGATGGGTGGCCGTTGCTATCTCCCGACGCGGGTCTCCAGGCGGCCCGGCATCAGGCCAATACCCGCTCGTAACCATGGTAACCATGGTGACCAGCACTGTTAGCATGCGCGAGGGCGGCGCCGCTAGTTTGAGGGCCCCATGGGCAGGGAAACTTCAGAAAACTGGGGGGCGAAAACCAAAGCATCTGGAATCGTTTTGGTTGCCGTGGAACGCTGTCGAGCTAGGGCTAATTTCGCTTCTGAATGGCAGAGGCAAGCTCTAGTTTCATCAAGTTAGGGGGGCACTTTTGTCACTCCTCCCCCTCCCTTCCGCCTATCCCGATCCCTCTTCCTTGCTCTTGAGCCGCGCCGCATTCGCCGCCCCTGCACTGACGGAGAGTGCTGTCACCTCCGTCGCGGCTGAATTACATCGTTGTGTTGCATCGTGTGGTGTTGTGTTGTGATGTGTTGTGTTGTGTTGTGTCGTGACGGCGTGTGTGGCGGCTGGCCGGCCGGCAGGGTTGCTGCGGTGACCAGGACGAGAAGCGACCCCGAGTCGCTGCGCGACCAGGCAGAACGTGACCCTCACTGTTAATGCGATGCGACGTGGTGTTATCCGACCAGACTGGTGCTAAGAAATCATGCTAACGCCATCTGGACAGGCTTATCATACCTGTTCAGGCTTGTGCTAAGGGATAATGCTAACGTTGTCGGGCCAGCCGTATATTGCCTGTTTAGAGTAGTGCTAACAGATCATGCTAATGTCGTATGACCAGATTATTACTATGTGACCAAACTAGTGCAACCTGCCCATGCTTATGCTATCTGACCAGACTAATGTTACCTGACCACCATGAAATGTCTGAACTGACCAATTTGATATGACCTCGTGCTAACTGGCACTGGCAGGCTAATGATATTTGGTCAGACTTGCGCTATCTTATCAGGCGAGCACTATTTGACCGGAGCTATATTGTTTCAACTAAAGAATACGATCTGTCCAGTCCAACTGGGCTCGGCGAGAACGGACACGACCCAGCCCGCCTCGAAAGATACTACATATGAGTTGACCCATGCTGACCTGACCTGACCTGACCTGATTTGACGTGACCAAACCCTACTCGACCTGTTTCAGGTCAGCGTGTTCACTCTGACGGCCATCGCCATAGACCGGTACAGAGCCATCGTCCACCGTCTGATCAACCACCAGTCGCGATTACGCACCAAGGTCATCATAGTCACCATCTGGATACTCGGCCTCAGCCTGGCTCTGCCTCAGGTGCTCTGGCTTCGCGTCTGCCTCTACTGGGATGAGGCCATCCACTCGCACAAGGTCAGTACAAGGTCAGACAGGCCCGCCTCCGGTGCTCTGGCTCCGAGGCTGCTTCTACTGGCATAACGCCATCCACCCGCACAAGGTCAGTGCGAGGACAGACAGGCCCGCCTCAGACGCTCTGGCTCCGAGGCTGCCTCTACTGGCATAACGCCATCCACCCGCACAAGGTCAGTGCGAGGACAGACAGGCCCGCCTCAGACGCTCTGGCTCCGAGGCTGCCTCTAATGGCATAACGCCATCCACCCGCACAAGGTCAGTGCGAGGACAGACAGGCCCGCCTCAGGTGCTCTGGCTCCGAGGCTGCCTCTACTGGCATAACGCCATCCACCCGCACAATGTCAGTGCGAGGACAGACAAGCCTGCCTTTATCGGAGTAACCGTGTCCGCTGGCAAAAGGTCAGTAAAGGTCAGATAGTCTTGTCTCTACTGGGTTAGCGTTGTCTTCGTAGGCCAAGGCCAGTGTACGGCTAGGCGTACTGGCTGTTATTGGAATAAGCTTTTAGCGCATTTGTGAGAAAAATTATGCGTATATTTAAGACAGTACTAATAGCCTTATTCCTAGTAGAATAACCAGAAGAAATGAGAGATAAATGCCGATATGTCGGCCACATGTGGTAGTAAAAACGAATTTTAGCAATGAATTAAAAAGTGCCTGCCGATTCTACTCTACTTTGAGTTCCTTTATGAGACAGCGACCCGAAGTTTTTACAGGTCATCAACATTCGTGGGATTGAGCATGGCGCAACTGCCTGCCATTATTACGACTCAGTGCATATCTGACTAGAAATTGAAATGCGTGAAAAACACGTGTACATGCAGACAAAGTCAAGTAAATGGGCATCACGCGTCAGTCACATATGCAAGCGATTTCACTTAAACAGGCCTCACGCATCACGCGTCAGAAATCACTCATGCATTTTAAGCTGTTTACATATGGGTGATGCCGAACGTTTGAGACTAAGGACTATTTTAAGCTAACACTCGTCAAGCATCAAAACACCACTGACAAGCGCATGATTGGCCATGATGAGTTCTGTGCGTTAGGTCTGGCTGCCTACTTCTAAGAGGAACATATTCAGGTACTTTCCTGTCTGGATGATCATGGGCTTTGTGGATGACTTTGAACTGTTAACGGCTAAAATCCAGGGGGGGGGGGGGGTAAGGGCGCTCTACCCCTTTTAGGGCTCAGATATCTACAGAGCAGAGGACCACCTAGACAAGAAAAGACGTGAATATTCTCACAAGAAGTCGGCAACCAAACCGTAACGTACAGGGCTCACCATAGTCAATTAAGCGAATGTGCTTAGTGCCTTGATGTGTGATGCGTGCTGGTTTAAAGTCGGTTACGTGTATGGCTGATGCCTGACGCGTGATGCGTGATGTTTCATTAACTTAAATCGTTTGTATGCATGCGTGATGCGTGATGCTTGATGTCTGCGTAGTTGAAATCGATGGCATGTATGACTGACGCGTGATGCGTGATGCATATTTTCTTGAGTTTGTTTGCATGTAGCGTATTTTTTACGTATCTTAATTCTTGGCTGGATATGCAATGTATCGTGATAATTGTTAACACTTGCTCCTTGTTTAATTCTCTAGATGTTGGTGTCCTTTAAAGCTATAGCTCGCTGTTTAAAAGGAAGCTTGAAGAATCGAATACAATCGGCAAGCAATTTTGAAGTTGCTACTGATATTCGTTTTGATAAAGGCATGTTGCCAAAATATCAACGCATCGGAACCTCCATTCCTCCGACTTTTCTGCGAGGGATACAGCTAGTAGTACTGCTATTTTGAAATATTATTGGAATAACCGCCATTCACTCACACAAGATTGGTACATAGGGGTGGGGGGACGAGCTTACGTTTACCAGAACGGCCTCATTCAGAGAGGGTTGCGGACGGGTCATGCGAGGCCGGGTCTTTTGGGCAGGCCTACAAGCAGCGTCATAGATGATTCGTCTCGGTTGGAGGGGCTGCTAATGAATTGCAGTGTAAGGCTAGGATATCCATTAGAGAGAAGATTCCGCTGCCTCACAAGAATTAGGCTCAGGGCAGCTGGGCGGACGATAAACTGCACTTAAATTAAGAGCGATGGCGCAATAACGCAGAGCTACAGACGCCCGAGCAGAGCAGACTCAAACTGTCCCAGACGTGTTCGGTTTTCGGACAGCTCGAGCTCGCCTTTGCCTTGTCGGAGCGTGAGCTTGCGGCGCACGTGCGGCCCGTAAACGCCTCCTCAGGCCGACCACACACGGTTCGGCCTATTCAAATGGGGCCACCTCGTGCCAGAATGGGCCTTTCTGTCTTCTTCTTGAAAGAGTTCGTCCATGGGACAAATTGGACGGCCGTGCTAAAGCTCGCCGGGAGGCGGTCGGTCTTGCTCTTCCGCGTACGCTAACAAGGTGGTTTCACAGGCCGCCGCCGGCGCTCGATAGGGTTAACGAGTTCGGCACCCCTCGTAAAGCACAACACAGTTGTTCGGCATTGCTGCTGGACTGGACGGCCTCCGACCATGGGCTGGTCTCGTGCCGTGGCAAAACAGCTAACTCTGAAGGATTTGCCTCGCGGTTTTGCGCTTTGCGCGGAAGTGCGTTCGGGTTGTGATAGTGTGGGCTTTCCCCGTAACGAAAGCAGTAGTTGCACGGTTCTTGCGCATACTGAATGCATTTGCTTCTCATTGGTATGTGACACGTCAGGGATATGATGGTTCATGATGTGAAGAGGCGTGACTTCAAAGCTGAGAAGTAATTCATCGACAATGAGGACAGAATAAAGCGCAGTAACCATAACACATTAGCTATGAGTACGATAGCGACAATGGTGAAGTGATAGTTGAAGGATTTGAAAAAAGGAAAACCAGCGAAGTTGAAGGGGGATTGCGGGCTCATATCTTCTCCATTTATGTCGTGCCACGTAACGATGATAAAGGATATGCTGATTGTTTTCAAACTGATGGCAACCACTGCCTTCCGTCCCCCTGGTTTCCGCTCCTTTGACGGAGAAAGGATAGACTCAGAGGGGATGACCCGCATCGGTTTCATAAAGTCGGCTGGCGCAGCGCAAAACACAGCTAGTAGCAGTTAGTGCCCGGGGTCCATCAGCCGGCCAGGCGGTGGCTGGGGCCCGCGCCGGGCCACCCGAGGCGGATGAAACGGGTCTCCAGCCAAACAACCGAGACTGTTGTAAACACTGCTGGACGAGGAAGCAGTCCTGAGGGCAACACAAAAAGGAAAGCATTTTTTATAAGTATACGCCACCTAAAGCAAGACACAAACTGCGAGGCTCAGGCTACAAAGAGAGGAGGAAAAACGGTCTCGAATTGCTCGAGTTAGAACTGCCGGTCCTGGACAAGTAGTGAAGGACCAACCACGCACGGCGAGACGGAGGACGTGTCGAACCACCACGATCCCAACGTTTTTTTTTTCCGTCCCCACGGCTTCTTAGCCTGTGCCCCAGCGACGTACCAGATGTGGCCATCGACTGCGTAAGTCGATGATAAATCGTCGCTGCTTGGCGCATCGTTCCTCATCGTGATGGATGCCGAGTCATCGGTTGGCAAAATATAAATTCCCAAAGGCGGCCTTAATTTTGACTTCCAATACGCCTCCCATTATGCCAGTGAAACGAACGACCTGACAGGAGAAAAACCCGGAGATGTGATCAATGTGATCTGGTATCAGCATGATCTGTTGTTAGTATGGTCTGTAATCGATATTATCTTACATCATTATTGTCGGTTGCGGTATGATCTGTTAACAGTATGATCTGGCATCAGTGTGGTCAGTATCAGTATGGTCAATATCAGTGTGATCAGTATCAGTATGACCAGTGCCACTATGATCGGTATCAGTATGATCTGATATAAGACCGTTTGTTGGATGCAATCATACCTAACAAAGAGAACGTGGTCGGACGTTTTTAAACCCATGCAGAGATGAGCAGCAGAAATGATTGGTCATGTTCATATATCGCTCGAGCGCAACAGGTCTCTCTCTCCACCGATCATGTAGCGTCCACGCGAATCTACGACACAAAAATTGCACCAAAATTAGGTAGGGAGAGGTTACATGTTAACTGAAAAATTCAACGCGTCGGCATGGCTTACGTAAAAATTCACGTTGACCAAATAAGTGGGACGGTAACGGATATTATCGACGAATGTTATTCATTTAACAAGGTTTCACTTGTGTATAGGTTATCATAGCCCATTATACATAGACCTTTATGACCTGACTATATAATTTGAATATTGTGTATAAACCAACGCTTATCAGTATGTTTCAAGTCATCGTCTATTCGAATTGGCGTAATCTAACTAGCCGATAAAAGACAAGACGTACCAAGATCGTTTTACACTTTTTTCGTAATAAACTCCCGAGCTACATAGTTAAGAGACGGTGTGAGGTAAAGTAAAAAGAAATCAGCGGTTATGAATAATTAAATGACACTGAACTTCCCGCTGATCATATGATATCTATCTCATTGATATTGATCATACTGTGCAGTAAACGCTAAACTTCCTTTCTCTAACAAACATAAAACCTGGCAGGAACCCTGGCTGAGGAACCGGGGTTCTCGGTAACTGCCCAAATCAGCTGTGCTGCACTTCAGTCCACCTGACATCACTCATACAGTGATGCCTAGCTGTGCCAGCGCGGCTGCCCGAGTATCGATCGAATCGCCTCGGTTTCGTGTCGGTGGCGGCTGCGACCTTAGTGAAGCCACGGGACCAGCCGCGCCACTAGCGCTAGCCCTAAGCTCCGTCCGCAGCTGCAACAGGGCCGCCAGCGTTAACCCTAAGCTCCGTCCGCAGCTGCAACAGCGTCGCCAGCGTTAACCCTAAGCTCCGTCCGCAGTTGCAACAGCGTCACTAGCGTTAATCCTAAGCTCCGTCCGCAGTTGCAACAGCGCCACTCGCGTTAACCCTAAGCTCCGTCCGCAGCTGCAACAGCGCCGCCAGCGTTAACCCTAAGCTCCGCCCACAGTTGCAACAGCGCCACTAGCGTTAATCCTGAGCTCCGTCTGCAGCCGAAACAGCGTCACTAGCGTTAACCCTAAGCTCCGTCCGCAGTTGCAACTGCTCCACTTGCGTTAACCCGAAGCTCTGTCTGCAGCTGCAACTGCGCCACTGGCGTTAACCCGTAGATCCATTCGCTGCGGCAAGTGTCACTAGCGTTAACCCTTGACCCCGTCAGCAATAGCAACTGCGCCGGTGTCAATGGCTGCAATGCGCTCAGAACGGCAGTTATTATTATGGAAAGAATCACGTCATCGATGTTCTTATTTCGTCAACTTTGCGTCGACGAATCTTGCAAAGAGTTGTGTTAGAAAAGGACGTCACGAAAAATGACACAATGAGACCATTTTGGTGTTACTAAATATGTGAGATAAGTTGTGGCGCGGCGCAGTGCCACAGTTACAAAGAGGCAACAAATGTTACATCAAATACAAACACTATCAGGCCAATAGTTTGTTGTGCTACTACGGCGTGCCATTCCTGCATTTTTAGTAACATTTCAGCCATTTCAGTTAGGAAATGGGCCTTGAATGCTCTAAACCATGTTTTATTGGCGCAGGCTCTTGCATCTCGCTCCTCATCTTCCGTTGCAGGGATGGCTTTCTGATATACCACCTAACTGTGCACACTTGGTCCATGCATGGAGCCAATAGCAGTTGAAAATGCAATGCAGGCCAATTCGTATTGTCATGCAAAACACATTTTTATCCCCCCTGGTTGCAGAGCTGTGGCTTCATACTGTCAACACCATGAAAATGAATAAATGCAAAGGTGAATGATAAGCAGCTAACCGATAAAGCAATGTGCATTTTTTGCAAGGTGCATGAAAGAGTCATGTTTTAAGATGAAAACCGTTACTTGGTGCTCAATGCATCTCAAACTATAGGCTAAGAGTTTGATCAATATATGTAGATGAGTCAGCATTGACACGGCTAGAGAGAATCCTCCACATTTGAAGATGTTTAAGTGACTGTCAGATATGATAAAAGAGACTCACTCATTACTCTTGATTTACTACTATACTAAGTCGAAAAGACTGCTCAAGATGACACCATTTATATTTTAATAATTATGCTCCTCAGTAGGCTGCTAATGCGTCATCATGACTTGCGCAACATTGGTTGAAAGCTAACTGACGACCGTTATGTCTGGCAATCGTGCTCACGAACGTCAGATGTGAATGATTTAAAAATTGATTTTTTTTTCGTGGTCTTGACCGCCGCAAAGTCAACACGGTGGCAGGATTTTAATAACGTTGTTATGACGTCATGGGTGCCCGGTGGACCTTAAAATAGACTGCACAAAATAATATACACATTTTTGCGGGCGTGTAGCTAAAATACCAAACGGCTTAGGTCTTAAGATGGGCAGGCCAGTAAACTGCACCGAACTTTATTCAAGATGGCTATTTCAGTTGGAGCACTCACTTTAAGAAAAATACTACTGAATCTGTAGGTTAAGGTTGCGTTGAACTGCATGTTTGATTTGAACAGCGTGTGAAATTTCAACATGCAGATAGCAGCATTTCTGTAGTAGGAATAAATTTACCTATTCCCTAGTACTGCCATTCCTCAAAATGATTTATTCCATTTTAACACTGAAATTCAAACACGAAAATTTAATTTAGACGCTTATGGAAATTTTGCACATCCCTAAATGAGTAACTCTCAATATTCGCAGTTTTCGGCAATGTGTCCACACCCCGCACAAACCAAAAAACAATAAAAGGCTGGTTGAATGGATACAATGCTGTCGAAGTAATGCAAAGTGCAACATTCATAATGTTACTTCAATCAGAAATATTGCTTACGCAAGTAATGACACATGTAATAGCAGAAAATAGTGTACACAATGGAAACGCATTGCAATCCTGCTTGCCTTGCGCAAGGCCATAGAGGTATGGCAGCTGCATGCTGTTTCATTAGGTGAATGAAATGCATGGAAGTGACACAATTGTTTGTGTTCACAAGGCTCATAAAAAAGGTTTTTCTATGTACCTCCTGGAAATCAAGGACAGTACTTTTGCATCCTTCACAACATCTCGCGAATTTTAACACGGGCCCGGGTGGCCGGCTAAATACCCTTCGCTCGGGTGGGTGGTCAATTTGACCCCGTCCCTGAGATCTCGGGAACTAAGAGAGCTAGAGACACCAAATTTACAGAGTGTGTCGACATGTACGTGAACTCACTTAGATCAAAATTTCAGGTTCCTAGGTCATGACCTTTGGGTCAAAAAAGTCAAACAAGGTCAAGTTCCAGGCCAGTCTCTAAAGTGCCCCCAAAACCTAGATAACCGCTTCTAAGCAAAAGCCTTTATTCTCATCCATGGCCAGTGACCTTCTTGGACCTTAAAAGGTCAAGATGAACAACATCACACAAGATTGCTTTGGGTTCGGAATTTGACTGAGCGACAGGGATTACACTAGGCGGTATGTCCTAAAACAGGATGTTGAACTGGGTCATTTTAGGTCAATGACCTATTATGACCTCTAAGAAGTCCATGGAAGGTGTAGAATGGGGTTCCTGCTATTAATAACCTCAAAATGAGCACCAGAAACTATCCAATACAGCAAGCCATAAAGTAACAAAACAGGTTGGTTTTGGCCTTGGTGTGACCTTCATACCTGACCTTAGGTCAGTGCAATTTGCTCATTCAACTGTTGTGTTGTCTAAAAAGCATCACAGAGATGTATGGCTTCGTCTAACACTGCGTTGTTGGATCAGATTAAAGGATTCCCTAGGAATTGGCACCGATGAAACCATGGTCTGAGTTTGACCTGCCACAGGTCAGCGACGTTACAAGGCACATCTAATTTCTTATGCCAAACGATCCGCTATTCAATTTGCTACAGCTTTGCAAAATTTGGCACGGCTACGCCGCGCCGTTCGGAAACCATTTTGGAAAAACCTTCGGAGGGTCAATTTGACCCCCACCCGAGCGCGTGTTAAGCGACTGAGAAGCAGCCAGGTTTTCGACAAAACGAGCAGATGCAGGGAAAAGGGATGACGGCAAGTGTCGAAGTTTTAGCCAAACTTTCATGTCATCATGCATTCAAAATTATTTGATAATTCCTCGATGTAATGCACTTCTTCTGAAGTTGTGACATTGATGGCTCACTAGCCAAGCATATCTGCACCTAAACGTTATTAAGACGGCAGCATGAATATTCATGGTAATACGACACCATGTTTTTAGAACTCTAAGGGAACAGACAATTTTGCAAGGCCGTATCAAGCAAGCTTCTACCCAGCTGTGACCTTGACAGGCCATATTGACCTGCCCGTACTGCCCAAATGAAGTATCGTCATACCATTGCAGGTTCAGCACGTTGGCAAGAGCATAATGAAGTTGTGCATTGCAATCATACACTCATATGGCGAAGGAAACGCTGGTATTCTTTATCGTTTGTCGTGATCACCTCACCTTGTTATGTTCAAATGCAAGCATGAAAATAGAGACAGAGACCGATAGATCACATTTTAATGGAAGTGCCAAAAGAATGCCAAAAGAATGCCAACAACCAAAAAACAAAACCTTGCTCCCCCTCAGCGCTGCACACTTAGTTCCCCACTCTCATCACGTCAAGATAACGGGAGGGCCGCTGGCACGTGATGGGTGCCAGCGTGCCTTGTGCCAGCGGTGTGATCACTCTACCGGTGATCACACCCATCTCAAGTGCCTGATTCACACAAACGACACATGCCATATAGGTGTGATGCCGCACTTGTACAGCCCACGGGACTATCACATTAAGCTTCCTCACAATTTCTTAGCCGATTTTTGACTCTAACACCATACTTCACCGTGAGTTGCATCCAAAACGCCATCACAGTTGGAGGTTCATAGAAATGCAACTCGTGATGTTTCACCTTTAAGACACAACTTCCTTGCAACAAATAGACCTTGTCATGCAATTGCTTTCAAATATTTAGTAAAAAAATAATTCAAATCTTAATCAAGTTCCCAAAACTTCAATTTACCTTTCAAGCTCATAAACCCGCGAAAGGTCCGTGTTCTGGTACACATCACGCCAACCCAGCTTTATGTAAAAAATACGTTAGTAAGACAAGAAAAACGCCAGCATGAGAAAAGAGACGGAGTTTACGGTCCTTTTTAGCATTGTAGATAGTGCCGTTCTTTGTTTGGTGCCGTGCTTTTTTGCAAGCAGTAGCGGGATTTTTATAATGTTGGCTACACAACGCTAAAAACTCACAGGTTCCGGGTGGCACCTCTTACTGATACATTTCGCTACATCAAGACAACGGGAAACCCTCGTGAGATGGGAAACTCTCGCCCACTCAGGAACGGCGCCTGCTGAATGGCTGAAACAAACTAGGCGTTTACAGGGGAAACAGGCTAGCTGAAACAGGCTAGGCATGAGGCTTTAAAAGCCTATGCAAAGAAGATTTAGGAATACGGTTGATGTTCCTGGCAACATGGAGAGCGTAAGGTAGTCGGGTAATTTTAAGAGCAAACGAGGGGAACTAATTATGCACACGCCTTTCATCTCCACTTCGCTTCACGTGCCGTGTGCCTCTGCTTTGCATTTTTAATTTCATTGCAAACTTGCCTTTACATCCTCACTTAACTGCAGAAATTGAAGTTTTTATTGGCATGGATCATTTGCAAACGAAACCATAGCACTTTGGCCACGCTGGCGGCGCCACTTCTATGAAGTAATTTTGTGCAAAGTGGGGTGCATCTTGGAGCGGCAGATCGGAGCCCGCGTCGGATCCATACCCTGTCGTTGTCAGAGGTCGCCAGGTAATTGGAATGGTGCTGCCGATATTTCAGGCGTCAATCCCAAACACGGTGACATCGCTATGTGACTAGCCGCGGGGAAGCAATCTCGTGGGGATATCATGTTTCTGCCAGTGCCCGTCTTGAAACATCCGCATCGCTTTCTGGCAATTTCCGAAACGCCACAAGAAACGTAGATCTTCTTTTGGTGTCGGCGGCTCTTAAACGATAACCTTGCAACGTGGCGAATCGTGTTGTGTCAAATCGTCGTCGTGTTATTTATCCGCTACGTTCGCCGCCGGACGCGCGAAGGGAAATTCTCAGTAAAGATGTGGTAACTTGCCACGACTATCTTGTTTTTCATTCGGCTTAACAAAGTCCTTGTCGAAGATGAGGTTTTACGTTGTTGGCGGGCTGTGTTACCTTAACGAATAACAAAGTCATGCTGAAAGAGGCGCCATTTTGAAACCCATTTTTGCTTTGCTCTGGTGTGACTGAATTTCAGGGCAAAAAAGGCGCTTAGTTTTTCATTCGAAATGTTCCCTTTGCATCATGTTTTGTTATTTAGATAAGTGGCAAGAGCACAAATGGCCACTAACCTATTTTTGCGTTCAGAAATGCTCTCCGTGATCATTCATATAATTTTCCAACATAGCTCACGTCATGAGTACTTATACTAGAAATACTAACCATATAAAAACCTAGCGCCACCAAAAGTGCTCATGGCATGGCTCAAACACCGCGCTCCCATGCGCGACTCAGCGGTCGTAAATCATATAACCAGTAAGCTAGAATCGCTTTTGAACTAGGGTGGAAGTGAAAAATTTTATCGCAAAAAGCTGTGCAGGAGTGAAAATTGAATTCACAAAAGTTGAAACTTGAGTCAGCCACGCAGAGTCAGTGAGAAACGCTTCAGCAAGGAAAGGCATACACTTAAAGTTAACAGGGACGTAATATCGTAAATATGACAAAATGTTTTTGTTTTCTAACGTCTTAGATCATTACAGTGAAACAGAATACATTAATGAATAGTAATTTCACAATAGTGTGATGACCATCAAAAACTATGTAACACCGATGTCTCAATGCTGCACCCTACACTTTCCCTCCGCCAGATTTCTTAACACAAAACAAAGCCAGGGAATTCAACACTAAAAACAACAAAAAATCAACAGCATAAAACATTCAAACAGAAAACGAGAACGAAAAACTTTTGACTATTGTACATCAACAAATCAAATACAACAGGCATACCTCTGGCCTCTTTTGGATAGGGTCAGGAAGTACACATACTATCCCACCGTTGACTGCAAAATACTAATGTTTATTTCCAATGAAAATAACCTAACTTAGCCTAACCTAAGGAAGCCCTACCTCATTTTATCCTGTCTAACCCACTTGTATCACAGCAGCATTTGTGAGCCACTGATTCTTGCAAAATTTCTACCGCCACTTGCCATGCAATTAGCCAACTTAACGTATCTTAGAGTTGTTCATATGTTGAACATGATTTCAACCCACCTCACCTACTTCTTGACAGCAGCACTTGTGATAAAACATGATAAAGCCTATTCTTGGCTGGTTCAAACTTGTGTTTTGGTTCAATTAATTTGTGTCAGCTTGTTGCGTACTGTGTGCAATGCTGTGTACGTTCTGCAAAACAATCTCTCTTCTCCAAACATAACACAAATTATAAGTTATAGACATCCACGAAGTCGGTTTTACTGCTTGCCTTTTCAGGTGCAGCAAAGTCACCCATTTAGATTTGGTCATCCATAATTCATGACTTTGTGTTTAAGATGCTAGCCTCACATTTTTAATGGGACGTTCTATTTCCTAAAACGGATATCTGCTTCATATCATAGTTGCCCTGTAACTTAGACCATGCACTTGTTAAAAGGTATATTGCATATATATAGCACATTCATCTGCCATTCAGCAAACCATGGCAGCTATGAACAACATGTTGTTAAAGCAGACGTGAGGGACCACTTCAACAAATTTAAGGCGTATAATTAAGAGTATGGAACAAAACAGGCTAATTCCATGCCTCGTGACACCATTATTTGTCTGGCTAACAAAAATCGGTCAATTAAAACAGAAAATGACTAAATCTGGTCACAAATCATGTGCTTAAAGCGGATAACGTTGGCAATCAGTTGCTCCAGGGGAAAAACTTACTGGTTTTTAAGGACAGACTTCTTTCTGCTACCCTACACAAAAAATTAGTATCTTTCGCATAGTTTGCTGACAGACAGGGTCATTCAAACCACCCACAAAATATGAATACCAATCATGCCCACCAACCCACAAGACCAAAAGGTGAAATAAGTAAAAGGTGTGCGTGAGGACAGCTTGTTATGGACGTTTTAACGACTGGATAGGCAGAGTTTCGCTACCAAACACTTTTGTACTAGCCGCGCCGGGTCTGTCCCAAGCCTTTGTACGGCAAGATAATGTAACATTGCGGGGAAGTGGAACTGAAATGGCATGCATTTATCATTATTGGGTCCTGCTATGAACTGGAAAAACGGGTTACTAGGGGGTTTAGCAGGGCAAAAATGACAGTACAGATCGTTTACTCTTGATGTTGATCTCACATACGATGATCACACACACTTGATGTTGATCTCACACTCACGGATGAACTGTTCACCTTTGGGTACATATCAAACATGTTTGCACGGCTGGCGAATGAATTCACCTTGGGTATAAAATATGTGCAAGTTTGCAACTGGAACATTTTGCGGAGAAATTGGTCAACACTTAAATCCATAGATGATGTCTACATATAATCGAAAAGGAAGTATAAATGCAGTTCACTGGTATCACACTTGTATGGGACCAAGAAAACAAGTAGTTCAATAACTGTAAATACTTAGTTTTTGGGCCAAATTTTGTAAGCAACTCCTTTAACAAAAGCATATGAAATTGAGCGCTCAAATCGTGATATCTAGACTACAGATTCATGTAAGAGGCATTTATTGAATTTTTCACTCCTGCATTCAGGGAGTGGTGCGATTTAGTGGTCAAAATTCAGGCAAAAAAAAAATACATGGAGTATGATTTTCTACCAGGCATTGCTAGTATGCGTACCAGGCTTTGCTTTGCTGGTGTGGCGTTTGCGTGGTGTAACCCCAAAAATTGGGGATGCGCAACAATCTTGCATTTGGCACACAGGTGCGAATTGAGATGCATTTTTTAAACGAACCAAACTTGATACTTGCAAGCGGCTGGAGTCACTGGGGCTCTCGGGCTCTCGGGCTCTCGGGCTCTCGGGCTCTCGGCTCTCGGGCTCTCGGGCTCTCGGCTCTCGGGCTCTCGGGCTCTCGGGCTCTCGGGCTCTCGGGCTCTCGGGCTCTCGGGCTCTCGGGCTCTCGGGCTCTCGGGCTCTCGGGCTCTCGGGCTCTCGGGCTCTCGGGCTCTCGGGCCCTCGGGCTCTCGGGCTCTCGGGAGGTGCGTGGCACCCGTCCTCTGTGCCCACATAGGCCCGATTCATATGCAGGTGAAGCAGAACATAGTCATGGGTTCCAGGTTTTGTGGAGCATTGCTTATGCGTCATGGTTTCAAGTGAGCTCGGTTTTGGGCCGACATCTTAAAACTTCTCAAAGGGAAATATGGGTTTGGTATGTGTGGTTAGACAGTATCAGGTACGAGTGACAAATTCTCATAAATTATGAGTATAAGGAGTGGACAACTCCATCTCATAGGGTGCTGCATTACACCCAAAGTCGGCAATACCAGGACAATGCAGATAACCGTGCAGAGCAACTTCTGGCGCAGGTCACCGAAAGACAAATGAACGTCACACACTGTCCTCGCATGCCTTAGCAATGTCTGACAGTTCAGTGTTTAGGAACGACCGCGTCCCGATGCGGCGAACACGATCTTCTACGTAACCATGTGCTCTTCTACGTAACCATGTGACCTTCTACCTAGCGATGTGATCGCTTCAGAGGCGTGTACATCACGAAATAGACTAGCACTGCCTTCCACCAAAATTTCCAGGTTGCGATGTGGCTGCTCTAACATGGCCACAGGGCGATATATGACTCCACGTCGGGCTTTGGCGATCCGAATTTGTCACGTTGCGATGTGACCTTTCTAGAAGGTCGGAGTTCGTTTACGAGCTTAACTAAAATATATCTCTGAAATTGTCAGTCGTGTCGCCACACACACACGCAACGCCGTGCTGCGGATAGTGATGGCAGAAGTTTCCTGTGCGCAGTCTAATCCCGGGCTTCACGAACTTGAGGCAGTCGCCTTTTTAAAGATTTACCTGGGACCTTTTGATTGTATGGATTCCTAGAATCAGGGCGTGCGCTCAGCAGCGCTGATTACGTTAGCCCCGTCTCCGCCATCTGGCATTCCGGGTCAGCAGCCGAGTTTTGCGGCGGGAGTTAAATGTGCCGTAACGCGTGGCACTTGGCATAGTCCGTCGTGCCCTCTGAAGTCACGTGACCTTCAGCGCGATCCTGATATTGGCCGAATGCCATTTTAGTCAAGGTCAAAGTCAGCCAGCAAAGAAGGAGCGCCCGAACCCACGCTGTCACGCGCAGATGAAGCCAAAGACAGGCTGAATGCCATTTCAGTCAAGGTCAGAGTCAGCCAGCAAAGAAGGAGCGCCCGAACCCACGCTGCCACGCACAGATGAAGCCAAAGACAGGCTGAATGCCATTTCAGTCAAGGTCAAAGTCAGCCAGCAAAGAAGGGGCGCCCGAACCCACGTTGTCACGCGCAGATGAAGCCAGACAGGCTGAATGCCATTTCAGTCAAGGTCAAAGTCAGCCAGCAAAGAAGGAGCGCCCGAACCCACGCTGCCACGCGCAGATGAGGCCAAGGACAGGCGCTGTAACCAACTGAACAACCGGAACGGACCGGCAACTCGTGGAATGTTTGTATGAACGCAAAGTGGATGCCAACTCCACCCACATCACCGCACTCTGAACCTCAAGTTGAAGCGCGTCTCCGTCTCTATTTTTTCCTATATAAATTCGGTCGCTTTAACATTCGCTCCAGTGGCATCGCAGTTAGTGATGTAATCACAGGGCGCAATCAATAGATCGGGGGCTGAAAGCAGTCGCGTTGCCGGTGTTCAGGTTCTGCCAGTCATCGGATCTCGACATGCGCTCAAGACAATGGATCGCAAAATTTGTCTTCAAAAGGTAGGAATAGCTCACCATAATTGGAATGCCTGCATGATCGTTAAACATCAATAGCATCGTAAAGGCCTATGCGGCGGACGGGCGGGCTCCCGTTCGTTAGTGATACAGCTCAGTTCAAATTTGGGCGATGGAAAGTTGCCAATTGTAGGACTGGGACCGCAGCTCTGTTCGAATCCTTGGACCCCCATATCCAGTCAGCCTTTAAGCGGAGAATTTCACCTGTGTTTAATTTAGCGCCGTTTAACCTCAAACAGCTGACGGAGGCCTTTTAAATAGAGGGTGTTTCATGCAGGTCCTCACTATCAATGTAAGCATAGTTGAGGGACGCACTTAAGGTGATGCGGGCCATACAATGCGTGTGGAAGGCAAGGAGCATGTTCAATGTGACTAGATTATAAGGGCTAGATTAGCTAGATTATAAGGGTATTATAAGGGCAATAGCTAGATTATAAGGATATTCGGAGCATTGCCACCCGATAGCCGTGGAATCGTTAAGATGGAGCAGATAGTATGTCTGGTAATACAAACTTTGGCATGGCTTGCCACAGGACTCCGCGTGCGGATTGAGCATGTCCACACCATGCCAGCCGATAAGCGAAATTCCTGGAGAGCTGCAGTTGATTGCGATAAATATTTCATTGCAACGTCTTTCGAGCTACAACGCTTATGGAACAGAACCAATGTGACTCGCTGTCTGTGCTTGTGTAACAATGGTATTTAGATCTGACATATTCGGCACCAAAAAAATCTAAGGAAAGGTGCATGACAACGTAAAACATCATCTTCGACAAGAACATGGTTGTAAGCCGAATGAATAATGAGATAGTAAAATAGAAGTAAGATAGTCGTGAAAAATAGATAGTAAAATAGATAGTAAAATAGAGATAAGATAGTCGTGAAAAATAGATAGTAAAATAGATAGCACCTGAAAAATAAGATAAACGTGGCAAGACATCAGATATTTTCGAACAAGTTCCCTTCGCGCATCTGGCTGCGAGCGTGGTAGGTAAATGGCATAACCGCGATTGGACAAAAAACACGGTTCGTCACATCGCCGTGCGATCGTTTAAGAACCGCCGGCGCCAAAAGATCTTCGTTTCTGGCGGAATTTCGGAAATTCACATGGGGCGATGCGGATGTTTCAAAACGGGCGCTGGCGGAAGCCTAACATACCGGCGGGAATTGCCTGTCCGCGGCTAGTCACATAGTCACATAGCGATGTCACCGTGTTTGGGATGAAACCTGAAATATCGGCAGCACCATTCCAATTACCTGGCGACCCCTGACAACGACAGGGTATGGATCCGACGCGGGCTCCGATCTGCCGCTCAGGGATGCACCCCACTTTGCATAAAATTACTTCTCAGGAATGGCGCCGCCAGGGTGGCCGAAGTGCTATGGTTACGTTTACGAAAGATCCATGCCAATAAAAACTCCAATTCCTGCAGTGCAAGACCGCGATATCTATATATAACTAGACGTGACTATATATATATATATATATATATATATATATATATATATATATATATATATTGCACCGACCTGGCAAATAGCGAACAGCTAATTCGATTCGAACTCACCCCGCCACGGGCGGACGAATCGATAAGCAGGTGGTCAGCAACCAACCGAACTAACGCGCCGGACGATTATCGTTTTTTTCTTCTTTTTACTATTTTACCATTTTATTTCCTCAGATATCTTGGAAACCCATGATTGCATCCTTACGATACCAAAATCTCGGGATGAAGACATCGTAGTCGGGCTGGCGTCCATGGTGGCGTCTCCATGGTGGCGTCCATGGTGGCGTCCATGGTGGCGTCTCCATGGTGGCGTCTCCATGGTGGCGTCCATGGTGGCGTCTCCATGGTGGCGTCCATGGTGGCGTCTCCATGGTGGCGTCTCCATGGTGGCGTCCATGGTGGCGTCTCCATGGTGGCGTCTCCATGGTGGCGTCTCCATGGTGGCGTCTCCATGGTGGCGTCTCCATGGTGGCGTCTCCATGGTGGCGTCTCCATGGTGGCGTCTCCATGGTGGCGTCTCCATGGTGGCGTCTCCATGGTGGCGGTGGCGTCTCCATGGTGGCGTTCATGGTGCGTCCATGAATGGCGTCTCCATGGTGGCGTCCATGGTGGCGTCCATGGTGGCGTCTCCATGGTGGCGTCCATGGTGGCGTCCATGGTGGCGTCCATGGTGGCGTCCATGGTGGCGTCCATGGTGGCGTCCATGGTGGCGTCCATGGTGGCGTCTCCATGGTGGCGTCCATGGTGGCGTCCATGGTGGCGTCCATGGTGGCGTCCATGGTGGCGTCCATGGTGGCGTCTCCATGGTGGCGTCCATGGTGGCGTCTCCATGGTGGCGTCCATGGTGGCGTCTCCATGGTGGCGTCCATGGTAGCGTCCATGGTGGCGTCCATGGTGGCGTCCATGGTGGCGTCTCCATGGTGGCGTCCATGGTGGCGTCCATGGTGGCGTCCATGGTGGCGTCCATGGTGGCGTCCATGGTGGCGTCTCCATGGTGGCGTCCATGGTGGCGTCCATGGTGGCGTCCATGGTGGCGTCTCCATGGTGGCGTCCATGGTGGCGTCCATATCACATCCTAAGCACAGCTCGTCACTGACTTGGTTGCCAAGGTACTTGGTTGGTGTTCCTGACTTGGCTACCAAAGTACTGTATGTTTTTTGTACCGCACCGCCCTACCTCGCGACGCTTGCATCGCAGTTTCGTCGCCGCAGCCCTGTTTAGCTTCGTTCCAAAACCCGAGGGCATTATTGTAGAGTTCAGCCGGCTGCGTTTGCTATGGTTTGGCGTGATGCCAGGCCCGGCATGCTCCCTCTCTCCTGTCCCGTTTTCCGCCAGAGTTGCAGTGTCGTTTTTCCAGGTATGACGCGGATTATTTGTTTTCTTACATGAAGCAAGAAACGCGACGTACGTTATTGCATACCTGTTTCTCACGGAGCGCCTCCAACCACGGTAACCATATGAGCCTTGACCATTGCTTTGCTATCAAATTTAGTCACAGGCTACCTAAGGACATTGTGCTTCAGCGTTGTATTGGAAGTCTTGCCTAACACTTTTTGCCGGCAAAGGTTTTGTTTTTTTGCTATGTGCTGGCTGTGAATAATACATTTGGGCACGCAATTGGCACGGAATAATAGCGTAAAAGAACACAACTACTTTTGTAAGTCAATGACAAGGTG
Organism: Pollicipes pollicipes; assembly: GCF_011947565.3. NCBI lineage: Eukaryota > Metazoa > Arthropoda > Thecostraca > Pollicipedomorpha > Pollicipedidae > Pollicipes > Pollicipes pollicipes. The sequence goes on along the minus strand of NW_023595962.1, from coordinate 15,185,098 downwards.
GGAAAACGAAGGCTTTTGACCTGCGACAACCTTGTGTGACCTCATATTGGTTCCAGACCACTTCGGAGCGTCCGTTCCGCGCCGAAAGGCTACGATTGAGTCCCAGGCACTAAGATTCGTCTGACCTTAACACACGCTCGGGTGGGGGCTAGATTGACCCCCAAGGTTTTTCCATAACCGTTTTCGAAACTTCGCGGCGTAGCCGCGCCAAATTTTGCATAGCTGCAGGCAGTTGAATAGCGAATCGTTTTATACACAAAATGTACCTTGTAAGGTCGCTGACCTCTGGCAGGCCATGGTTTCAGCAAAAGGCAGTTTCTAGGGAATCGTTCAATCTGATGCAACAAAGGAGTGTTTGGTGAAGCCATACACCTCTGAAATGCTTTCTTATTCAACACAAATACTGAATGAGCAAACTACCTAGTCCTGAGGTCAGATATGAAGGTCAGACCAAGGTCAGAAACAACCTGTTTCATTACTCTGGGGCTTGCTGTATAGGGTGGTTTATGGTGCTCATTTCGAATTTATTGATAGCAGAAACCGCATTTTACATCTTCCATTAACTTTTTAGAGGATAGAACAGGTCATTAATCTAACATGACCCAGGTCGACATTTTGTTGTTAGGAACGTGCTGCCTAGCGTAATCATTGCCGCTTATCCAAATGCAAAACTCAGAGCAGTCTTGTATGATTTTTGTCACCATGACCTTCAGTCGGTTAAACAAAAGTCACTGACCTTAAATTAGCGTGTGACTTTTTGCTTAGAAAAAGTTAGCTAGATTATGTGGACACTTTGGAGACTAGCCTGGAATTTGACATTGTTTGACATTATTTGATCTGAAGGTCGTGACCTAGCAACCTTAAAATTTGACATAAGTGAGTTCACTTTTAGGTAAATACACCCTGTAAATTTGGTGTCTCTAGCTCTCTTAGCTTTTGAGATCTCACGGGGATCAAATTGACCCCACCCGAGCGGGGGGTATCTAGCCGGCTGCCCGGGCGCGTGTTAAAGGCAGCATGTTTGCTCCAAGCGCATCGCCAGGCGTCGCCTGACTTGTCCCCTTCACTCTCTGTCTTTTCATTCACCATGCTCACCACGATTTTGGTTACACTAGTCTAACATAATCTCTAATAAATGATGAGGAATGTGAAAACCACTCACGCCGTTTACGGCACGAATGAAGATAGCGTCCTTCCAGCTAACATTTCCTTGCACAACAACCCCATCCGAACCCTGAAAGAGTTACATAAACGATGTCTGAGTATTTCAAAAGCATCGGTACGTTCTAGTGGTCCCTGGATTTTGTGAGTGTTTCCCGTCACGCCCGGTTCACGGCATCAATGTGTGTTATCGAAAGCAGCGAGCAAGTTGATTTGACCCTGCCCTCGGCGTCATCAGCGAACTCTTGATCAACATGAGAGGTTTCCCGCGGCGCAGAGGTCGGATACCCATCGCTAACTGAATCACCGGAATTAGCGGATTGGTTATGTGATGTGGTTATGGCAGTGATGCTCCACTAGTCAGTCAATTTTGGGAAAATAGGCCAGCGACTGCTGGGTGAAATTAGCTTTGTCCTTCTTGTCCGGAGTAAGCGGACGCTAGAGCGTTGAAAAAAATGCTGCACTCCACTCGTGCTTTCACAATTTGTGCTTTTTGCCAGGTGTATTTTAAGTTAAGGGAAGTGTCCCACTTTGGTACACATTTCAAAAATATACAGTGACGAAGTCTCAGAACTATTATTATTACTGCGCGCCTTGGCGAAATCCAGCGAGTGGCTACTCTAACGCTGTGTCAGTGCATATCACTTAGATCAACACAAAACACGTAACACATGCGAATGGGACGCAACGCCAGCGATATACATGCGATGCTATGAAACATGAGGGACTAATGATACAGTCAGCACCAACACGTCATGGGCAGTTAGTTAGGAGTTGATTAATTATTTTTTACTCCAAATTACGCCGTCATGGCTTTGCGACAACGCTTTGTTTTTAACCCTGCAGTCGTCACCACCGTCGTCATCACCGTCACCGCCACCGTCACCACGACCACCACGCGCGCCCACTGGTGCGAATAAAAAGTTTGTCATTGGCCCAGCGTGCATTGGCTTGTCGCCGGGAAGTTGGCTGGCAAGAAGTTGGTTGGTTGAAGTTTGGACCAGTGCGCCACGTGGATCATGTGATACTCTCATTCCCAAGGCCGCATTGCGCCTCGAAAAGATTCATTGTGGCAAATGTGTTCATGTGTTCATATTCATGTTCACATATCTATTCGCCAAAACAGAGGGCTTCAAGCTTTCGTAGGTTTTACGACAAAACATTTTGGCACATTAGTCTTTACAGACATTACAAAAAAATACGTTGGAAAAGCAAGTTAATGAAATGGATTACTTCCATAGAGGCGAGCAGAGAGTCAAATGACATTTCTCCCGCAGGGTCGGCTACTTCAAGTCGAAACTCTGAGGTATTCAGGATTCGAGAGGACTGGCGTAACTGATCGGATCGCACGCGTCTGATGTAACAATAAGTGAAACATTATAAAAGGTGGGATACTGCGTCTCACAGCAACCCTTCTGTTCGTTGTATGATTACGAGATGACTGCGCTGATGCGGACCTGCAGCTGACGAGGCGGATGATGATGTGGACCTACACGCGCCAGCACTGCTCGCTCCTATCCGAGATGCCGCACATGGGTACTACATTTTCGTGAACGTAAACGTGCGCCCCGATCCTGCTATCGCAGCTACTGCTGTCATGACATCACTGCGCCGTTTCGCTGTCGTATGGTGAGTTTTCTCAAGCGCGCTGGCTGTGTGTGTCATGGCGAGTGCTGGCGAGCCGCGGTGGGCTCGGGCCCACCACCGAGTGGTTTCGAATTCCGTCTCAGGCGTTCCATTCTACGGCAGGCCGGAGACTGTCGCCGTGGGAGACCGCGCCGTCGTATTGCATTGACGTGCGACCGTCTTAGCGACGACCTGCGGAGGCTTAAGTGGCTTTTAGCCAGGACATCCTGCATCCCCATCATATGTACATTCTGTATCACGAAATTACCCACTTAACACGCGCTCGGGTGGGGGTCAAATTGACCCTCCCGAAGGTTTTTCCAAAATGGTTTCCGAAGGGCGCGGCGTAACCGCGCCAAGTTTTGCATAGCTGTAGGCAATTGAATAGCGGATCGTTTGGTTTAAAATTTTTTTAGATGTACCCTGTAAAGTAGCTGACCTATGGCAGGTCAAAGTCAAGCCATGGTTTCAGCGAAGTCAATTTCTATGAAATCCTTCGATCTGATCCAACAACGGAGTGCTGCACTCCTGACTTGACCTCTGACTTACCACAAGCCTTGGACTTCCCCGGTGCGGTCCGCATAGGCAGCCAAGGGCAGCGGCGTAGTCTGGGAAAATGGGTCAGAGGTACTGAACTGTGAGATAGCATGAAACCTGCCTCCAAAATTCGCCAACAAACAGGGTTCTCACCAGACTTGGCCAGCTTTTCTCTCTAAACGAGGGGGGCTGGAGCCCAAGTTGAAGGGGGCGGACTGAAGCTCCCTCAACACAATAGGAAACTACGCCCCTGGGCAAAGGTTTAAGAGGTCTATCGTGACTGCATGCAATGGTCTGCTCCCGGCCACCCATGCAATGGTCTGCTCCCGGCCACCCATGCAATGGTCTGCTCCCAGCCACCCATGCAATGGTCTGCTCCCGGCCACCCATGCAATGGTCTGCTCCCGGCCACCCATGCAATGGTCTGCTCCCAGCCACCCATGCAATGGTCTGCTCCCGGCCACCCATGCAATGGTCTGCTCCTGGCCACCCATGCAATGGTCTGCTCCCGGCCACTCATGCAATGATCTGGTGCCGGCCACCCATGCAATGGTCAAATCCCGGCCCCCCACGCAATGGGCCCAACACGCTTCAAGGCCGGGGCACGAATTTTCTTGGGAGCAAACTAGTTAGGTTTTGACTGGACGACGGGATACTTAGATTTTTCATATCATGTATATGCATGCGTTGTAGGCGCTTTGAGTGGCTGGGTATGTGCTTTGCGTTGCTCGTAGGCGTTACCTTTTGGACCCGTCGTTTTGCGTTTGCCTGACTCGGGCCTAAGAAAAGCCACAGCGTGGTGTAGCCTGACGATGCGTTTGAATACTTCACGTAAAAAAACCATCAATCCTGTTTGGCTGACAAGCTGAGACAAACTTATCCCACAGCTCGGACCAGTCGTTTGGCTGACAGGCTGAGACAAATTTATCCGATAGCTCGGACCAGTCGTTTCGCGATGTCAGCAGCCACGGGAGAAACTATGCATGTTCAGGATGTCCAGTCCAGGATCCTTAAGTCACTTGAGTAAATAAATAATTAGACTAGATTTGTTTTGCCGTGGTGCCCTGCAGTGGATGCAGTGAGATGCAGTGGGTGTGGTGCCCTGCAATGGGGGCAGTGCGGTGCAGTGGGTGTGGTACCCTGCAGTGGGTGCAGTGCGGTGCAGTGGATGTGGTGCCCTGCAGTGGGTGCAGTGCGGTGCAGTGGATGTGGTGCCCTGCAGTGGATGCAGTGTGGTGCAGTGGGTGTGGTGCCCTGCAGTGCGGTGTGGTGCAGGCAGTGTGGTGCAGTAGGTGCAGTGTGGTGCAGTGGGTGTGGTGCCCTGCAGTGGGTGCAGTGTGGTGCAGTGGGTGTGGTGCCCTGCAGTGGATGCAGTGTGGTGCAGTGGGTGTGGTGTCCTGCTGTGGGTACAGTGTGGTGCAGTGGGTGTGGTGCCCTGCAGTGCGGTGGAGTAGGTGTGGTGTCCTGCTGTGGGTGCATTGCGGTACAGTGGGTGTGATGCCCCGCAGTGGGTGTGATACAGTGAGAGCAGCAGCAATGTCACACCCCGTCGCACCATATAAGACCGGCTGATGACTTCGCTGGCAAGTACATAGATTTCTGCTGATGCTTGGAGTTTGAGACATTCCTTCTGGAGCCACCGCCACCCCGTCACTTGCAACAGTCGCCCTAAATAGCAATGCTATTATGATGACCTCGCTACTCTGGGCAAAGCTGTGGCTGCCGGATGAATGAGTCAATTACTTGAGCATTTTCTAGACAAGCTACTTTCTCGGAGTCTAAATCTCGGCGTCGCCTTAACTTTGACCCGGATGCATGCGGCTCTCAGCCTAGCGTGTGATTAGTTTGGGGGCACTGAGCTCACGAGGAAGAAGCTTGGAAGTCGCGGGGTTTCAACTGGCCGCCTCCAAGGGCGAAGAGATTGGACTAGGGCGTTAATCCGAAAGTGACTATTGGTGTCAAAGACATCTTTCTTCGGTCTTTGACAGGACACACGCTCTCAACGAGTGGTGATGCCAATATGTGGGGGGGGGGGGTCATATTGCCACAGTGTCATACCAAAAAAATTATATATATATATATATATATATATATATATATATATATATATATATATATACGCACACATACATAGGTATATAAAGATATGTGTACACAAATACACGTGCCCATACACATATACATATGCCTGTATGTATGCATCTAACGTTACAGGTTGAACGTGCTTTCGAAAAGTGTGAAAGCATGTTACCTGCTTACACTTACGTGACTTAGCGCACGTATTCGTCAAGGACTCTGGCAATCACAAAGTGTGAAGACTCGAGCTGCTTGTCAGCTTTGAGATGCGGATAGTGCACTTTTGTTTCACTATCTCTTCAGGCATTTTAGTAATAAGCACCTAGTTGCAGGTTAAGCGACGGCATGAAAACGTGTCATTCATTTCATTTTTGACCTGGAAGCAACGGACAAGGTTCATTGACAATGATAGCGCAGCACCAAAAATAAGATGCATGCAGGTCTCTCAGGCTCCCTTTTTGCAACTTGAGATGAATGTTCAACAATGATGTAAACTACAGAATGCTCCCTAATTTTCATTTATCAGATTCGAAAGGGACACATGTTTTGTGGACGGATAGTGATAACATATTTATGTATATAACTCCACAACATTAACAAAAAACGAGTAATATAAAAGTCCCATTTGCCACTTAAAAGTAGTCATGTGTCTGCGTGCGGTGCAGTAAGGTGGAATGTCAGGACATCACGGAGTGTGGAAAGAATATGGCCGCAACCTGGCAGATCGCGTGCTAAATCTCCACAAATTCTATCAGCTTTATTTTTGCGCTTCCGTTTCGAGCATGACATCCTCAGGCCGCGCCTTAATGTTAAACCCCCTCACATACACACACACACACACACACACACACACACACACACACACACACACACACACACACACACACACACACACACACACACACACACACACACACACACACACACACACACACACACACACACACACACACACACACACACACACACACACACACACACACACACACACACACACACACACACACACCTTTAATTCAGTGCAATCAAATGACGACAGCTGACTAAGCTCAAGCCACAAACTGCACAGTGCCGATGTAACCCAGTAAGTGATGGGCCGCCAATTAGCTGCCAATCTGCTCTCGGCCGAGCCGATCGCCCGAATGACAAATGAATGAATGACGAACGAAAAGATTCGGGCGAATGATATTTTTAGCACTACGCCAACGAAGAAGGCTTCCATAATCAATTGAAGGGAATGAGACACCAGGAGGGGACTGCTGTCGCCCTGTCGCGGACCGGTGACGAGCACGTTAGACCGGAGCTCAGACCGAAGGGAGTGTGCCATGAAACTGTTGAAAAGCTTCGCCCAGCTGTTATTACCATCCGTCCATAAATAGTCCCTGGCAGCCGCCAACCCCCATTGTTCAGCAACACTCGGCCTCCCGCTGCAGTGGACACACAAGCGCCATCCATTCAGGTGATCGGTAGCCTTGGGCATACGTCAGAAGTCCGTGGAGTTGGACTTGGCGTGTAAATGGACTCTGGTGTGCTGAGTCGCAGTCTGCCATAGTTGAACATTCGAATAGCTGAAATTAGCAAAGCCGGGTCAAGTGGTTGGGGGAGCTTAGCTCAGTCCCATTCAAGAACGAGCACCGTAAATGAGTAGTTGTTTGGACGACGGCATGCGGAATATCTGGGGAAGGGTGGTAAACACATACCTTTTTACAGCGGTGATCAGCGGCAACTGAAGCGAAACCTAACTACGCCGCTGTCCACATACCTGACGCCGCTAGCCGCCATACCCCACCCTCCGAAGAAGACATACTGAAACTTCTGCGAGGCCACGGCTCCGTCTTCTGCGAGACCGGGGCTGCGTCGCTCTTAAAGGAAATGTTTTACAATTGAAGATATTGAAGCAAACATCAGTTATAAAGTAACAAGCTCACTTAAAACTATTGGCATACTTTTTAAGTGGAAAATATTACTTTAGACAGCACAATTCTGTCGAGAGAATGTCCATCAATGCTTTGTGACTTGATTAGGTCATCATACCTTGCACAACATCGATTGAGAGCCAACTGACGGTCGTTTTATCTGGGAATGGCGCTCGGAAACGCCAGATATGAACGCCCCGGGCATTATATGTGTTGGGCGTTGATCGCCGCATAGCTCTTGGAATGGTGAACTTGTAAGATTTCAATGAGGTTTTTACGGCGTATGGATGCCAAGGTGACTTCGTAATACTCTCTTCGATATTCCTTTCCCATTTTCGCGGGCATGCAACTAGAGCGGCTAAGGTGTTAAAAAGGGCAGGATTGTGAACAGTAATGAAAGGTCTTCAAGATGGCTATTTCAATTCAAACCTCATACAAATGTCAATCATCCCATTAAGTGATAAGAACGAACGCGCTTACCGTGGGTAAAAAGGTGTCTTTTCTGACAACGACGAAGTTTGGAACCGTCTTAATTGTCACATGGAGTGAAACCCTTCAGAAACCATGACAATATATCCCTAGATGCGATAAGCCACAAAAACAGAGACGATCCAAATGCAATGCGGCATAGCCATCAAATATTTTCGTTTCGGGAGTGTATTTGCAATATATTTTCCTTTGCTGACCATCAAACACTGAATGATGGTTGAGAATAACCTCATAAAATTATCAGACAAAGGCATACTAGACGTAACCAGTCTAAAGGCTTGTAGTTTCCTTTTCAGTTGGGGGGGGGGGGGGGGGCGGGGGCTAGGTGGGATTGTGCCTCCTAACCAGGGATGCGGTATCATTCATCATCATTTTACACATTATGTTTCATTTATCCTGGTTTGGGGAGTTCAGCTGCCCAAAAATGCATTTTTGGAATGCTCCCGATTGCGAAAAGTGCGCTAAATCTGAGGAGAATACTGTTTAAGTGTATTTCGGCGGCAGCCTCAGTCATTTCTTCTTTCTGCACCGTTCCCCAATCATTGTCAGTGCAGAACTCGCACTTCCCAGCATGATCCCAATTATGTAGAACAAAACCTATATAATAATAGTATCAACAGATGCAAAACAATTTTTTTGAACACCCTCATTTAGCTTTATATGTAATATGACAACTAAAAGTGTTTTATCTCACGCTTGTTCATCGAGCAGTGCGCTAAGTCTGAGGTGCAATGGGCAATGTGACAAGCCTACACCAGCCATGCTCGACCTCTTACCTCAAAGCCGCTGTCCCTCTCAGTATTCCCAGGGCTTTTTAAGGCTAATACCTAAAAAAACTGACAATTAGCTACATTCTTCTAGCCATTCAGCTTCTCACGACATGACCACTATCAACAGCAGCCCACAACCCTGCAATGAACCCAACGCATTACCGCGTGGCGAGCAATCAAGACCATCTGTCTCAAATGACACGACGCTTTAAAACGCTGCGTAACAAACTGACCATGTTCGTCGCAAGACACTGTGGTCAGCCACAATTCTGATGAATAGTGACAAGCCTAGTTATTTGGTATTTTATATTTTTTTAATTTGTGAAGTGTATCTTGGCTCAAACTTTGTGAAAAGCGCTGATCTGAGGGTCATTGGAAAAACACTGTGTCACCACTGATCTGTGACGTCAGCACTGATATATAATAGTTCGTAACATGTTTCTGTCACCTGCTTAACACTATCCTGATTAAAGCTACTATGATTGGCAGCACCTTGTGGCTCAATTCGCTCATACAGCAAAGCGCCAACATTTCGACATGTGCTCACGCTGCACGCGTTAGCGAGTACAGACCAATATTAAGTCTTGAGTTTCGTCGAGCAGGGATAATCTGTTGCGATTTGGTCTTGTCTGTCGAAATTTGTTTACATTTTCGAAATTTGCTACCAAGTGGTTCGCAAAGGTATCAGGTTTTGTCACCGATCATATCCGGTAAATCAGAAGCATTTCTTACTATTGACACGTCGCCGGCTCGGGGCTCTAGAGGACTTACACGGACCAGTCTTTCATCAAAGGCACACACGGAAACACGCCG
>NW_023595962.1:15035575-15173075 GCF_011947565.3 Pollicipes pollicipes | reverse complement strand
TGCATCCGGGTCAAAGTTAAGGCGACGCCGGATTTAGACTCGAGAAAGTAGCATTGTCTAGAAAATGCTCAAGTAATTGACTCATTCATCCGGCAGCCACAGCTTTGCCCAGAGTAGCGAGGTCATCATAATAGCATTGCTATTTAGGGCGACTGTTGCAAGTGACGGGGTGGCGGTGGCTCCAGAAGGAATGTCTCAAACTCCAAGCATCAGCAGAAATCTATGTACTTGCCAGCGAAGTCATCAGCCGGTCTTATATGGTGCGACGGGTGTTGACATTGCTGCTGCTCTCACTGTATCACACCCACTGCGGGGCATCCCACCCACTGTACCGCAATGCACCCACAGCAGGGACACCACACCTACTCCACCGCACTGCAGGGCACCACACCCACTGCACCACACTGTACCCACAGCAGGACACCACACCCACTGCACCACACTGCATTCCACTGCAGGGCACCACACCCACTGCACCACACTGCACCCACTGCAGGACCACCACACCCACTGCACCACACTGCACCTACTGCACCCACACTGCCTGCACCACACCGCACTGCAGGGCACCACACCCACTGCACCACACTGCATCCACTGCAGGGCACCACATCCACTGCACCGCCACTGCACCCCACTGCAGGGCACCACACCCACTGCACCGCACTGCACTCACGGTAGGGTACCACACCCACTGCACCGCACTGCGCCCATTGCAGGGCACCACACCCACTGCATCTCACTGCATCCACTGCAGGGCACCACGGCAAAACAAATCTAGTCTAATTATTTATTTACTCAAGTGACTTAAGGATCCTGGACTGGACATCCTGAACATGCATAGTTTCTCCCGTGGCTGCTGACATCGCGAAACGACTGGTCCGAGCTATCGGATAAATTTGTCTCAGCCTGTCAGCCAAACGACTGGTCCGAGCTGTGGGATAAGTTTGTCTCAGCTTGTCAGCCAAACAGGATTGATGGTTTTTTTACGTGAAGTATTCAAACGCATCGTCAGGTTACACCATGCTGTGGCTTTTCTTAGGCCCGAGTCAGGCAAACGCAAAACGACGGGTCCAAAAGGTAACGCCTACGAGCAACGCAAAGCACATACCCAGCCACTCAAAGCACTTACAACGCATGCATATACATGATATGAAAAATCTAAGTATCCCGTCGTCCACTCAAAACCTAGCTAGTTTGCTCCCAAGAAAATTCGTGCCCCGGCCTTGAAGCGTGTTGGGCCCATTGCATGGGTGGCCGGGATTTGACCATTGCATGGGTGGCCGGCACCAGACCATTGCATGAGTGGCCGGGAGCAGACCATTTCATGGGTGGCCAGGAGCAGACCATTGCATGGGTGGCCGGGAGCAGACCATTGCATGAGTGGCTGGGAGCAGACCATTGCATGGGTGGCCGGGAGCAGACCATTGCATGGGTGGCCGGGAGCAGACCATTGCATGGGTGGCCGGGAGCAGACCATTGCATGGGTGGCCGGGAGCAGACCATTGCATGGGTGGCCGGGAGCAGACCATTGCATGCAGTCACGATAGACCTCTTAAGCCTTTGCCCAGGGGCGTAGTTTCCTATTGTGTTGAGGGAGCTTCAGTCCGCCCCCTTCAACTTGGGCTCCAGCCCCCCTCGTTTAGAGAGAAAAGCTGGCCAAGTCTGGTGAGAACCCTGTTTGTTGGCGAATTTTGGAGGCAGGTTTCATGCTATCTCACAGTTCAGTACCTCTGACCCACTTTCCCAGACTACGCCGCTGCCCTTGGCTGCCTATGCGGACCGCACCGGGGAAGTCCAAAGCTTGTGGTAAGTCAGAGGTCAAGTCAGGAGTGCAGCACTCCGTTGTTGGATCAGATCGAAGGATTTCATAGAAATTGACTTCGCTGAAACCATGGCTTGACTTTGACCTGCCATAGGTCAGCTACTTTACAAGGTACATCTAAAAAAATTTTAAACCAAACGATCCGCTATTCAATTGCCTACAGCTATGCAAAACTTGGCGCGGTTACGCCGCGCCCTTCGGAAACCATTTTGGAAAAACCTTCGGGAGGGTCAATTTGACCCCCACCCGAGCGCGTGTTAAGTGGGTAATTTCGTGATACAGAATGTACATATGATGGGGATGCAGGATGTCCTGGCTAAAAGCCACTTAAGCCTCCGCAGGTCGTCGCTAAGACGGTCGCACGTCAATGCAATACGACGGCGCGGTCTCCCACGGCGACAGTCTCCGGCCTGCCGTAGAATGGAACGCCTGAGACGGAATTCGAAACCACTCGGTGGTGGGCCCGAGCCCACCGCGGCTCGCCAGCACTCGCCATGACACACAGAGCCAGCGCGCTTGAGAAAACTCACCATACGACAGCGGAACGGCGCAGTGATGTAATGACAGCAGTAGCTGCGATAGCAGGATCGGGGCGCACGTTTACGTTCACGAAAATGTAGTACCCATGTGCGGCATCTCGGATAGGAGCGAGCAGTGCTGGCGCGTGTAGGTCCGCATCATCATCTGCCTCGTCAGCTGCAGGTCCGCATCAGCGCAGTCATCTCGTAATCATACAACGAACAGAAGGGTTGCTGTGAGACGCAGTATCCCACGTTTTATAATGTTTCACTTATTGTTACATCAGACGCGTGCGATCCGATCAGTTACGCCAGTTCTCTCGAATCCTGAATACCTCAGAGTTTCGACTTGAAGTAGCCGACCCTGCGGGAGAAATGTCATTTGACTCTCTGCTCGCCACTATGGAAGTAATCCATTTCATTAACTTGCTTTTCCAACGTATTTTTTTGTAATATTTGTAAAGACTAATGTGCCAAAATGTTTTGTCGTAAAACGTACGAAAGCTTGAAGCCCTCTGTTTTGGCGAATAGATATGTGAACATGAATATGAACACATGAACACATTTGCCACAATGAATCTTTTCGAGGCGCAATGCGGCCTTGGGAATGAGAGTATCACATGATCCACGTGGCGCACTGGTCCAAACTTCAACCAACCAACTTCTTGCCAGCCAACTTCCCGGCGACAAGCCAATGCACGCTGGGCCAATGACAAACTTTTTATTCGCACCAGTGGGCGCGCGTGGTGGTCGCGGTGACGGTGACGGTGACGGTGATGACGACGGTGGTGACGACTGCAGGGTTAAAAACAAAGCGTTGTCTCAAAGCCATGACGGCGTAATTTGGAGTAAAAAATAATTAATCAACTCCTAACTAACTGCCCATGACGTGTTGGTGCTGACTGTATCATTAGTCCCTCATGTTTCATAGCATCGCATGTATATCGCTGGCGTTGCGTCCCATTCGCATGTGTTACGTGTTTTGTGTTGATCTAAGTGATATGCACTGACACAGCGTTAGAGTAGCCACTCGCTGGATTTCGCCAAGGCTCGCAGTAATAATAATAGTTCTGAGACTTCGTCACTGTATATTTTTGAAATGTGTACCAAAGTGGGACACTTCCCTTAACTTAAAATACACCTGGCAAAAAGCACAAATTGTGAAAGCACGAGTGGAGTGCAGCATTTTTTTCAAAGCTCTAGCGTCCGCTTACTCCGGACAAGAAGGACAAAGCTAATTTCACCCAGCAGTCGCTGGTCTATTTTCCCAAAATTGACTGACTAGTGGAGCATCACTGCCATAACCACATCACATAACCAATCCGCTAATTCCGGTGATTCAGTTAGCGATGGGTATCCGACCTCTGCGCCGCGGAAAACCTCTCATGTTGATCAAGAGTTCGCTGATGACGCCGAGGGCAGGGTCAAATCAACTTGCTCGCTGCTTTCGATAACACACATTGATGCCGTGAACCGGGCGTGACGGGAAACACTCACAAAATCCAGGGACCACTAGAACGTACCGATGCTTTTGAAATACTCAGACATCGTTTATGTAACTCTTTCAGGATTCGGATGGGGTTGCTATGCAAGGAAATGTTAGCTGGAAGGAAGCTATCTTCATTCGCGTCGTAAACGGCGTGAGTGGTTTTCACCTTCCTCATCAGTTATTGGAGATTATGTTAGACTAGTGTAACCAAAATCGTGGTGAGCATGATAAGTAAAAAGACAGAGAGTAAAGGGGACAAGTCAGGCGACGCCTGGCAATGCGCTTGGAGCAAACATGCTACCTTTAACACGCGCCCGAGCGGCCGGCTAGATACCCCCCCCCCCCCCCCCCGCTCGGGTGGGGTCAATTTGATCCCGTGAGATCTCGAAAGCTAAGAAAGCTAGAGACACCAAATTTACAGGGTGTATTTACCTAAAAGTGAACTCACTTATATCAAATTGTATGGTTGCTAGGTCACGACCTTCAGATAAAATAAGGTTCAAACAATATCAAATTCCAGGTTAGTCTCCAAAGTGTCCCCATAATCTAGATAACTGTTTCTAAGCAGAAGGTCACACGCTAATTTAAGGTCAGTGACCTTGTTTGACCAACTGAAGGTCATGGTGACAAGAATCATACAAGACTGCTCTGAGTTTTGCATTTGGATAAGCGGCAATGATTACGCTAGGCAGCATGTTCCTAACAACAAAATGTCGACCTGGGCCATGTTAGATGAATGACCTGTTCTAACCTCTAAAAAGTTAGTGGAAGATGTAAAATGCGGTTTCTGCTATCAGTAAATTCGAAATGAGCACCAGAAACCACCCTATATATACAGCAAGCCCCAGAGTAGTGAAACAGGTTGTTTTTTACCTTGGTCTGACCTTCATATCTGACCTTAGGACTGGGTAATTTGCTCATTCAGTATTTGTGTTGCATAAGAAAGCATCTCAGAGATGTATGGCTTCGCCAAACACTCCGTTGTTGCATCAGATTGAACGATTCCCTAGAAACTGCCTTTGCTGAAACCATGGCCTGACTTTGACCTGCCAGAGGTCAGCGACCTTACAAGGTACATTTTTTATATAGAACGATTCGCTGTTCAACTGCCTGCAGCTATGCAAAATTTGGCGCGGCTACGCCGCGAGGTTTCGAAAACGGTTATGGAAAAACCTTCGGGGTCAATCTGACCCCCACCCGAGCGTGTGTTAAGGTCAGACGAATCTTAGTGCCTGGGGACTCAATGGTAGCCTTCAGGCGCGGAACGCACGCTTCGAAGTGGTCTGGAACCCATATGAGGTCACACGAGGTTGTCGCAGGTCAAAAGCCTTCGTTTGCCCACCTTGTCATTGACTTAAAAAGTAGTTGTGCTCTTGTACGCTATTACTCCGTGCCAACTGCGTACCCAAATGCATCATTCACAGCCAGCAAAAAGCAAAACACAAAACCTTTGCCTGTAAACAGTGTTAGGCGAGACTTCCAATACAACGCTGAAGCACAATGTCCTTACGTAACCTGTGACTAAACTTGATAGCAAAGCAATGGTCAAGGCTCATATGGTTACCGTGGTTGGAGGCACTCCGTGAGGAACAGGTATGCAATAACGTACGTCGCATTCCTTGCTTCATATAAGAAAACAAGTAATCCGCATCATGCCTGGAAAAACCACACTGCAACTCTGGCGAGGAAAACGGGACAGGAACGAGGGAGCATGCCGCGCCTGGCATCAAGCCAAACCATGGCAAACGCAGCCGGCGGAACTCTACAATAATGCCCTCGGGTTTTGGAACGAAGCCAAACAAGGCTGCGGCAACGAAACAGCGATGCAAGTGTCGCGAGGTAGGGCGGTGCGGTACAAAAAACATACAGTACTTTGGTAGCCAAGTCAGAAACACCAACCAAGTACCTTGGCAACCAAGTCAGTGACGAGCTATGCTTAGGATGTGATATGGACGCCACCATGGAGACGCCACCATGGACGCCACCATGGACGCCACCATGGAGACGCCACCATGGACGCCACCATGGACGCCACCATGGACGCCACCATGGAGACGCCACCATGGAGACGCCACCATGGAGACGCCACCATGGAGACGCCACCATGGAGACGCCACCATGGACGCCACCATGGACGCCACCATGGACGCCACCATGGACGCCACCATGGAGACGCCACCATGGAGACGCCACCATGGACGCCACCATGGAGACGCCACCATGGAGACGCCACCATGGACGCCACCATGGACGCCACCATGGAGACGCCACCATGGAGACGCCACCATGGACGCCACCATGGAGACGCCACCATGGACGCCACCATGGACGCCACCATGGAGACGCCACCATGGACGCCACCATGGAGACGCCACCATGGACGCCACCATGGACGCCACCATGGAGACGCCACCATGGAGACGCCACCATGGACGCCCACCATGGAGACGCCACCGTGGACGCCACCATGGAGACGCCACCATGGAGACGCCACCATGGAGACGCCACCATGGACGCCACCATGGACGCCACCATGGACGCCACCATGGAGACGCCACCATGGAGACGCCACATGGACGCCACCATGGACGCCACCATGGAGACGCCACCATGGAGACGCCACCATGGAGACGCCACCATGGACGCCACTATGGACGCCACCATGGACGCCACCATGGATGCCAGCCCGACTACGATGTCTTCATCCCGAGATTTTGGTATCGTAAGGATGCAATCATGGGTTTCCAAGATATCTGAGGAAATAAAATGGTAAAATAGTAAAAAGAAGAAAAAAACGATAACCGTCTGGCGCGTTAGTTCGGTTGGTTGCTGACCACCTGCTTATCGACTCGTCCGCCCGTGGCGGGGTGAGTTCGAATCGAATTAGCTGTTCGCTATTTGCCAGGTCGGTGCAATATATATATATATATATATATATATATATATATATATATATATATATATATATATATATATAGTCACGTCTGGCTATATATAGATATCGCGGCCTTGCGCTGCAGGAATTGGAGTTTTTATTGGCATGGATCTTTCGTAAACATAACCATAGCACTTCGGCCACCCTGGCGGCGCCATTCCTGAGAAGTAATTTTATGCAAAGTGGGGTGCATCCCTGAGCGGCAGATCGGAGCCCGCGTCGGATCCATACCCTGTCGTTGTCAGGGGTCGCCAGGTATTTGGAATGGTGCTGTCGATATTTCAGCTTCAATCCCAAACACGGTGACATCGCTATGTGACTAGCCGCGGGGAAGCAATTCCCGCCGGGATGTTAGGCTTCCGCCAGCGCCCGTTTTGAAACATCCGCATCGCCCCATGTGAATTTCCAAAATTCCGCCAGAAACGAAGATCTTTTGGCGCCGGCGGTTCTTAAACGATCGCACGGCGATGTGACGAACCGTGTTTTTTGTCCAATCGCGGTTATGCCATTTACCTACCACGCTCGCGGCCAGATGCGCGAAGGGAACTTGTTCGAAAATATCTGATGTCTTGCCACGTTTATCTTATTTTTCAGGTGCTATCTATTTTACTATCTATTTTTCACGACTATCTTATCTCTATTTTACTATCTATTTTACTATCTATTTTTCACGACTATCTTATTTCTATTTTACTATCTCATTATTCATTCGGCTTACAACCATGTTCTTGTCGAAGATGATGTTTTACGTTGTCATGCACCTTTCCTTAGATTTTTTTGGTGCCGAATATGTCAGATCTAAATACCATTGTTACACAAGCACAGACAGCGAGTAACATTGGTTCTGTTCCATAAGCGTTGTAGCTCGAAAGACGTTGCAATGAAATATTTATCGCAATCAACTGCAGCTCTCCAGGAATTTCGCTTATCGGCTGGCATGGTGTGGACATGCTCAATCCGCACGCGGGGTCCTGTGGCAAGCCATGCCAAAGTTTGTATTACCAGACATACTATCTGCTCCATCTTAACGATTCCACGGCTATCGGGTGGCAATGCTCCGAATATCCTTATAATCTAGCTATTGCCCTTATAATACCCTTATAATCTAGCTAATCTAGCCCTTATAATCTAGTCACATTGAACATGCTCCTTGCCTTCCACACGCATTGTATGGCCCGCATCACCTTAAGTGCGTCCCTCAACTATGCTTACATTGATAGTGAGGACCTGCATGAAACATCCTCTATTTAAAAGGCCTCCGTCAGCTGTTTGAGGTTAAACGGCGCTAAATCAAACACAGGTGAAATTCTCCGCTTAAAGGCTGAGTGGATATGGGGGTCCAAGGATTCGAACAGAGCTGCGGTCCCAGTCCTACAATTGGCAACTTTCCATCGCCCAAATTTGAACTGAGCTGTATCACTAACGAACGGGAGCCCGCCCGTCCGCCGCATAGGCCTTTACGATGCTATTGATGTTTAACGATCATGCAGGCATTCCAATTATGGTGAGCTATTCCTACCTTTTGAAGACAAATTTTGCGATCCATTGTCTTGAGCGCATGTCGAGATCCGATGACTGGCAGAACCTGAACACCGGCAACGCGACTGCTTTCAGCCCCCGATCTATTGATTGCGCCCTGTAATTACATCACTAACTGCGATGCCACTGGAGCGAATGTTAAAGCGACCGAATTTATATAGGAAAAAAATAGAGACGGAGACGCGCTTCAACTTGAGGTTCAGAGTGCGGTGATGTGGGTGGAGTTGGCATCCACTTTGCGTTCATACAAACATTCCACGAGTTGCCGGTCCGTTCCGGTTGTTCAGTTGGTTACAGCGCCTGTCCTTGGCCTCATCTGCGCGTGGCAGCGTGGGTTCGGGCGCTCCTTCTTTGCTGGCTGACTTTGACCTTGACTGAAATGGCATTCAGCCTGTCTTTGGCTTCATCTGCGCGTGGCAGCGTGGGTTCGGGCGCTCCTTCTTTGCTGGCTGACTCTGACCTTGACTGAAATGGCATTCAGCCTGTCTTTGGCTTCATCTGCGCGTGACAGCGTGGGTTCGGGCGCTCCTTCTTTGCTGGCTGACTTTGACCTTGACTAAAATGGCATTCGGCCAATATCAGGATCGCGCTGAAGGTCACGTGATTTCAGAGGGCACGACGGACTATGCCAAGTGCCACGCGTTACGGCACATTTAACTCCCGCCGCAAAACTCGGCTGCTGACCCGGAATGCCAGATGGCGGAGACGGGGCTAACGTAATCAGCGCTGCTGAGCGCACGCCCTGATTCCAGGAATCCATACAATCAAAAGGTCCCAGGTAAATCTTTAAAAAGGCGACTGCCTCAAGTTCGTGAAGCCCGGGATTCGACTGCGCACAGGAAACTTCTGCCATCACTATCCGCGGCACGGCGTTGCCTGTGTGTGTGGCGACACGACTGACAATTTCAGAGATATATTTTAGTTAAGCTCGTAAACGAACTCCGACCTTCTAGAAAGGTCACATCGCAACGTGACAAATTCGGATCGCCAAAGCCCGACGTGGAGTCATATATCGCCCTGTGGCCATGTTAGAGCAGCCACATCGCAACCTGGAAATTTTGGTGGAAGGCAGTGCTAGTCTATTTCGTGATGTACACGCCTCTGAAACGATCACATCGCTAGGTAGAAGGTCACATGGTTACGTAGAAGAGCACATGGTTACGTAGAAGATCGTGTTCGCCGCATCGGGACGCGGTCGTTCCTAAACACTGAACTGTCAGACATTGCTAAGGCATGCGAGAGGGACAGTGTGTGTGACGTTCATTTGTCCTTCGGTGACCTGCGCCACAAATTGCTCCGGACGGTTATCTGCATTGTCCTGGTATTGCCGACTTTGGGTGTAATGCAGCACCCTATGAGATGGAATTGTCCACTCCTTATACTCATAATTTATGAGAATTTGTCACTCCTACCTGATACTGTCTAACCACACATACCAAACCCATATTTCCCTTTGAGAAGTTTTAAGATGTCGGCCCAAAACCGAGCTCACTTGAAACCATGACGCATAAGCAATGCTCCACAAAACCTGGAACCCATGACTATGTTCTGCTTCACCTGCATATGAATCAGGCCTATGTGAGCACAGAGCACGGGTGTCACGTACCTCCCGAGAGCCCGAGAGCCCGAGAGCCCGAGAGCCCAGTGACTCCAGCCGCTTGCAAGTATCAAGTTTGGTTCGTTTAAAAAAAATGCATCACAATTCGCAGCTGTGTGCCAAATGCAAGATTGTTGCGCATCCCCAATTTTTTGGGTTACACCACGCAAACGCCACACCAGCAAAGCAAAGCCTGCTACGCATACCAGCAAAGCCTGGTAGAAAATCTTACTCCATGTATTTTTTTTTTTTGCCTGAATTTTGACCACTAAATCGCACCACTCCCTGAATGTAGGAGTGAAAAATTCAATAAATGCCTCTTACATGAACCTGTAGTCTAGATGTCACGATTTGAGCGCTCAATTTCATATGCTTTTGTTAAAGGAGTTGCTTACAAAATTTGACCCAAAAACTAGGTATTTACAGTTATTGAACTACTTGTTTTCTTGGTCCCATACAAGTGTGATACAAGTGAACTGCATTTATACTTCCTTTTCGATTATATGTAGACATCATCTATGGATTTAAGTGTTGACCAATTTCTCCGCAAAATGTTCCAGTTGCGAACTTGCACATATTTTATACCCAAGGTGAATTCATTCGCCAGCCGTGCAAACATGTTTGATATGTACCCAAAGGTGAACAATTCATCCGTGAGTGTGAGATCAACCTCAGGTGTGTGTGATCATCGTATGTGAGATCAACCTCAAGAGTGAACGATCTGCACTGTCATTTTTGCCCTGCTAAACCCCCTAGTAACCCGTTTTTTCCAGTTCATAGCAGGACCCAATAATGATAAATGCATGCCATTTCAGTTCCACTTCCCCACAATGTTACATTATCTTGCCGTACAAAGGCTTGGGACAGACCCGGCGCGGCTAGTACAAAAGTGTTTGGTAGCGAAACTCTGCCTATCCAGTCGTTAAAACGTCCATAACAAGCTGTCCTCACGCACACCTTTTACTTATTTCGCCTTTTGGTCTTGTAGGTTGGTGGGCATGATTGGTATTCATATTTTGTGGGTGGTTTGAATGACCCTGTCTGTCAGCAAACCATGCGAAAGATACTAATTTTTGTGTGGGGTAGCAGAAAGAAGTCTGTCCTTAAAAACCAGTAAGTTTTCCCCTGGAGCAACTAATTGCCAACGTTATCCGCTTTAAGCACATGATTTGTGACCAGATTTAGTCATTTTCTGTTTTAATTGACCGATTTTTGTTAGCCAGACAAATAATGGTGTAACGAGACATGGAATTAGCCTGTTTTGTTCCATACTCTTAATTATACGCCTTAAATTTGTTGAAGTGGTCCCTCACGTCTGCTTTAACAACATGTTCATAGCTGCCATGGTTTGCTGAATGGCAGATGAATGTGCTATAGATATGCAATATACCTTTTAACAAGTGTATGGTCTAAGTTACAGGGCAACTATGATATGAAGCAGATATCCGTTTTAGGAAATAGAACGTCCCATTAAAAATGTGAGGCTAGCATCTTAAACACAAAGTCATGAATTATGGATGACCAAATCTAAATGGGTGACTTTGCTGCACCTGAAAAGGCAAGCAGTAAAACCGACTTCGTGGATGTCTATTACTTATAATTTTTGTTATGTTTGGAGAAGAAAGATTGTTTTGCAGAACGTACACAGCATTGCACACAGTACGCAACAAGCTGACACAAATTAATTGAACCAAAACACAAGTTTAAACCAGCCAAGAATAGGCTTTATCATGTTTTATCACAAGTGCTGCTGTCAAGAAGTAGGTGAGGTGGGTTGAAATGATGTTCAACATATGAACAACTCTAAGATACGTTAAGTTGGCTAATTGCATGGCAAGTGGCGGTAGAAATTTTGCAAGAATCAGTGGCTCACAAATGCTGCTGTGATACAAGTGGGTTAGACAGGATAAAATGAGGTAAGGCTTCTTTAGGTTAGGCTAAGTTAGGTTATTTTCATTGGAAATAAACATTAGTATTTTGCAGTCAACGGTGGGATAGTATGTGTACTTCCTGACCCTATCCAAAAAGAGGCCAGAGGTATGCCTGTTGTATTTGATTTGTTGATGTACAATAGTCAAAAGTTTTTCGTTCTCGTTTTCTGTTTGAATGTTTTATGCTGTTGATTTTTTGTTGTTTTAGTGTTGAATTCCCTGGCTTTGTTTTGTGTTAAGAAATCTGGCGGAGGGAAAGTGTAGGGTGCAGCACTGAGACATCGGTGTTACATAGTTTTTGATGGTCATCACACTATTGTGAAATTACTATTCATTAATGTATTCTGTTTCACTGTAATGATCTAAGACGTTAGAAAACAAAAACATTTTGTCATATTTACGATATTACGTCCCTGTTAACTTGAAGTGTATGCCTTTCCTTGCTGAAGCGTTTCTCACTGACTTTGCGTGGCTGACTCAAGTTTCAACTTTTGTGAATTCAATTTTCACTCCTGCACAGCTTTTTGCGATAAAATTTTTCACTCCCACCCTAGTTCAAAAGCGATTCTAGCTTACTGGTTATATGATTTACGACCGCTGAGTCGCGCATGGGAGCGCGGTGTTTGAGCCATGCCATGAGCACTTTTGGTGGCGCTAGGTTTTTATATGGTTAGTATTTCTAGTATAAGTACTCATGACGTGAGCTATGTTGGAAAATTATATGAATGATCACGGAGAGCATTTCTGAACGCAAAAATAGGTTAGTGGCCATTTGTGCTCTTGCCACTTATCTAAATAACAAAACATGATGCAAAGGGAACATTTCGAATGAAAAACTAAGAGCGCCTTTTTTGCCCTGAAATTCAGTCACACCAGAGCAAAGCAAAAATGGGTTTCAAAATGGCGCCTCTTTCAGCATGACTTTGTTATTCGTTAAGGTAACACAGCCCGCCAACAACGTAAAACCTCATCTTCGACAAGGACTTTGTTAAGCCGAATGAAAAACAAGATAGTCGTGGCAAGTTACCATATCTTTACTGAGAATTTCCCTTCGCGCGTCCGGCGGCGAACGTAGCGGATAAATAACACGACGACGATTTGACACAACACGATTCGCCACGTCGCAAGGTTATCGTTTAAGAGCCGCCGACACCAAAAGAAGATCTACGTTTCTTGTGGCGTTTCGGAAATTGCCAGAAAGCGATGCGGATGTTTCAAGACGGGCACTGGCAGAAACATGATATCCCCACGAGATTGCTTCCCCGCGGCTAGTCACATAAGCGATGTCACCGTGTTTGGGATTGAAGCCTGAAATATCGGCAGCACCATTCCAGTTACCTGGCGACCTCTGACAACGACAGGGTATGGATCCGACGCGGGCTCCGATCTGCCGCTCCAAGATGCACCCCACTTTGCACAAAATTACTTCATAGAAGTGGCGCCGCCAGCGTGGCCAAAGTGCTATGGTTTCGTTTGCAAATGATCCATGCCAATAAAAACTTCAATTTCTGCAGTTAAGTGAGGATGTAAAGGCAAGTCTGCAATGAAATTAAAAATGCAAGGCAGAGGCACACGGCACGTGAAGCGAAGTGGAGATGAAAGGCGTGTGCATAATTAGTTCCCCTCGTTTGCTCTTAAAATTACCCGACTACCTTACGCTCTCCATGTTGCCAGGAACATCAACCGTATTCCTAAATCTTCTTTGCATAGCCTTTTAAACCCTAATGCCTAGCCTGTTTCAGCTAGCCTGTTTCCCCTGTAAACGCCTAGCTTGTTTCAGCCATTCAGCAGGCGCCGTTCCTGAGTGGGCGAGAGTTTCCCATCTCACGAGGGTTTCCCGTTGTCTTGATGTAGCGAAATGTATCAGTAAGAGGTGCCACCCGGAACCTGTGAGTTTTTAGCGTTGTGTAGCCAACATTATAAAAATCCCGCTACTGCTTGCAAAAAGGCACGGCACCAAATAAAGAACGGCACTATCTACAATGCTAAAAAAGGACCGTAAACTCTGTCTCTTTTCTCATGCTGGCGTTTTTCTTGTCTTACTAACGTATTTTTTGCATAAAGCTGGGTTGGCGTGATGTGTACCAGAACACGGACCTTTCGCGGGTTTATGAGCTTGAAAGGTAAATTGAAGTTTTGGAACTTGATTAAGATTTGAATTATTTTTTTACTAAATATTTGAGAGCAATTGCATGACAAGGTCTATTTGTTGCAAGGAAGTTGTGTCTTAAAGGTGAAACATCACGAGTTGCATTTCTATGAACCTCCAACTGTGATGGCGTTTTGGATGCAACTCACGGTGAAGTATAGGTGTTAGAGTCAAAAATCGGCTAAGAAATTGTGAGGAAGCTTAATGTGATAGTCCCGTGGGCTGTACAAGTGCGGAATCACACCTGTATGGCATGTGTCGTCTGTGTGAATCAGGCACTTGAGATGGGTGTGATCACCGGTAGAGTGATCACACCGCTGGCACAAGGCACGCTGGCACCCATCACGTGCCAGCGGCCTTCCCGTTATCCTGACGTGATGAGAGCGGGGAACTAAGTGTGCAGTGCTGAGGGGGGGGGGGGGGGCAAGGTTTTGTTTTTTGGTTGTTGGCATTCTTTTGGCATTCTTTTGGCACTTCCATTAAAATGTGATCTATCGGTCTCTGTCTCTATTTTCATGCTTGCATTTGAACATAGCAAGGCGAGGTGATCACGACAAACGATAAAGAATACCAGCGTTTCCTTCGCCATATGAGTGTATGATTGCAATGCACAACTTCATTATGCTCTTGCCAACGTGCTGAACCTGCAATGGTATGACGATGCTTCATTTGGGCAGTACGGGCAGGTCAATATGGCCTGTCACGGTCACAGCTGGGTAGAAGCTTGCTTGATACGGCCTTGCAAAATTGTCTGTTCCCTAAGAGTTCTAGAAACATGGTGTCGTATTACCATGAATATTCATGCTGCCGTCTTAATAACGTTTAGGTGCAGATATGCTTGGCTAGTGAGCCATCAATGTCACAACTTCAGAAGAAGTGCATTACATCGAGGAATTATCAAATAATTTTGAATGCATGATGACATGAAAGTTTGGCTAAAACTTCGACACTTGTCGTCATCCCTTTTCCCTGCATCTGCTCGTTTTGTCGAAAACCTGGCTGCTTCTCAGTCGCTTAACACGCGCTCGGGTGGGGGTCAAATTGACCCTCCGAAGGTTTTTCCAAAATGGTTTCCGAACGGCGCGGCGTAGCCGTGCCAAAGTTTGCAAAGCTGTAGCAAATTGAATAGCGGATCGTTTGGCATAAGAAATTAGATGTGCCTTGTAACGTCGCTGACCTGTGGCAGGTCAAACTCAGACCATGGTTTCATCGGTGCCAATTCCTAGGGAATCCTTTAATCTGATCCAACAACGCAGTGTTCGACGAAGCCATAC
The DNA here is from genome assembly GCF_011947565.3 of Pollicipes pollicipes. Lineage (NCBI taxonomy): Eukaryota > Metazoa > Arthropoda > Thecostraca > Pollicipedomorpha > Pollicipedidae > Pollicipes > Pollicipes pollicipes. The sequence continues at coordinate 15,157,818 of NW_023595962.1, read as the reverse complement.
ATCTCTGTGATGCTTTTTAGACAACACAACAGTTGAATGAGCAAATTGCATTGACCTAAGGTCAGGTATGAAGGTCACACCAAGGCCAAAACCAACCTGTTTTGTTACTTTATGGCTTGCTGTATTGGATAGTTTCTGGTGCTCATTTTGAGATTATTAATAGCAGGAACCCCATTCTACACCTTCCATGGACTTCTTAAGGTCATAATAGGTCATTGACCTAAAATGACCCAGTTCAACATCCTGTTTTAGGACATACCGCCTAGCGTAATCCCTGTCGCTCAGTCACATTTCGAACCCAAAGCAATCTTGTGTGATGTTGTTCACCTTGACCTTTTAAGGTCCAAGAAGGTCACTGGCCATGGATGAGAATAAAGGCTTTTGCTTAGAAGCGGTTATCTAGGTTTTGGGGGCACTTTAGAGACCGGCCTGGAACTTGACCTTGTTTGACTTTTTTGACCCAAAGGTCATGACCTAGGAACCTGAAATTTTGATCTAAGTGAGCTCACGTACATTTCGACACACCCTGTAAATTTGGTGTCTCTAGCTCTCTTAGTTCCCGAGATCTCAGGGACCGGGTCAAATTGACCACCCACCCGAGCGAAGGGTATTTAGCCGGCCACCCGGGCCCGTGTTAAAATTCGCGAGATGTTGTGAAGGATGCAAAAGTACTGTCCTTGATTTCCAGGAGGTACATAGAAAAACCTTTTTTATGAGCCTTGTGAACACAAACAATTGTGTCACTTCCATGCATTTCATTCACCTAATGAAACAGCACGCAGCTGCCATACCTCTATGGCCTTGCGCAAGGCAAGCAGGATTGCAATGCCTTTCCATTGTGTACACTATTTTCTGCTATTACATGTGTCATTACTTGCGTAAGCAATATTTCTGATTGAAGTAACATTATGAATGTTGCACTTTGCATTACTTCGACAGCATTGTATCCATTCAACCAGCCTTTTATTGTTTTTTTGTTTGTGCGGGGTGTGGACACATTGCCGAAAACTGCGAATATTGAGAGTTACTCATTTAGGGATGTGCAAAATTTCCATAAGCGTCTAAATTAAATTTTCGTGTTTGAATTTCAATGTTAAAATGGAATAAATCATTTTGAGCAATGGCAGTACTAGGGAATAGGTAAATTTATTCCTACTACAGAAATGCTGCTATCTGCATGTTGAAATTTCACACGCTGTTCAAATCAAACATGCAGTTCAACGCAACCTTAACCTACAGGTTCAGTAGTATTTTTCTTTAAGTGAGTGCTCCAACTGAAATAGCCATCTTGAATAAAATTCGGTGCAGTTTACTGGCCTGCCCATCTTAAGACCTAAGCCGTTTGGTATTTTAGCTACACGCCCGCAAAAATGTGTATATTATTTTGTGCAGTCTATTTTAAGGTCCACCGGGCACCCACGACGCCATAACAACGTTATTAAAATCCTGCCACCGTGTTGACTTTGCGGTGGTCAAGACCACGAAAAAAATCAATTTTTAAATCATTCACATCTGACGTTTGTGAGCACGATTGCCAGACATAACGGTCGTCAGTTAGCTTTCAACCAATGTTGCGCAAGTCATGATGACGCATTAGCAGCCTACTGAGGAGCATAATTATTAAAATATAAATGGTGTCATCTTGAGCAGTCTTTTCGACTTAGTATAGTAGTAAATCAAGAGTAATGAGTGAGTCTCTTTTATCATATCTGACAGTCACTTAAACGTCTTCAAATGTGGAGGATTCTCTCTAGCCGTGTCAATGCTGACTCATCTACATATATTGATCAAACTCTTAGCCTATAGTTTGAGATGCATTGAGCACCAAGTAACGGTTTTCATCTTAAAATATGACTCTTTCATGCACCTTGCAAAAAATGCACATTGCTTTATCGGTTAGCTGCTTATCATTCACCTTTGCATTTATTCATTTTCATGGTGTTGACAGTCTGAAGCCACAGCTCTGCAACCAGGGGGGATAAAAATGTGTTTTGCATGACAATACGAATTGGCCTGCATTGCATTTTCAACTGCTATTGGCTCCATGCATGGACCAAGTGTGCACAGTAAGGTGGTATATCACGAAGCCTTCCCTGCAACGGAAGATGAGGAGCGAGATGCAAGAGCCTGCGCCAATAAAACATGGTTTAGAGCATTCAAGGCCCATTTCCTAACTGAAATGGCTGAAATGTTACTAAAAATGCAGGAATGGCACGCCGTAGTAGCACAACAAACTATTGGCCTGATAGCGTTTGTATTTGATGTAACATTTGTTGCCTCTTTGTAACTGTGGCACTGCGCCGCGCCACAACTTATCTCACATATTTAATAACACCAAAATGGTCTCATTGTGTCATTTTTCGTCACGTCCTTTTCTAACACAACTCTTTGCAAGATTCGTCGACGCAAAGTTGACGAAATAAGAACATCGATGACGTGATTCTTTCCATAATAATAACTGCCGTTCTGAGCGCATTGCATCCATTGACACCTCCGGCGCAGTTGCAACTGCTGACGGGGTCAAGGGTTAACGCTAGTGACACTTGCCGCAGCGAATGGATCTACGGGTTAACGCCAGTGGCGCAGTTGCAGCTGCAGACAGAGCTTAGGGTTAACGCAAGTGGAGCAGTTGCAACTGCGGACGGAGCTTAGGGTTAACGCTAGTGACGCTGTTTCGGCTGCAGACGGAGCTCAGGATTAACGCTAGTGGCGCTGTTGCAACTGTGGACGGAGCTTAGGGTTAACGCTGGCGGCGCTGTTGCAGCTGCGGACGGGGCTTAGGGTTAACGCGAGTGGCGCTGTTGCAGCTGCGGACGGAGCTTAGGATTAACGCTAGTGACGCTGTTGCAACTGCGGACGGAGCTTAGGGTTAACACTGGCGACGCTGTTGCAGCTGCGGACGGAGCTTAGGGTTAACGCTGGCGGCCCTGTTGCAGCTGCGGACGGAGCTTAGGGTTAGCGCTAGTGGCGCGGCTGGTCCCGTGGCTTCACTAAGGTCGCAGCCGCCACCGACACGAAACCGAGGCGATTCGATCGATACTCGGGCAGCCGCGCTGGCACAGCTAGGCATCACTGTATGAGTGATGTCAGGTGGACTGAAGTGCAGCACAGCTGATTTGGGCAGTTACCGAGAACCCCCGTTCCTCAGCCAGGGTTCCTGCCAGGTTTTATGTTTGTTAGAGAAAGGAAGTTTGGCGTTTACTGCACAGTATGATCAATATCAATGAGATAGGTATCATATGATCAGCGGGAAGTTCAGTGTCATTTAATTATTCATAACCGCTGATTTCTTTTTACTTTACCTCACACCGTCTCTTAACTATGTAGCTCGGGAGTTTATTACGAAAAAGGTGTAAAACGATCTTGGTACGTCTTGTCTTTTATCGGCTAGTTAGATTACGCCAATTCGAATAGACGATGACTTGAAACATACTGATAAGCGTTGGTTTATACACAATATTCAAATTATATAGTCAGGTCATAAAGGTCTATGTATAATGGGCTATGATAACCTATACACAAGTGAAACCTTGTTAAATGAATAACATTCGTCGATAATATCCGTTACCGTCCCACTTATTTGGTCAACGTGAATTTTTACGTAAGCCATGCCGACGCGTTGAATTTTTCAGTTAACATGTAACCTCTCCCTACCTAATTTTGGTGCAATTTTTGTGTCGTAGATTCGCGTGGACGCTACATGATCGGTGGAGAGAGAGACCTGTTGCGCTCGAGCGACATATGAACATGACTAATCATTTCTGCTGCTCATTTCTGCATGGGTTTAAAAACGTCCGACCACGTTCTCTTTGTTAGGTATGATTGCATCCAACAAACGGTCTTATATCAGATCATACTGATACCGATCATAGTGGCACTGGTCATACTGATACTGATCACACTGATATTGACCATACTGATACTGACCACACTGATGCCAGATCATACTGTTAACAGATCATACCGCAACCGACAATAATGATGTAAGATAATATTGATTACAGACCATACTAACAACAGATCATGCTGATACCAGATCACATTGATCACGTCTCCGGGTTTGTCTCCTGTCAGGTCGTTCGTTTCACTGGCATAATGGGAGGCGTATTGGAAGTCAAAATTAAGGCCGCCTTTGGGAATTTATATTTTGCCAACCGATGACTCGGCATCCATCACGATGAGGAACGATGCGCCAAGCAGCGACGATTTATCATCGACTTACGCAGTCGATGGCCACATCTGGTACGTCGCTGGGGCACAAGCTAAGAAGCCGTGGGGACGGGAAAAAAACGTAAGGATCGTGGTGGTTCGACACGTCCTCCGTCTCGCCGTGCGTGGTTGGTCCTTCACTACTTGTCCAGGACCGGCAGTTCTAACTCGAGCAATTCGAGACCGTTTTTCCTCCTCTCTTTGTAGCCTGGGTCTCGCAGTTTGTGTCTTGCTTTAGGTGGCGTATACTTATAAAAAATGCTTTCCTTTTTGTGTTGCCCTCAGGACTGCTTCCTCGTCCAGCGGTGTTTACAACAGTCTCGGTTGTTTGGCTGGAGACCCGTTTTATCCGCCTCGGGTGGCCCGGCGCGTGCCTCAGCCACTGCCTGGCCGGCTGATGGACCCCGGGCACTAACTGCTGCTAGCTGTGTTTTGCGCTGCGCCAGCCGACTTTATGAAACCGATGCGGGTCATCCCCTCTGAGTCTATCCTTTCTCCGTCAAAGGAGCGGAAACCAGGGGGACGGAAGGCAGTGGTTGCCATCAGTTTGAAAACAATCAGCATATCCTTTATCATCGTTACGTGGCACGACATAAATGGAGAAGATATGAGCCCGCAATCCCCCTTCAACTTCGCTGGTTTTCCTTTTTTCAAATCCTTCAACTATCACTTCACCATTGTCGCTATCGTACTCATAGCTGATGTGTTATGGTTACTGCGCTTTATTCTGTCCTCATTGTCGATGAATTACTTCTCAGCTTTGAAGTCACGCCTCTTCACATCATGAACCATCATATCCCTGACGTGTCACATACCACTGAGAAGCAAATGCATTCAGTATGCGCAAGAACCGTGCAACTACTGCATTCGTTACGGGGAAAGCCCACACTAGCACAAACCGAACGCACTTCCGCGCAAAGCGCAAAACCGCGAGGCAAATCCTTCAGAGTTAGCTGTTTTGCCACGGCACGAGACCAGCCCATGGTCGGAGGCCGTCCAGTCCAGCAGCAATGCCGAACAACTGTGTTGTGCTTTACGAGGGGTGCCGAACTCGTTAACCCTATCGAGCGCCGGCGGCGGCCTGTGAAACCACCTTGTTAGCGTACGCGGAAGAGCAAGACCGACCGCCTCCCGGCGAGCTTTAGCACGGCCGTCCAATTTGTCCCATGGACGAACTCTTTCAAGAAGAAGACAAAAAGGCCCATTCTGGCACGAGGCGGCCCCATTTGAATAGGTCGAACCGTGTGTGGTCGGCCTGAGGAGGCGTTTACGGGCCGCACGTGCGCCGCAAGCTCACGCTCCGACAAGGCGAAGGCGAGCTCGAGCTGTCCGAAAACCGAACACGTCTGGGACGGTTTGAGTCTGCTCTGCTCGGGCGTCTGTAGCTCTGCGTTATTGCGCCATCGCTCTTAATTTAAGTGCAGTTTATCGTCCGCCCAGCTGCCCTGAGCCTAATTCTTGTGAGGCAGCGGAATCTTCTCTCTAATGGATATCCTAGCCTTACATTGCAATTCATTAGCAGCCCCTCCAACCGAGACGAATCATCTATGACGCTGCTTGTAGGCCTGCCCAAAAGACCCGGCCTCGCATGACCCGTCCGCAACCCTCTCTGAATGAGGCCGTTCTGGTAAACGTAAGCTCGTCCCCCCACCCCTATGTACCAATCTTGTGTGAGTGAATGGCGGTTATTCCAATAATATTTCAAAATAGCAGTACTACTAGCTGTATCCCTCGCAGAAAAGTCGGCGGAATGGAGGTTCCGATGCGTTGATATTTTGGCAACGTGCCTTTATCAAAACGAATATCAGTAGCAACTTCAAAATTGCTTGCCGATTGTATTCGATTCTTCAAGCTTCCTTTTAAACAGCGAGCTATAGTTTTAAAGGACACCAACATCTAGAGAATTAAACAAGGAGCAAGTGTCAACAATTATCACGATACATTGCATATCCAGCCAAGAATTAAGATACGTAAAAGATACGCTACATGCAAACAAACTCAAGAAAATATGCATCACGCATCACGCGTCAGTCATACATGCCATCAATTTCAACTAAGCAGGCATCAAGCATCACGCATCACGCATGCATACAAACGATTTAAGTTAATGAAGCATCACGCATCACGCGTCAGGCATCAGCCATACACGTAACCGACTTTAAACCAGCACGCATCACACATCAAGGCACTAAGCACATTCGCTTAATTGACTATGGTGAGCCCTGTACGTTACGGTTTGGTTGCCGACTTCTTGTGAGAATATTCACGTCTTTTCTTGTCTAGGTGGTCCTCTGCTCTGTAGATATCTGAGCCCTAAAAGGGGTAGAGCGCCCTTACCCCCCTGGATTTTAGCCGTTAACAGTTCAAAGTCATCCACAAAGGCCATGATCATCCAGACAGGAAAGTACCTGAATATGTTCCTCTTAGAAGTAGGCAGCAAGACCTAACGCACAGAACTCATCATGGCCAAGCATGCGCTTGTCAGTGGTGTTTTGATGCTTGACGAGTGTTAGCTTAAAATAGTCCTTAGTCTCAAACGTTCGGCATCACCCATATGTAAACAGCTTAAAATGCATGAGTGATTTCTGACGCGTGATGCGTGAGGCCTGTTTAAGTGAAATCGCTTGCATGTGTGACTGATGCGTGATGCCCATTTACTTGACTTTGTCTGCATGTACACGTGTTTTTCACGCATTTCAATTTCTAGTCAGATATGCACTGAGTCGTAATAATGGCAGGCAGTTGCGCCATGCTCAATCCCACGAATGTTGATGACCTGTAAAAACTTCGGGTCGCTGTCTCATAAAGGAACTCAAAGTAGAGTAGAATCGGCAGGCACTTTTTAATTCACTGCTAAAATTCGTTTTTACTACCACATGTGGCCGACATATCGGCATTTATCTCTCATTTCTTCTGGTTATTCTACTAGGAATAAGGCTATTAGTACTGTCTTAAATCTACGCATAATTTTTCTCACAAATGCGCTAAAGGCTTATTCCAATAACAGCCAGCACGCCTAGCCGTACACTGGCCTTGGCCTACGAAGACAACGCTAACCCAGTAGAGACAAGACTATCTGACCTTTACTGACCTTTTGCCAGCGGACACGGTTACTCCGATAAAGGCAGGCTTGTCTGTCCTCGCACTGACATTGTGCGGGTGGATGGCGTTATGCCAGTAGAGGCAGCCTCGGAGCAAGAGCACCTGAGGCGGGCCTGTCTGTCCTCGCACTGACCTTGTGCGGGTGGATGGCGTTATGCCAGTGGAAGCAGCCTCGGAGCAAGAGCACCTGAGGCGGGCCTGTCTGTCCTCGCACTGACCTTGTGCGGGTGGATGGCGTTATGCCAGTAGAAGCAGCCTCGGAGCAAGAGCACCTGAGGCGGGCCTGTCTGTCCTCGCATTGACCTTGTGCGGGTGGATGGCGTTATGCCAGTAGAGACAGCCTCGGAGCCAGAGCACCTGAGGCGGGCCTGTCTGACCTTGTACTGACCTTGTGCGGGTGGATGGCCTCATCCCAGTAGAGGCAGACGCGAAGCCAGAGCACCTGAGGCAAGCGCCAGGCTAAGGCCGAGTATCCAGATGGTGACTATGATGACCTTGGTGCGTAATCGCGACTGGTGGTTGATCAGCCGGTGGACGATGGCTCTGTACCGGTCTATGGCGATGGCAGTCAGCGTGAACACGCTGACCTGAAACAGGTCGAGTAGGGTTTGGTCACGTCAAATCAGGTCAGGTCAGGTCAGGTCAGCATGGGTCAACTCATATGTAGTATCTTTCGAGGCGGGCTGGGTCGTGTCCGTTCTCGCCGAGCCCAGTTGGACTGGACAGATCGTATTCTTTAGTTGAAACAATATAGCTCCGGTCAAATAGTGCTCGCCTGATAAGATAGCGCAAGTCTGACCAAATATCATTAGCCTGCCAGTGCCAGTTAGCACGAGGTCATATCAAATTGGTCAGTTCAAACATTTCATGGTGGTCAGGTAACATTAGTCTGGTCAGATAGCATAAGCATGGGCAGGTTGCACTAGTTTGGTCACATAGTAATAATCTGGTCATACGACATTAGCATGATCTGTTAGCACTACTCTAAACAGGCAATATACGGCTGGCCGGACAAGCGTTAGCATTATCCCTTAGCACAATCCTGAACAGGTATGATAAGCCTGTCCAGATGGCGTTAGCATGATTTCTTAGCACCAGTCTGGTCGGATAACGCCACGTCGCATCGCATTAACAGTGAGGGTCACGTTCTGCTGGTCGCGCAGCGACTCGGGGTCGCTTCTCGTCCTGGTCACCGCAACAACCCGCCGGCCGGCCAGCCGCCACACACGCCGTCATGACACAACACAACACAACACATCACAACACAACACAACACGATGCAACACAACGATGTAATTCAGCCGCGACGGAGGTGACAGCACTCTCCGTCAGTGCAGGGGCGGCGAATGCGGCGCGGCTCAAGAGCAAGGAAGAGGGATCGGGGTAGGCGGAAGGGAGGGGGAGGAGTGACAAAAGTGCCCCCCTAACTTGATGAAACTAGAGCTTGCCTCTGCCATTCAGAAGCGAAATTAGCCCTAGCTCGACAGCGTTCCACGGCAACCAAAACGATTCCAGATGCTTTGTTTTCGCCCCCCAGTTTTCTGAATTTCCCTGCCCATGGGGCCCCCAAACTAGCGGCGGCCGCCCTCGCGCATGCTAACAGTGCTGGTCACCATGGTTACGAGCGGGTATTGGCCTGATGCAGGGCCGCCTGGAGACCCGCGTCGGGAGATGGCAACGGCCACCCATCCAGCCCTAATGAACCTGACGAATCAGTCGGGCGGACAGCTGCTGCCAATATCCCATCCAGCCCTAATGAGTCTGACGAATCAGTCGGGCGGACAGCTGCTGCCAACATCCCATCCAGCCCTAATGAGCCTGACGAATCAGTCAGGCAGGCAGCTGGTGCCAACACCCCATCCAGCCCTTATGAGCCTGACGAATCAGTCAGGCAGGCAGCTGCTGCCAACATCCCATCCAGCCCTAATGAGCCTGACGAAGTAGTCAGGCGGACAGCTGCTGCCAACATCCCATCCAGCCCTAATGAGTCTGACGAATCAGTCGGGCAGGCAGCTGCTGCCAACATCCCATCCAGCCCTAATGAGTCTGACGAATCAGTCAGACAGGAAGCTGTTGCCAACATCCCATCCAGCCCTTATGAGTCTGACGAATCAGTCAGGCGGACAGCTGCTGCCAACATCCCTTCTCGCAGCGCTCTTAGCAGCAGCGCGCACAGCAGAACCTATCAGCAGCGCGCAACACGCACAGCAGCACGCACAACAGCGCGTGCAGCAGCACGCACAATAGCATATGCAGCAGCACGCACAGCAGCACGCACAGCAGCACGTATATCAGCACGTACAACAGCACGCATCAGTAACACGAACCAACAGCACGCACAGCAGCACGCATAGCGGCACGCATAGCAGCGCGCACAGCAACATGCACAGCAACACGCATAGTAGCACGCACAGCAGCACGCACCAGTAGCACGAACCAGCAGCACGCGCAGCAGCCTGCACAGCAGCACGCACAGCAGCACGTATCAGTAGCACGAACCAGCAGCACGCGCAGCAGCCTGCACACCAGCACGCACAGCAGTAAGCACTGCAGCACCGACGGCAGCACGCGCAGAACCACGGCAGCATGCGAAGCAGCACGTACAGCAGCACGTACCAGCTAACGTGACCCGCTGGTACGCCACGCTCGCCGGGCACAACGCTCGCATGCTGGCCATGCTCGTAATGCCGCAACGTTCGCAATATCGGTAATGCGGCAATGCTTGTAATGCTCATGCTGCTGGAAATGCTCGAAGCAATCCTCAGAGCGCGAATCTCGCCGCTCCATCCGGCGGGCATGAAGGCCCAGGGGCCTAATGGCGACTGACGACGGCAGAGAGCGACGATAAGTGCAAACGCGTGTGATGTGTACATAAATACCTGCCACGTGCGCGGCTTGTACTTTGCACGTGTCTCACGGTATTCACGTGGGTGGAATGAGCACTAGCAGAGCCTCAAGGGCAGCTCATTATGGGTGTGAAGTGATGAGTTATTGCCGTATGCTGTGGGGTTTTCGCGAGGATTCGCTTCTGTGACCAAGACAGATCTTTCAAACTCACTCTTTTTTAACATCCCCTTTTTTATCCAGTCGTTTTGAATTATATGCTTGTATGTGTAGAGCGATATATTCTTACTATGTGCCTTCCACGCAGCAATACATATTGCAATATTGTGTATTATAGTCAAGATTGGACATTGATAAGACCGACATCATGGTTTCGTGAATCGCTGCCCGGAGCTGGAAAAAGAGCACTTCACCGATTGAATTCCAGCATCCGGTTCGGTTCAGTCCGACTAATCCAGATCCATGCCGATCCCAATCCGCTTTTCCCGAAGTTCTCAATCAAATCTAATCCGGCCAAACAATTATTATCCCTAAAAATGTTTTAAGTGAAGTTGTTAAATCGCCTTCCACATTGAAAAATTCTTGCAATTTAACCTGCAAACATTGTTCATCGCGGCATCATCATCCAGTCTTTAAGTTTCCTTTTTCAAAAATATGCAAGAAGTCGCCACAAACCAGTGGGTACTGGAACAAGAAGTCGCCACAAATCAGTGGGTGCAAGGAAGTCCCCGCAAACCAGTGGGTGCTAGGAAGTTGCAACAAACCAGTGGGTGCTAGGACACTTCACACAGCTAGGACACTTCGCATAGCTTGTTGTCTGCTGAGGACGCAGCTTTGCATGAACCTCAGAACAAATCAGGCAAAATTGCAATGATTTCGGCCAATGATTTACAAGTACCACCACATCGTGAGCCAACCTGCTTCAGGTTTCAATGACCTTGAGGCATGATCAATTATCTAACATCTTCGGACATCTTCATACACTAATCAGGGGCAGTGGGTAATGCGACAATCGCTGGTACGGCAGACACGTGGAAATGGATCAGCTGAAGCAGCATAATTAAACTGGTGCTGGTTTTGTCATGAACTCACAAATTTGGCTGACCAGGTCAACAGAAATTGTGGTCTTGAGAGGCAGTTGGCTTTTTAGCATTCCTCAGACAGAAGCTTGGAATCCAAAACACTGTGGTGTGCATTCTACCAACAACACGCCCCTGCCAGCTTTTTCAACTCTGAAATGCAATGTCGCCCACTCAGGTTGAATGGGATTGCTGGCAAGATCAAGAGGAGTGCCAGCTTTTTATGATAATGTAAGCTATTACATAACCAGACATTTTAGCGACTTTGAAAGGAATAAGAGATTTAATTTCTCATGGCAGCATATATGAGCGTCACTGTTTCATATTAAGTTGTCAATGTAACCTTTCATCGGAAAACTTGTTTGCGGAATATGTGGCTGAGATATGTACCGTGTAGCCTGCTTGTGCATTGCTTGAGATTGAAACTACCGTGCTTGAAAACTTTTACTGGTTGAAAGGTATTTTTCTGCGTTTGTGTCTTCACTGAGCATTTGAGGGATATGTCGTAACCATTTTCGTTTAATTGGTTGCCAATCCGTCCAATCCAGGTGAGCTGGCAAATTCAAAAATCCGATCCAGTCCCAATCCACATTTTGGCGGAAATTTATGATCCGGCCCAATCTGGCCCGCGGATTAATCCATAATCCGTGGACTGATCCAGTCGGTGAAGTGTGTGGCTAGAGAGCCTCCTTCCTCGGGGAGTCTCTCGTTTAAAATGAGTAATGAATTACCCCAACGAAAGAATGCACTCTTAGGCTACCGGGGTGGCTGGGGTCAGACTAGAGGCTGTTCCTGTCGCTTGACGCAACCACTGGGCTGGTTGCGTCAAGTGGTTGCGTCAAGCGACCACTGGACACCAACCACGCAACATAAACCTCCCGAGCCCCCGACCGCCCTCTCTCCTGCCTCTCCACGCCCTCATGCTAGATATTCGAAGAGGCCACTGAAATGAGAGCTTCGGTTCCCAAGAGGGGTCGCATGGGCGGTCGGCAGTCGCGGTCGACGGTCGCAAAAACGATGCCGCACATCTCTCCCGAGGATCCTTCGTTAGCTCCACATGACATTCGCGGACAAAATCCGCTCTATAGGGTGGTTCCGCCCAGTCTGTGACCGGGGAGCCCGGGGGCGCCGACCGCCGCTGGCCGTAGAAACTCACCGCCAGCGTCACTGAAATGGAGACGGATGGCGTGGGCCGGATTCGGCCCGGAGACAAACGCGGAGTGCGCTTGGATACCAGTGAAGGTTGGCGGCCGACCGGACCCCCCCGCCCCCCTCCCCGGCTCTTTTCTCCGGTTATGGATCACCAGCCCGATCCGTCAGACATTTGTTTCGCGTAATGCGCGCTTTGACAGATTTACTTCGTCTTGCTTCATCGACTTCATTGGATAAGTGGTCAAGGCTGCGAGTATTGAGCCGGGCGAAGGAATTGAGCCATTCGGCACGGGCTTCTCTGGGGCGTTCCATAAGCCGGTTTGTACTCTGGTGAGGATCGGATGTTTTACGATAAAAGGTGACAAAGTGTCGTCGAACTGCCTACACTTGACAGCAAGGTGCCCAAGACAAAGTCCTCAGCGAAGACGACGTACTTTGGGAAGTACTAAGTCATTGCAGTCCATCGAACAATATATCTGCATTGTTAAACGATGAAGGAATGCATGGGGCTGTCAGGTTTGAGCGGTCCCATCAGGATTATTTTATTCATTTGTGTAGTATAAGCTAGTGTCTGCACCGCCTTCATCAAAAGACTTCGTTGGAAACACACCGGTACTGAATTTGGAAACATACCGGTATGCCTGTTGCAGTCAGCTTCGTAGATCGATAGAGCCGCCGTGATTTTAAAGCACGTAAGTAAATAGGACGTATAATGTGCAAGACGATGCCTACTTTTGATTTGGAAGACCTTTGTTACATAAATAGAGTGCAACGCTGACATGAAAACTGGCGAGTCATGAAAGACCACACGATGACTTTTGAAAAATGGTGGCTTGTGCTTTACTTACACTAAAGTTCTGAACCACCATAGGTAACATGCCGCCTAGAAACTATCCTGAGAAACCAAAGACAATCATCCTCGGTATCTCGGGATGAAATCGTTGGATCCGGACAGTTCGAATGGCACTCGATAGCCCTAATTAATTTTAACCAGGGATCAATGAACTAACATATGTCGCGTGCCTGGTGACACCAGGTGTGACGAAACACCTAAAAATATTTTGTAGTGATTTCATGACCTTTTAGTTCGCGGAATGACGGTTTTTAAGCTCTAAAACCGGCAGCAAAGGGAAATGTGTTTCTTGTGTGCACTTGAGAGCCACACTATGGTGCTAACAAAGATCCAGGGTCCCGGTCCTGGTCCAGCCAGCTCAAGGGCCAGACAGGCGAAGATGCCGTCAGGTCAAGCTCCATCGACGTCACAGTCACGCTAGATATAGTCAGGAAAGCTTACCTGACATGATTGGGCTGTCCTAGTTCACTTGATCTACAGCAGCCATTCGTTTTGAAAACGTGTCGGTTGTAATCACTTTTATATAGATTTTTTCACGAATAGGCGTAGTAATCACTTTCGTTTGTCACTCACGAGTTGATCTCGCAAGACCTCTGATGGTGACCATGTGACCTGGCATGATATGACTGAACCTGACTGACAAACAGTCACACCAGCCGATGAATTACATTGGAGCAGCTCAAAGCGAGAAAGGAAACTACAAGGCACCGATCAGTAAGTAAAAAAATCGCCATGCAAACCGTCACTGCTGACGTCATGACGCAGCAGCATTACATAACACTGCATTTGCTCCCTCCAGACGTGCCGAACTGATCGCCTATTCGGTACTTACAACTTGTGGGCCTGCCCTGTGCAGTTCAGAAGTCAGTTCCGAAAGTTGTAGGGGGTAACTGTCATGCCCGCAGCCAGTCGTCCATGGCTTAAGGGCCACCCCTGCGGGCGATGGTAAAACAAAAAACAACAAAGAACAAAACGGCACGGCAGCTCGTGACAAGGCGTAGCAGGCACTTACGCTGACGCTGAGCGTGGTGAAGAACTCGGTCATGGGGCACATGAAGTCGGGCAGGCTCCAGCGCTGCAGCAGAGCCGACTGGAACTGGAACGGGATGGAAAACATGCCGATCACTATGTCCGCCACGGCCAGGTTGCCGATGAAGTAGTTGGTGGTGGTGCGCATGCGGCGGCTGGTGCACAGGATCCAGAGCACCAGGCCGTTGCCCAACACGGCCAGCAGCGAGATGAGCCCGTAGAAGAGCGAGAGGACGGTGATGACGGCCGGCGAGACCTCGTACAGCGAATCGGTGGTGTTGACGGCCGTGTCGACGTCGGCCTCTGGCAGGCACAGGTCCATGGCTGACCGCAGGGTCAGTGGGCCAGGGAGGGGTCAGACGACGTTCGCGGGGTCAGATGAGGATCACGAGGCCAGATAAGGGTCGCAAGGTCAGAGAAGGGTCACTGGGTTACAGCGGGGCCATGGGGGTTAGACTCAGGCAAAGTATCAATTTTGGAGGTTAACGTCGCTTGACCGGGCTAGGGACTGGGATTTGAAGCTCAGAACCGAGTCGCAGAGGTCCAGGCCTGGATTGGGCCTATAAGTTCTCGTGCCACATCACCGAGTACGGATGGGATGGCGTGTGTGTGCGTGTGTGGGAGGGCAATGAGAATATATTACGCTCGACTGAGCACGAGTCAGGGCACAGACGCCGATATTGAGCTCTGGAGGGTACGGTCGGTTTAGTAAGGTTGAAATAGGGCAGTGGAAGGATAATAATGACGTCAAAGGTGCTGCCCAGCAGTGTCGCCACGCTCACGGCAACCAGGTCACTCTGGATCGCGGAACACAGGCGGGTGGGCCCCGACTGACCCCTCGGCCTTCCACGGCCTCAGGTTAAGAGCGCGGTCGGCGCGTCGGCCGACCTGCTGACCTCCTGAATGATTAGCGATGCGACCGCCTTTTGTCCTCCGGCCACCCCGTCCGGCTATTCCAGTCTGGCAATCAGAGCCGTTCCTGGAAAGTTGAGGGCTGGCGGCCACACACGCGCGGCACTGCCGCTCGGGTGAATGGGGATCTTTCCGACGGAGGTGCCTCGCTGAGTCACGTGAGGAATAGCCCACGCCACCTCCGCGCCGCGGACAGACGACGGCGGGCGGACGATTGCACGTCAGTCGAGAGCTCTGAGAAGTCACTCAGCGCATCCGCAGCAGTGACGTCACTGGCTCACCCTCCCACCTCGGACGAAGCGTGGAGGAGGGAAGGGGTCGTGCTTGAGCGCGGCTCTCCGGCAACGCGTCGTAACTCGCTGCTGTCGTATACCGGTACGCAGCGCGACACGCGGGTGCGGCGTCCAAACAGACCCCACCGTATCGCTTGGCGTAAATCGATCTAATGTCGCCGATTGCCCGCGGCTACAACGACGAGGCGATCGCGACCGCTCAACGCGATTTGTATGCGGCCGCCGACCCGATCTGCAGTAAAGCACCGGCCGACAGGCTTCGACCGCGGCGGACGGGGTCACCAGGATGGCGTCGGCTCCGACGCGTTTGCTGACGAAAAGACGTCAGCGGTAAAGGTGATGCTGCAATGTGATGTCCGTTGCGATGTGAAATCACGATTGGCGCGAGCCGCTGGCGGTGCGATGTCGCTGATGATGTGACGACGCTGGCGTTGCCGTTAACACAGATGCTCTGACGTCACTGACGATGTGGCGTCACCAGTCAGAATGCTGCGGTTCTGTTGAGCGGCTCCTGCGTCGTCTTATCTTGCTGCCTTGAGCCGACCGTCTCGACTGCCGCTCACACCTGCAAGGCAACAGAGCCTGTGACTCGGCGCAGCCCAGCCAGCCGTCTCCGGTTGGTGACGTCACCGCAGGGGTAGCACGCCCGACATTTGGCAGTGAGGTTGCGGGGCATGCGATCACTACTTGAGTGTTTAGGCCCTCGCCGCAGGCGATCTCTGAGATGGATGGCGACGGTAATGCCTCCTCACAGGGACTCGTGCAATTATCATGAGACCCCCGCTTCCAGCGTGCCTCTGATGGGGCACTGGAGGTCCCGCGGACCTATCGACCGCCCCTCCCCGTCCCATCCCTCTTGTGTGACGTCATCTTAGTGGAGCGGCCGCCAGCGTGCCTGCTCGTGACATGTCCCTGCGAGATCGCTGGAAAGGAATGCTATTCAGCTCACACTGACTCGTGGGCAGGCAGGAGGACGGGGAGGGGAGCAGAAATGTCCTCGGAAGTCTTGCGGATGAGCACAGCCTAGAAATATTGAGCACCTTCAATATAATTGCTATTTAGCATTACAATTTCGTGAAACCAGTGCCTTTTGGTATGCTGAAGGTCGTTGACTCAACATTAAAGCTCTTAAGTCACGTTGCCGAAAACCCAGGAGCTGAAGGCCTTTCTTTCTCATATCAAAGGTGTGGGTAAGCCAAGGGGTGGCGCTGTAGGACGGAAAGGAGAAGCAGAGGCAGCAAAAGCATGTAACTGACCGCACAAACTTGCCGGACCCCTTTCAGGAAACTACAGTTTTTTTGTAACTTACTGGATGTAACTTGCAAAATATGGCCTCCTCATCCAGTTGGATGAGGAAGCCCTATTTTGTGTTCAGGAGTTTCCTTTCCTGACTCGGAAGGCCAATGTTATGATCTAGGAGCCCCCTGTTCTAGATTAAAAGGCCCGCTCTGTGTATCAGGAAGCCCCTCTTCTGGACCAGGAGAACCCTGAAATTTTGTCAGAGGGCCGCTGCTCCGGATCAGGAGCCCAAGTTTGGAAAGATGAGGGCATTTCCAGAAGTTGGAGGCCATCATTGTCGATTGAAAGAATCCCGTTTTGAATAGGGATGCTCTTGCATGCATCAGAAGGCCCTTAACACGAGGTCTGGTCTTGGGATGAGGAAACCAGCTCCGGTAAAATCATGCTTCATCTCAGGGTGCCGTGCGGATTTCGTAAAATGTGAGGAATACAGTATCGACTGACTGCGCATATTTTCCCTGAGCTGGGAAGCCGACACAACTTGTGCTGCTGACGGTGATGGAGCCGCGCTGGGTTTTATACCTTCCAAGGGAAGCGTTCCAAGCGATTCCTCCACGCCAGGAATGTCTAGCTGCCACCACCAGCACCACCACCCCCAGATGACTACTAAGTTTACTCGAAACGGCCGCGAGCAGTCCGCCTTCCCCAGCCCCGGCCGACCGCCCGTCCAGTCCCCCCCCCCCTTCCAAGACCACTGCACCACTGGCCGCGTCTCACTGGCTCCCAGGTCTGCGACCTCGCCCCCGGGGGGCGGTCACGGCCGAGATGGCGGCGAGCGGGTGATTCAAGCGACTAAACGCGTCCAGCGAGATCAGGCGAAGTGTCGCCAACGTCGCACTGGCGGCGAGTCAGCGTCACGACTGCGCTGTAACGCCGTGGGCGTGACTGCGGCCGCACTCGAAGCTCGGATCGATCCCGGAGTCAGTGGAAGTCTCCGGAAGCCGGTGGGGGTCTCCTGTAGACCGTGGCGGTTTCCAGGAGTCGACCGTGATCCCCGTAGGACGGCGGTGGGCGTCGGGAGTCGGCCGGAGTCGACGAGAGCTTCCGCCGGCTCAGACCACCGCTCCGCGTGAATGCTTCGTGAGTGGGCAGAGTTCCCCGCGGGAGGGAGCGCAGGAGCGCTTTGATATTGTTCATACACAGGCGGTGCACGGTGCTGCGACATAGCCACCCGAAGCCATGCTTCAGACAGCCTTCCGGCGACGGGAGCAGCGCCTGAGGCATCAGAGGCTACCGCCGGAGGGCATGGCACGTGCCGCTTGGCGTCTCGTTACGTCAGAACGGTCGAAGATCGGCCGCCGTTTGAAGTCTGCTTTCCGTGCAAGGGTGGCGCCAGGAAGGTCCGAACCTGGTTAGGACTGGGTCTGGCAATCCCACTGTGAAGTCCCCATGAGGACGCGCCATGGTATCTACTTGTTGAAGGACACCACGGTACGGAATTTTCAATAATCGTTTTCGAGTACTTCTGAGCCGTTATTTCCCATCAAGTGAAATTCGAGACGTTTGCTAGTACATCTCCTACCTAGCCATCCCGAGGCTATTAAAGCAGCTGTGGCTGGTCAAGGATTTCAACACCAGCGCGTATCTCTGCACGATGTTTCCCATCCAACGAGGGCGACTTTTACCAGCATTTAACATGATTATCACATTAGCTGTCACAGACCGTTCCGGACTTACGGTCCTGATGCGGCCTACTTCGAACCGATGACACGTATAAACGAATGATCAAAACGAATGATCAGATCAGAATGTTTCAACGAAATGGAAATATTCGAGCGTGGAACCACTAAGAAAGCGGCAGACTGTATTCAATGTGAAGAGAGGCACTAGCAATTATCTTGAACAGCTGGGCAGTGAAGGTAGATGCTATCTGATTTCGCATGGTTTCGGCCACAGCAATGTCTGAATCACTTTGAGCATATGTATTGGCTCGGAATTGAAACTTTCCAGCTAATGTAAAGGGTGTGAAGGCCATTTGTGAACTGCTCATTCTGTGCCCTGCCATAGCCATACCTAGCCTTAATTTGCTTCCAATCTTAAGCCGGTGCAGTGTTAACGCGTTTACGAAATGCCATTTGAGTTGTACTGTTGCTGTAATCACTAACTGGAGTCGGCATATAGGACACTTTTGCTGGTGCCGATTTAAGGTCTAGCGTGTTTTGGCATTATCCTGCCGCTCAGCCTCGTAATAAAGGGCGCTGTGTGGTGCGAAATACTGACTTCAGAGGTTCGCCGGGTATCACAACTTATCTCGAGGCTCGGCGCGGCGAGTTATATAGGAACGCGGCGTGGCGAGCGGTTTTCAAGGGGGCGGCAAGGCCGGGATTGAAGACGGTCATTATTTACCACCACTTGCCGCCGACGCTGCCGCCTGCATCGCTGGCCGGGTCACTACATAGCTGACTTTCGTTCGTCGAGCAAAGTTGGGTGAAGTCGGGCGGACAGTTCGGCTGTAGAAAGCTCGTGGTGGAAGTCAATGGGGGCGAGGCACGAGGGGACATGAGGTCGGTTCTGTCCGCGCCGGCATCATCGACTTCTGGATACTGTGTGACGGAGACCTTTTTCGTCAAGTGTGTGATGGGAAGTTGGGGATGTGATCTGGCCAAAGCTGCGGTGGCTTGGGGGGTGGGGGGATGCCGTGTCGAGCAAACCCGAGCAGGAAAGCACCAAGGAGCTACAAGCAAGCACGTACCCCAGGAGGGAATCAGTTGACGGTGGCAGAGATAAAAAGGTAGATTGCATTTAGGTGACTTCCGGCATCATGTCACATATATTGGATACTCATCTAAAAAGACACGAGCATTACGCTAGGCAATTAATGTTACTCTCTTTAGCACGTCAAGATGTTGGTGAATATATGCATCGTGTAGATGCCTAATTCGTACCGCAATTTACCATGTTTCACATCAGTCATTCACAAACGCTTGAACATGCTTCGCACACCATAAAGCGAATAAACGGGCCTGGCCAACTATTGCACAATGCGTGCGATTACCTCAAATACCCATAGCAAGACCCTCGTATAGCATACGACGATGCCACATGGAGTCAATGCTATGACTGTACACACAGCAAACACAACTTAAATGAGAACTCTCGTCAAATTCCACGATTATTCATGGCGCGCTATCACAGTATCGTATCCAAATCGTTGCCATAAGATGACGCGAGGCGGGGAACAATCAGATCATCACTCACCATCGCCATCAGGCCATCATTATCAGTCCCTTACGGCGCCCGGAAACGACAATACTATTTTTGACTTCCGTTCGTTTGCTCATTTGGCCCTCATTGACTCCTTCATTGATCTCATTTCACTCGACGGTGGATATTGATCACCTCCCGCTCGCAGACCATGATTCCGCGCGAACTGAATTTTTCTCTCGTTTTAAATTTGATCCCAACCCGTTGAATGGATGGATTTCTGGGATCAGCTCTCACGCTAAGCAGTGCTTGTTGTCTGAGCCCTGACCCGTGCCATCCGGTCGCGCAATTCCAGGCAACAGCAGAATTAAGTGTCAGAAGCTGAACGTGCCGCAATGTTCGGCACGGTCCGCCCTGCCTTTTGACGTCAACTGACCTTTAGCGCGACCGCTGTCACCGGCCGCAGGCCATACCTGTCAAGGGCAAATAGCGAGCGCCCTAAAACGACTGGAACCTACCCTGCCTCGGGCGGGTGGATCGGAAAGCAGGCGCTCCAGCCAACTGAGCCAGCGGGACGGACTTTACATTGTGCCTTCCATTCTTTAATCGCTTTACATTCCGCGAGATCAGTGTGCGGTGTTTTTCCGCGCGGCGGGCAGCTAAACACCGTGAGATCCGGGAATCTACGGCGCTGAATTATGTTCGACGGGTAAAAACGACCGCTCAGCTTGAGATGTCTGTAACATTTTTTTAGACTTTGTTCGTAGTGGACGTAGTTTTTTAGACTCTGTTCGCAGCGGACTCGGGAGAAGAGCAAGGCTACTGAAATACACGAGTAGTCGTTTTTTTGTAGGATAAATGCACCACTGTATTACAAATTTGATTCAAAAATCCTCGCACAGCATTTGCCGAAAACTTTTTTTCAAACAGCGACAGAGCAGAAATATTTAGTAAAGGGGTGAACTGTGCGTTTCATCTGCCACGCGTGTTCGGCCGAAGGATACCTCGAAAAGCAGCTTACTGCAAAAGATGAGCTTTTGATAGACAAGTGAGTTCAAAATGTGCGCGACGACTTGAGGTATGCTATGAGAAGGTAAAGCATTCATCTGCTTGTCTTACCTTGCAATGCCAAGAAGGATACGGTAAATTCATAACTGCGTTTACACGATCGCTAGTTTACCCTCGCCTTGACAGGGGATCGATGCGACCACCCCAAAGTTTTTTGAAAATAAAAAACATGTATGTATGTAAAACATGTATGCACATGTATGTATGTAAAAAACCGGTATAATCCAATCGCAACCAAATTTCAGTCACTTTAAGGGCATTTATTGCGCATGTTTCTACACCAAAAACCTGTCATACTTGGCATGTCTGCCATGTCTTGTTCCGGAGCAGTGACGGCTTTCGAGGTACACTGCGAGGCTATCTCCGGCTGGCAGCGGGCAGCAAGCGATGACGACAGCGCGACGCGCACGAGGGGCAGATCTTGTTACAACAGTGGAGCCGTTCATTATATGCATATGGTCAAAACGCATGAAACTATATAGCATTGTACTCAGGTGAACAGGAAGCAGGGACGTTTGGGTTTTATGTCGCTTCTAGTTATGGTTCCAGAGGTATCAACATGTGGACATCAAAGTTCGATTTTGGGAAAACTTTGCATGTGACCTAGCATAATGAGGTCAATTATCGATGTACAAAAATACAACTTGCTACCAAGTGCGATATCTCATTGAGATCAATCCACCGATGGTTCCCGCCAAACTCTGTCTGTCTTTGTTTGGAAACGGATGTTTGCATCGCTCCTCCTCTCCCACCTCCCCCATAATCATTCCTCGATATGAAATATGGCCAAGCAGTGCGATGGTTCAAATATTAGGAACAGTCTTCCCTACTGTTGTGTCAGTGTCAGATGCAAGAATATGAAATGAAAACCATACCGCACTGGAATAAGCCATCCGATCGCTGACCGATGGCTCGCATAGGTGCCGTTCGTGCCCGTGTGCAACGTTGAATATCAGCAGAAATTGTAATACACCATTAACGTTTTGCCTGACACGGCCTGGTCACTTTTTGCTAAGCGTGTCATGGCATAGTAAGACATTGGAATAATCCCCATATTATCACTGGAACAAATTAAAATAGCATACAACGACGTCACCATCTGCAGGTCAAACGTACTTGGCCAGCATTATTTTGAGATGTTTGACGCGCATCGATCCGTAATGTTGGGACCGGACTTGGCCCCGAATGATTTCCACGCTGCTAAATGTTGGCCAGAAGTCATCAAAAGGGTCGTTAAAAGCGCCAGCAACTGGCGAAATGCTTTTGTGCGGCGAGACATCCGGCCTTGGCCACACATCTGCCGAGGAGTTTTATAAATCCTCAGGTCTGCTCTCGGTCCATTTCTCGGCCTCGGTCCATTCGGTTTCGTGGATCCGCTTATGCTCACACCAACGTACGCCTCACAAACATTGAAGCAGACGGTGTGCATGAAGCCAGAGGTCAGAAATGGACGGCATCCTAAACATATTGCTCGAAGAAAGACCCAGACTAAACAACCGCCACAACGCGCCGCGCTCTTGTAGCTTGGCGCCACCCGCGTTCATCGCCTTCTGCTCTTCGTTTGTTAAAGCGCCGCCGTTTCGTGTGTTTGGTGCTCAACAACTTGCGATAACCTTGACTTCCATTATTTTGGTGCTGAGTTGAATGGCGTTTGGTATATATTGTATTTATGTCCTAAGTCCTCCTGTTTTAGCTCCCGGGTCCAGTTCTGGCCACTTACATCCATCAAATAGGAAACAAAGTGTGATCAGCTAGGATGTAAACCATCGTGTTAAAGCCCACCCTCGTCAAGCGCTTGCCGAGCATAGAAAATTTAGAGAAAAAGTCACGATTGTCTGAACATCCCGTGATTTGCTCATAGCCCCCGAAAACCCTTCCTGGAGCCGCCCCTGTTCATTATAAGGCATTCAAACCTCGACAGATTGTCTAGAACTGTTCTAAACAAGTTGAAAAGGACATTAGAGGGAAGGAACCACATTTGAAGGCATTGAAACAAGCGTCAGATGTGATAAAATAACCTCACGTATTAACTATTGGCATGCTTTCAAGTGGAAAGACTGCTCTAGACGGCATCATTTCTCTATTTAGTGAATGTGTTTTCCAGTATGTCATGGTTGATTGCGTCATGAAACGTTCGTGTGATGCTGAGGTACTGCCAAACCAACTGTGTGAAGCTGCCGTCCTAGCACGCACTTGCAGTACTTAATTCGACCCAGAGGGACGTTGCTGGAGGTGTTTGCTGAACTAAGTATTGTTATGCTCGTATTCTGGCCCTTTCTCATGTAGTTCTTCCATGTTTATCCTTGAGTTCAAGCTGACAACCTGTGCTCACATACTTCGTTGTCGCACTTTTCTTAACTTATTTGGTGACGAGTCTTATTTTGTGATAACTATTACCCATGTCCCACTGCTTTTATTACGCAACAGCACGTGATTCGTGACTGAAGCTGGAACAGCCTACACAACTTTGACTGATAGCTAACTGAAGTCCGTCATGTCTGGAAATTGGGCTCACGCACGCCAGACATAAGCGGCTCGACGATCCCATTCTTCCAAGCCTTGAACACCGCACGACGTATGGGGTGGCTTGATTTGAATGACGTTCATATGGCGTCATGCATGTCCGAATTACCTTGACAAGATTTGCATGAAAAAGCCTGACATCATCGCGGGTGCGTAGCTCAGGAACTAAAGAGGTCTAGATCCGAAGAAGACGCAGGCGGCTCGTTTGCGCTGGAGAGCCGTCCGAGTGATGTTCACGCACCACAAGTTTCGCTATGAAACGGCCAAACCGCTCATGCCAGCGGATTCGGTCACCTGCCGAGATTCGCCATTAGTGTCATTTTGGAAGCGTTCACCGAGCTCACCGCCAAGTTTTCCCAAGTTCAGTGCCGGGAGTTCATCAAAAGCGTGATGGAAATAGTTGGCAGAGTTCCATGTCTTCCGGTTGTGGACCGCTGGGTTATTCATAGGCTGGTCGGTCAACCCCGCCCTGTTCTGATGTTCAGTTCGGCGTCGTCTGACCGCAGAGTGGGTGACTGCGACTTTCGCTGCGGCTCTGCTGTTATGCTTTACAGGGCGGACGCGAAGTGCGGCGCGTTTAACGCTAACTCAACGTTACGTGACGTTAGCGTAACGTTTGGTTTGGTTTCACCGGTATTTTGACCTCACGCCAGCTCCGCATCAGTGTTGGTGTGCTGTTATTAATGACTAGTGGAAGCCTGTTTTGACGTCACCGGGTGTTAATACAAGTCGCGGGAATTGAGCCGTAGATTGGTGCAACAACAATCAGGACATGTTCGGCGTGGTTTAGACCAAGCCCCCGAATTATTGTATTCTGGGTGGCGATGCTGTGACGTCACCGTGGTACTTAGTCATATGGCATCAATGCTATGGCGGTGTGAAAACGCTGTTCTTTGCGGGCTGGTTTAAACATAAATATGTCCATAAGCTGGTTTTGTCAACCTAGCGCATTCAGTTAAACATTTTCAGCTGGGAAATAACGTTGGTTTGCAACAGAACCACAAAATTATCGCTGAAATACTCTTCCAACTTGCTCCCACAGACAGATAGGGTTACCCATTCACCAGTGATTTATCCCGAAGAACTCTAACTGGAAGTGCTTATCAAAAGTCTGTGCAAAATAGTACGGTATGCAACAACAATAACATGGGATGAACATGAGATATGTCGGGCTAGACGGGCTCTCAGCACTCTGGGACGCGCATTGAAAAGTTGTAATGCACATCCTGTAGCCTTAAGGGGAGCATTGTTAGGGTGGATGCAGGGATGTCCTGCCCTTTTGGGGGAAGCGTGTGGTGAGCTCCCGGTGCTTAAATACAACGTGTGCCATTTCAGTTCAAGACAGGAGAATTGTCCTGTAAAATGGGCCGATTTCTGGCAAATTTTACCATTTTTGCAAGAAGCGAGGCTCACATCTCAGTTCCGAAATAGTCTAATAGGCATATTTTTGGGTGGTGGCGCTATTACTCCTGGCGCGCCATTTTTATCTAGTCCATCCAACATTATACATCTGCCAGTTAACCAGCACCTAGGAAGATCATAGCACAGCAATAGCGAAATTCTTGGCGCCTGCCCTCCTCACATTACCTTATTTTTATAGTTCACTCCACTTGGGCACTGCAGTGATGCGCAATCATTGCCCATTAATTAATGCGTTGTAAGCTTTACATATGATATTTTTCATCTACATGTCCATGTTCCTGGTACAAAACCGTATTACATAGATATTCACGCGCGCTAGCCTCGACGAATATGGCGTGGGTGCTGCAACTAGAAAATTTGGTTTAGTAGGATTTATTTTTGCAATCAGATCCTAGTATTGATTTATCTTTATAACGTTTAAAATGAACAATATTCTGTCTATTCACATCAAATTAAGATAAAGACGTAGAATAGGGCTGTCATCCAGTACAATGGCGAAATCATCGTTTTTAATCACGCGACTAGTAGTATCTACCAACCCTTTTGTAGTATCAACCAAAAACCATACTACGGGGTACCAAATTTTAGTCCTGTGGAAATGTCACGTCTGCGTAGCCTTCTCTAGCAGCCTTGGTTTAGACGTGTCATTGCCACTGTCTATTGTGCAAATATCGCCAGTCTTTTTTCTTAACCGTTTGGGGGGGAAATACTTTAAATTGAAAAGACTGTACTTTACCTTGCACAACAACGATTTAGAGCCAATTGGCGGCCGTTATATCTGAAATTGTGCTCACAAACGCCGAGTATGAATAACACGACAATTATGTTTTCCTTGGTCTTGATCGCCGTATGGCCAATGAAATGACAGAATCTGAATAACACTACAATAGCGTTATGGATACCTGAGTGACTTTGACACATGAAGCGAAATAGTCTGCATACCTTCGCAGGTGAGTACCTCAGAAACTAAGGGGTCTTATGAAGGGCTGTGAACTGTAACAAATAGAAATAAAGTTTTAGGTAAAAATAAAAAAAATATCCATGCATAGTTGTTTATATGTGTAGTTCAGGAGCACGATTTCCAAATGTAACGGCCGTCTATTGGCTCTTAATCAATGTTTTGCAAGGTGCAATGATGCAATGAAATAATGACTTATTGAAAAGCATAGGCATGAAATATAGAAATTGTGTTGTCTAGAGCAGTCTTTTTCACTTCAAATTATACCAATATTTACAGGTGAGCTTATTTCCCCACATGTGATACAAACTTCAATACCTTTAAATATGGAACATTCCCTTTACCCCAGTGGGAGGTATGACACATTGATATCTTTTTCTAATTTGATTGCATTTCAGTCCAAAGCAGGCAGGAGCATGTTTATGGTAGACCCCACACCACACAGCTTTACAATCCAAGGTCTGGTCTAAAGAATTTAATAAAAAACATTGACTTACTGGCAACATTATAGTTTTTCTTTACCTATTCAATAAGTCAAATTTATGAACTAAACAGCAGCCTAAAATTCGGTATACTGTTTCAACTTATCCATTTCCAGGTGTCTGTCAGAGCGAAGATTCTAGCATAATCGCAGATTATCCCCCCCCCCCCCCCTCTATCAGTAAATGTGTCTAAAAGAATGGACGTGGTGTTCTCTGCAACCGGTGATCAAAGGTAGTCCCGCCCTGCGGTTAGCTGCCTGATGTGAGTTAAGGTACTCAATGTATCCAACAAAATACATTGACATATGGTAGGCATCTATTCATTTACGTCGGATCTATTCTATTTACTCGCATACCCATGCATAAATTGGACGCCATCAATGCATTTGCATTGCTGTGATTCTCCTATAATGATTAAATTACACAAAAGCCAAGAAATTAACGTGGGTATGCGTGCCACCCAAAGATCGTTCATTCATACCTCTCATGAAGATTGGTACGATTCGGGGAAGCTTGTGCGAGCATCAGGGCCCTTGGCAAGTGGTTAGTAGATGTATGAGATGCCAAAGTACTACCGATCATGGCAGATGTTGGAAAATAAGCGCCATGTACCCATCTCTCACACCACGTTTCGTGAATATGAGAGGATCGCATAGTTTATCCCTGGAACTCATAGTGAGAGGTTTCTATAGTTAATCTCTGGAACTCATAGCGAGAGGATTCTATAGTTTATCTCTGGAACTCATAGGGAGAGAACTCTATAGCTTATCTCTGGAACTCACAGCGTAAGGTACGACTTGAACGCGGCGTCATCTTATCAGATATGTATGGTATCTTTCCTAGCACCCTTAAAACAAAAGGGAGGATAAAATGTGGCGTGCCAATGTCGATATATCTAGAAAATACACTTTTCTGTTTAAATGTGCCATCATGCAGCTGTGCAGCGCCAAATTACAACTGCAAATGCCTTTTGTAATTTTGCTAGCATAAGAAAAAAAAGGGAGGTCTGGTAACAGCTGGTATTTTTGAAATGGGGTTCAAAAATGACGCAGCTACTTCATTTTCCGGGATGAAAATGCATCTAGGCGTCCACCTACCAGCGGGTAGTGGCGCGCGAGCATCACAATGTTAACGCAGCCGATAATCTGTCACGAAATAATGCTCCAAGTTCAGGTTGTTTCATCAGTTGGTAAGTCCATGAACGGGTATATAGATGAAGTGGCATATATGAGATAAAGACATAGTAAACGCTTCGTTGAATTTGCGCGACGATAGCTTCACGTACACATATTGTTTTTTAAGCAGAGCACGTCAAGCTGTCGTAGCCCTCCTTAGGTTAACATTTTCACACATTCTTCTGTTGCCAATATTACAGAACACAAACGTTGGAAAAGCAAGGTAAATGAAAGGTATCACCTTCACAGTGGTGAGTAGGAAGCCAAATGAAATGTCTCCTGCACAGTCGGCCACTTGAAATCAAAATTCTGGGCTGTTTGGAAGGATTTCGAGAAAACAGACAGTACGGATCAAATCGCACGCGTCTGATGTAACAATAAGTGAAGAGTAAAGCAGAGGTGGGATTATCATCTTAAGTAGTGACACGTACAAACTACCATGGCTTGACTTACCAAGCAAGGTGGAAAGTCAGGCTATGCTAGTTCAATGTTCGTTTCCCTCCTGCAAAGTTCGCTAGCTGCACCAGCTTTTTTCGTTCGGGGATGCACGATCACTACAGTATCGAACGAAATAGAGGCTTTATAAACGACTTTCATTACATTACATCACACCGCATTATACTACATGTCTTTCTAAGCCCGCGTGGTCGCCGGTGCGCCGTTAGTTAAGCCTGGTCTTAGCTGGCGGGTGCTTATCTTCAGCCCAACGCTCGAGTCGTCAAACGCCGTGTGCATATCAATGCGCCTTTATCGGTGGAGGCACGGCAAACGAGGACTTGTGGACGTGCGAGAGGCGCTTGACGCGCGTATGTGTGCTCCGTGTCAATGGCAATGAAACTGCACGGCATCAGGTCCTATGGTGAGTGGCGTTGACACTCCGTTGCTATGGTGACGGGACGCTAGAACTGGGTTCGGGTGGATGCATTGATAAAGTGGGCAGTAAAACGGATGAATATTGCTTGCGTTCGGCGATGATGTAGGTTTTAAAGGGAATACAAGTCACAGTCATCAGAGCTCAGCAAACGTTGTGATATGCCAGAGGAAGAGTGTCCAGTGTAGCGTTAACTATGCCCAGATAATGGAGGAAAAGGCCACGCGTGACATCATTCTTGGTTGTTATTCTTTCTTGTAATCCATGTCTGATGCCGATTGCTCGTCATCAGGCATAATGAGAATTTCTGCGTGAATGACTTGCTCTTGGTATTAGACGTCAATCTTCTGAGGCTACAAAAAAACTATTGGCAAACGAGTACAAGAGGAAGGGATCAGTGATGTCTAGGCTGTACATTGTTAGTACAGCTGAAATGTCGGCTTACTGGAGACGGTTAATCCCAACCGTGTTATTTTGTGTGATACACGCGGGGCAGTATACATTGCGATAATATCCTGAGATCAAGGTACCTGGTATATCGAAATGCTCCCAAAGTAAATGTTCGGTTATTACTGAAAAATGCAGACGCTCTAGTCGAAACAAAAGCTGCCACATTCATAGCCTAACTTATCATTCGATTAGCGTCACACTTTTTCTGTTATACGAAGTGTTAGTACCGACAAAATATCGATTTGCAGGGAGACGACCAAACCAGTACCCCACGGGAACCAGTCCAACACGCCTGCCTCACGCCCCCCCCCCCTTCTGACCTTGCGTGATGGACTTCGACACAGATTAACTGGACGGGTGCTAACATCACAAGTTCATTACTGGACCAAATCCCGTCACCTGGGATCCAGGCTCCATCTCAACACTCAGGTCAATAAAGCCGTGCTGAGCCGGGAGGAAACCCAGATGGCGAAAAGCCGAACTACGTCTGAGATCCCGTCCCTTATTCTATTCCGATACATATCTACCGTCATGAAGAAATCCCCTGTCGCATCGTTTTCTGTGGGATGTTCTGGCATGTGGCTATTGAGTTCCCGGTGCTGCGCCCGGACCCAGAACGACATGCTACAGCATGTCAGCCCACATGCTCCGTTACATATGAATGTGCTTGTCACAATGTCGAAGGGTAAAGCAAGATAAGCTGCAGACATGCTTCATGTTACGAGTGTGCATTTATGGGCCTTACTGGAGAGCGTGCGCCCGTGCATGTGCTGTCAGGTAATGCAACGCTGGGGCTCGTCAGCCAATTGACGGTCACCCGAGAGAAAACGGAGTGGCAAAGAGTTCCACCGTACGCTGAGCAACATACAGCACGGGGTACGATTTTAATGTATCACTTGACCGGGCCTTTAGCCGCCCCCGCTCCCGGTCCCATCACCATCCCCATCCCATCCCCATTCCCATCCCATCCCAGCTCCATCCCATCCCCATCCCAATTCCCGCCCCCATTCCTCCACTCTACCCACTCCTATCCTCACCCCCACTCTCCACTGGTCCCCAAAGGTTTCAATGTTCGATGTAAACAACTGCCATGCAATCCATGTTAAAATAAGTCGGCAACGGAGAAGGACGAGCCAAGAACAATGGTCTTCGGGACCTGCTGTACTTACAACAGCGGTGTTCGGGACATGCTGCATGCACTTACAGCAGCCCTATTCGTGACCCGCTGCACCGACAATAGCGTTTTCGGCATCTGCTGCACATACAACAGTTTAAATTGATACCCTGGTCTTGGACCCCTCCCCGGGTCCATGTGTTGCGTCAGCGTGAAGAGGCGCTGGCCCCTTAAGCAGGCCGGACCGCATTCCTGGGCCGTCTGAGCCCCGTGGGGATCCGCACACCGATTGGCTGGGTATCCCTAACGACCGGGTGGTGTTGGAATCAGTTTTGCTGCATCGGGGGACAGAACTGCGCCACTTGTTATAGAGGAGTGGCCATACGGACAAAGACGTGTTGGCATGGCAGCCTTACCGCTTTAAATGATTTCGCGGTTACATGACCTTAAATCCTTGCCCAAAAAGTGATCAATTGACTCGTTCGGACCCTAGATGGACACGGGCCTCCGCGAAGCTGACGCACGGTAGACGGATTTAGACTTGAATCGGCATAAAAATAGCAAGGAAATCTAAAAGCCAATAACGAAAATAAATGTGGAAAAATCTTATTACGGTACATAAAGGCCGGGAGCCCGTGGTAACTATGATAGCTCAGCGGACCGTCTCGAACAAAAAGCTTGCAAAAACAGGGCGATTGAAATGCTCTATGAAATGAGCTTCCAAGCTCCAGCTGGATTTTAGTGGTTCTACATCCCAAATTGGAGGCGGAGTTGACCGAAGCGGCGTTTGATGTCCGTCGCCATTTCGGTGCCATCGCCATCGCCATCGCCATCGCCATCGCCATCGCCGTGCCGGTTCAGATTCAGAGCCGGGCAGCATGCTTGAACTTCACGCGAGCCCATAAGTAGTATGCAGTGCGCTCGTTGTGTCGGTGCATTTCCTGTGCGCGGTGTAATTGTATGCTGGCCGCAGAATACGGTACCTGGGGCGTGGTGGCCAGAACATAATGCTCTTACTCTATCCGGATAATAAGGGAGCAGAAGACCGCCGCGCCGTTGGCAGCACCGCACAGAAGCGCAATATTGGCGGCGGTCTTACGCAGGAACGCAGTGCTGCATCGAGACCTGTTTACCAGCAAAGCACGGCATCGGTCCACGGGCATTGTTGTAAGCCTGTTCATATTGTTGTAGGCCTGTTCATATTGTTGTAAGCCTGTTCATATTGTTGTCTCGCACCGGCGCTGACGTCTGCCGGCTTTTAGAGGATTTCATACAAGCCAGCAGTTCCCGGTACCGTAAATACTCCGACATTTCCATCCGGGCGGCCTTTTATCACCGCCGCTGACGCCGTGCTGAAACATCGTGTCTGATGCTCTTACCGAACGCTCCTGGTGGTGTCTGGGCTGGAGTTCACCGACAGCGCGACGTGTCGGGCGGGTCAGTCTACGCTGTCAGGCGCCAGTCGCATTTCCATTGCGCATGTTGGTCAGCGTGGGAGGCGAGACGTTAAGAACAAATTATGGTCAATTTTATTTCCGAATGCCTTAACAATATCAGTATACTTAATGTCCACAGGTGCCACTCAGTTAACAGCTTACACCGATGTATCGTGTTGCCCCAACATAAACCAATATATAAGACTCATCGCTCCCGAAGCTTTCCACGGAATACACTTTGTCTCGCTGAGAAAGTGTCCAGATGTCGCTGATGAAATCTGATGGGCTGAAAGGTGCTCGTAATTCCATCTGGAACACGAGTGTCCCCCTCCCCCCCCCCCACCTGTCTGGCAGGTGTCACCAGGTAGCGCTGCGGGCGTCTAGTGCCAGAGATCATCAGCCTGGCCGACCGTCAGTTGCCAGGCAACTGACGAGGTCTGGCCAGCTGTTGGCAATAGTGGTCCGCCGGCGCTAACGGCACGCCAAATGGCGTAGTAATGAGTGGGCCTCCGAGCTGGCGGGGCTAACCGCTCTGTCCGTTGCTAGCCGAGGAACACTTCCCAATGGCGTGGCTTTGTCGCTGGGGCTTATCGCCTTTACTTTGGGGCGTGATGTATGGCCCCGTTTATAGAGGTGATCGCTGTTGAAACATATCGAGTAGCGTTGCCGAAATCGTCATTATATTGAGAGCTGGTCCATCTCCTCTTTTTTTTATGCTGTCGCAATCTGGACACCAAAACCTATACTGACTTCCGAAACGAGCCGCCCAGTGTTGTGTACCTTATGCGTTTGATTATGTTTTTCATAATCGGTCACCTTACAGGTACGACATATACCGTACAAAAATTCAAGCTCACGTATCTTTTCACGATGATGGCCACTTCTGGTTTCGATTGCGGCGCGTTGTGTCAGCCCAGCGCGCGCTGCATATGTTGTCCCCTTGATCTTTCTAATGAACTTGTTTTTGTAACGAACAACGAACAAAAGTTCATCGAAGCGTATGGGGCTCATCCAGTTCGACGAATGTAACTTGTCGATGTGTCCCACTCACAGCTGAATAACGAGACTATTTCTACACTTCCTGGATGCTTCTCTAAACTTTCCCGACCCAAACTGAACGCTGTCTGAGGGCGTCCCCTTCAAGCAGCGTTACGGGCAGCATTTCTTCATCGTCATATTTGGAAGTTAATAATTCGCAAGGCCAACGCAGCAGTCAAAATGCAGCGAACAAATCGGCGCTTATCTTCGGCGCTCACCGACACTTATCGGCGCTTATCCTCCAACCAAGCAAGTCACAATGGTGTCGTCACCAGGCACGGAACTAGTCCGAGCGGCCTAGGGGTTCAGACAGCGGGAGGGAAGGGGTTCAGGTGTCCAAGTGCGGGAGGTCACCTGCAGCAGCGTCAGATGGCCGTCCAGCATCGGGTCCCACAGGCCGGACGGCAGTCTCGCCTCCCGCAGATGTCTGAGCCGGTCTGTGCAGCACTGCTTGGAACGGCTGCAGCTATTTCGCATCGCTCCACAGTTCTGGGGCCACAAGGCAGGGAGGTGGTTTCGCAGAACAAGTTGGAGGCTGAGCAGTGAACAACGGCGCAACCTACCCTTAAAATAATGAAAAATGAGTTCCCCGGATTTAAGTCTAGTTTCTTCGCAAAGTTGGTGCAGGGGAGGCCAGAACGCCCCCCTTCCTCCGCTGAATAGGAAACTGCACCTCCGTTGCAAGGATCCCTAACTGCATTTATATTCCTGCTGCTGCACTGCATTACTTACGGAAGAAGTCGAAATGACTACCACCCTCTACACACCAGATTACCTATCGTACCTATGGCTATACTACGCTGCCGCGAACGTCGCTCCAATAGCTATGAACACTTCTATTCAATGCCGCCATAGTGAATAACAAAGCTTATAAGCATGATAGTGCCTTCTTATGCTCACAGCTCAGGCAAGACATGCGTTTGCGAACAAGTTTGTTCCTTTGTTCAGCGTAGCAGAGTACATATCACACAAAGTATCGCCTTGGATTTCACACAACTCGCCGATGTCAAACTTAAACACAACTGCCAGCTATACAGGAAGCTGTGCGAAACAACTTTTCGTATTAGGTGGTAGCACTAAAAGCATTAGGGCTTTGCCGAAGATTATTTATACAATCAAGCGATGCCTAAACTCTGGTGCCCGCAAAAGCTTTCTGCTATTTCTTCAGTCTGCACCACAGCTGAGACTCATTTTGACATGACCTGTTCGGGAAGTCTGTTGATTATGCTATGTTTCTGACGAAACGCGATCGACACTGTAACTATTTGTCGTTGGAGACGGGCGCCCACTGCGCTTTGTCGCTGGAGACGGGCGCCCACTGCGCTTTGTCGTTGGAGACGGGCGCCCACTGCGCTTTGTCGTTGGAGACGGGCGCCCACTGCGCTTTGTCGTTGGAGACGGGCGCCCACTGCGCTTTGCAGCATGCTGCTCCGATTTTTACACGCTGGAACTTTACAAGGTTTGCTCCACCCCACCTCCACACTACAGAGGGGCACCAGCGAGTACATGGTGATGTGCCGACGGGTGCATGACTATGCACGCAGGTACTTTTCATAATCGCAGTCATTGTAAACGAATTCGGCGAGCACGACTTAACCTCCTGATCGTCAGCCTTTTCGCCTCTCTGCCTCTGTTGCTCTAAAACGTAACTGAGAAAAATAACTAATCGCTGCTTCTAGTCACTAATAGCTTCCGCATAGCTGCCGCAGGGCTGCCACGCACCCACAGACACAGCTGCCGCCATGGACCAGACCAACGACTGCTCTCGCCCGTCCGCCCCCATCCTCACACCCCTCCGCCAGCGCGAGCAGACAAGATTTCTCCCGAAAAGCGCGCCGTGGCAACTAAAGGACTCCCGATCACTACAATACGTGACCGGCATAGCTTGGCGTGTTTCTCCTGAAGCTGGAGCACCGCGCCGGAACTCTCAACGGGCGTCAATATCATGGCGCTTGGCATTAAGCATTAGGTTTGATCACGCGACCGTAATACTTCATTTCCCATGCGCCCTTCTTCCAAAAAGACGCATTTGGGCCCCCGGCCCTCGCAGTGCCCGACAGACCACGTAACCGTAGTAATACCGCAGCTCAGATGCATGTTCTTGCGCGGGAAGCTGCCTCGTGCAGCCCGCGGCGCCGCCTCGGCTCCGGCGGCGGCTCGCACCATCAATTCAGCGCGCGACGGCCGACGAGGCGTGGCTGGGCCGAGATAGGGGCCGACTCTCCCCTCCCCACGCACACCCCGTCGTTTCCGACGTCGTGGCTCGACCCCGGGCGCACCGGCGGCGGTGAAACGAGCGACGTCATTCAGCGCGGGCTCTAACCAGGGCCGGAATCACGGGTAGAGCCAACGGATGGGGCCCACGGATAGAACCTACGAGTCTCTCTCTCTCTCTCTCTCTCCTCTCTCTCTCTCTCTCTCTCATTCTCTCTCTCTCTCTCTCCTCTCTCTCTCTCTCTCTCTCGCTCTCTCTCTCTCTCTCTCTCATCTCTCTCTCTCTCTTCTCTCTTATCTCTCCTCTCTCTCTCTTTCTCTCTCTCTCTCTCTCTTCTCTTCTCTCTCCTCTCTCTCTCTCTCTCTCTCTCTCTCTCTCTCTACTCTCTCCTCTCTCTCTCTCTCTCTCTCTCTCTCTCTCTCTCTCTCTCGACACCTTCAGCTCGGGTGGTCACAGCGAGTGTTCGTCGTGTGGGAGGCTTTTGAGCCAATGGGTCGCCAGTCCAAGCTGTCTGTAGGTGGTGCTTCGGATAAAAGCCTCCAGTCCTTGACCTTCTCTTTTCCACAAGCACTTACCTGAAACTAATCGCAGGGTGGTGAAGTCGCTTCATTCCTATTTCGAGATATGAAGCAGCAATTCTGAACTTACTAAAGGCCACCATGTAATGTTTCATGCTAGGAATCCACCAATAGTGCATCATACTGTCGTGGCATTTTACGGCATAATATGTCCGGCAACTTCATTCGGCCCACACCCCAAATGTTCTGAACGCTTGCGATCATTTGAAAATAAGATGAAGCGAATTAAACAAAAGTGAGCATGGCTGTATACCCTTTACAACAGCGATGAAAACACCCCTGACAGCGAAAAACAAGACCTTATGCGAAGAAAACACAGTGAAACGTGAAAAATGAAAAATACCTCAGTTACAGAGATCGCATTTTGGTAATCAGTTGTAGCGTCACTTTGACATTTGGCATACGTCATATGACATTATAAATGCGAATACACGAAATCTCGACAGTTTTCGTCCTTTTGGCTCTGGTTACAACCCCCTTGTCACAAAACAAGCCATGCCACAAACCACGTGGCAAATGCTTAAGCATCCCGCCAACATTACAGACCATCACTACCTTACTGTCATAGCGTTGAATAAATGCACTTTAACTCTCGGAAACAAAAGCTGTCAAGCATTTGACAGGACGCCTCCCAAAAACCCTCCTAGACCTGCCAATAATGCAAGTTCTAAAACTTAAGTTGCAAATGACGTGAACAATGGAAAGATAGAGAACCCTCCACACCTGAAGAAGTATAGCGCAATTGGTACGGAAATAGTAAGCAAAGAACATAACGATATGTCACCACGCAGCCATTAACGAAATGATGGCTCCTCCGAGCGTAAAGCTGCTGTTTAATGATCATTTGTTTAAAGGAACATGCAAAAACTGTCTCTCTCATGACTATGTGATCACGCTCCTTTCATGGAGCGCCAGTGACTTCATTGGCCATATTAGCGCTCAGGACCATGGCGCACCCGGGATTCGAGACCGGGCTACCCACGTGAGAGTTGAAGCCGCTAACCACTCGGCCGTTACGCCCGCCATTTGAAGTCAAGTGGTGCAGACCGCCGACATGTATACTGTCGTCTTGTTGCAGCCTGGAAGCAGCTTGTGCCGAGACTCAGACTAATTGGATGCACACGATTTACACAGCCATCATTTCCACACAGTAATGATCAGCTGACGATACAGACATCATTGCATCACTGACAGACATCATCAGACGTCACAGACATCATCATACAGACATCACTGCAGCCGATCTTCGACGACGGGCGTCATTTTAGGACTGTCGCGCCTCATGTCGGGACTGCTAGGAGGCTGCTACGATTGGCCGGTTTCGCCGGTAGGGTTGAGGCCCTCCTCATGCGGCGATCAGCTGGTCAGTGGGGGTCACGTGGTCCGGAAGTGGGGTAGACCGAAGGTTCCAGAGCAATAGGTCACGTCGGGATCGGGCGACTACCACGCGGTCATTCTGATCAGGAAGTCGGACGCCGTGGCTGGTGACTGTGTGGCGGACTGCGTGCCTGGAGGCTGTGGGGCGTTATACTTGCATTGGTTCGAACGGGTAAAATTCTTCAGAGGCTAATGTTATGTCAATACAGGCTGTGGGCAGTAGAAGCTCTAGCTGAACTGTAGAACACGCTACCGAGCCAAGCAAGCAAACAGCTCCTGTCGCTTTGACGATGAGGTTCAAATACGCCAGATAATTGCTTCCCTGCGTCGGTAGTCCTCGTGTTTTGCTTCAAAATAGTCTCCGGTAGCACGATCTCCGTCAAGTGATTCTGGGTCTTTGAAACATGGCGCGCATGTCCACCAAAACAGTAGTTCTTAAAAATAATAATTCAGACCCATGGCTTTTGAACAGAGATTGTAGAATAAAGCTGCGCATCACCTTCATGCCATTTTGTGCGTGTCTTCAGAGTAATAATGCATGCTAGAAGCTCGGCGTGCGAAGGAAGCCGCAGGAGCCCCTAAGTTCCTTTTGGAATGAAGTTTGATCGGTTTCTCCCCATGCTGCTTAAATTGCATTGCATTGCATCGTATTGGACATTAGAATTGGTGCCGAAACTCCTGACCTTGACGATCCATGATCTAGATCACTTTCTTGAGGTCACTTTGGCGACATTTTGCTTATAAGTGGAAAAAACGACATTCATTTCTCATAGGTGCTGCACGCCAAGGCCTGTTTGAGGACCTGATCTACATATGTCCCTCTGCAGCACATTACTACCCTTTTAGAGATGTTTGAAAACAGGTCACCCAAGACCCAGCAAGGTCAAACTTTGATCTTTTGACAAGGTATGGCCCTTTATAGGTCACTTGTGCCTTAATGGTATATGTTATGCAGCTAGAGAATGCTTTTCTAGCAGTGCTTTTCTCATTGCCGTGGCATATTTCGTCCTCGATATTGCCTGACTGAGTGAGGAAACAACAGACTGCACCACCTCTGGCATAGTACATTTTAGGCCACGCCTGTCGATAGCCACTGGTGCTCATCCGATGCGCGAGATAGAGTTCCTTGACGCATACTGTACGCCGTTTTCTGCATCGCGGCAGCATGCTCAGCTTTTGAAATAACCGTCTGAAAGAAAGTAACTTGACCTCTATGACCATAATTGATCAGCTTAAGGCTACATTCACGGTTGTTAGTTGCCACAAAGGCCCCAAAACAGCATCTCCGGTGGCATGATCATACCAAAGCACACTAGACCTCAAACTGGTACCGGCACAGCGATTTTATATGCAAATTTCAACCAATGACTGTAGTAATAATACAACTTGAATGGCATTGCGTAAACGCGCAGCAACTGGCTAAGAATTATAATTCATAATAGGAAATTTGCAGATTAGCATCCTCAAGAGCCTAAAAATGTGACTTAATCTGGCAATGTTACGGGTCTGGTGCTACAGCGACATAACACAGCTACACTGGCTCTGCTGGCAGCATGCAGGGCAGTATCGACATCTTACACCGATGATTACTCATCAATCTCTGTGAACACTTGCGTATGACAACACACTATGGCACTACCCTGACGTTAATGTAATCGTGTCTGCTGAACTGCGTCCTAAAAAAGCAACAAGAAACGAAGATTACAAAGTAAAGACTATTTTGAGAAGATACCAGCTGGACGCGGTTGGAAATTCTACGTCGCTCCTATGTGCTTTGATTGGTTATAAATCTAAAACTTTATTTAAACACTTCTGTCACCCGTACTCATGATAAAGGCCTAGAGCACACTAATTTCTGGCTGGAATGACTTGCAGAAGCCCGGTTGTCCTCTTTTGCCCACATTGGAGGCTGCACTGGTGTAACCTGAATACTTATACTAGGAATTTGGGGCCTTAACTCCGACGGCCCGAGATTGCTGACAAATTAAGGTTATGTAAGGGTAGGACGGTGCACAGAAGGAGCAGTCGAAAATGGCACACACATTCTAAAGTTGTGTCGGAAAGTGTCAGCTCTGAGCTCATGCATATGCTCAAAAGTCATTCATGCATGGCTATTGCCGATATCATGCGGAATCAGATTATATCTGCTGGCCCGCCCACCTAAGGCAGTCCCTGGCGCATTCTTAACATTCACTGCAACCGTCGCCGCTTTGTTAGTGGCTGCACACTCGGAATATTTTTCTTCCATCGAGGTGACCGTTCGTTTATACCGGTTTATCGTTTATACTCGTTATGACCTACGTGTCACCGGTTTGAAGTAACCCGGATCTGGGCCGCAATGTTGAAACGGTCTCTGGCACTTAGGCTGATTATCATCTCAAAGGCTGGTAAAAGCCGTCCTAATTGGATGCAAAGCTTGGTGCGGGGGTACGGGATGGTGTTGGGATATTCGGTCAGTCACAGCTGTTTTAATCCTGGGTATGGCTTGGAGACGCGCTAACAAAACACCTTGAGACTCATTCTACGGGAGGGAACGGCCAAGTATTCGAAAACGGCTTTTGAAAACCTCGTGTTGTGATGCCCTTCAACACGTCAATGTTATGAGGTATATCCGCGGTTACGTCACCTTGGAATTGCCAGACCTAGTCCCGACTAGGTTCCGCATTCTTCCCCTTCCCCCGTCACACCTATCTGATGCGGTTTGGTAGATGCCTGCCAATGTCACTGTTCCTTAATTCTTGCTTCCTTAGATTCGATATCTTGGGAAGCCCAGGAGGGAATGTTAGGGAAGGGAAATGTTATGGCGTAATAGAAGCATTTGCATAGCTCATAAGCCAGTGTTTATGCGTGGCAAACACTCAATTGGAATACAAGTGATTGCTGATTTAACTCGGTCTGATGGTGCTTTCTTAAGCGAAGATGAGCCTCGAAGAAACAACCCAGTTGTAAAAGCTAGCTTTCTTACGATAAGATGAAAGACGCCTCCATTAGGGCTTTACCAGAAATGTGGAAAAATGCGACAGCCAGCGGCCAAAGCCATCAATTGAGCGCGACTGAGAGAGATGTGCTATGAGTTCTACTGTTTATGGATAAAAAGAGAAAGGCAGTTAAGTGCGTAGCTCGGATTTTGCCTGGCTGAACTAGGTAGAATCGGTCCAAAGGTCATATCAAGCAGGGAGGAGGGAGCGTATTGCATGCATGTTTAGCCATGTTTGGTTCAACTATTTAATTTTCCTTGTTGCTGCACGAAATCCACAAAACTTGAGTTCCTGCAAAACCGAATTCTACACCGATAGTTTCCTACCAGGTGATTTTTGTGTATAAGGAGGGTGATAACATGATGATGTGAAAGTAATGAAGATGA
This sequence comes from Pollicipes pollicipes, assembly GCF_011947565.3. Taxonomy (NCBI): domain Eukaryota; kingdom Metazoa; phylum Arthropoda; class Thecostraca; order Pollicipedomorpha; family Pollicipedidae; genus Pollicipes; species Pollicipes pollicipes. The sequence continues at coordinate 15,117,831 of NW_023595962.1, read as the reverse complement.
CGGTGCGGTGTGTCTTCATTGTAATGACGCAGATGCATTATTTTTCTTATCGTTTGACTAGCAATTAGATAGGCAGAGATTTTGGTTGATTTCGGTTCAGCTTCCAGAAATCAGGCAAGCGTTTGAGTTGCTGTTTTTAAATGTCTTCCGTGAGATGCTTGCTTAAAGCTATTTAATCTATGCAACCTGGTTTTCTGCTATGCCATGCCTGCTATGGGTTTTCTTTCGCTCGTATTCGTGCTGTAAAAAATGACAGTACGTTTTTTCACGATCGCTTCGTGTTTTGCAGCACACTGTGGTTTTGTGATGACTTTAAAGCTTAAAGAATAGCTTAAAATGCATGCATACAAAAACATTCGACCGGCAAAGGCCCACTAAGTCTGACCCATAACCCAGCCAAAAACCGAGCCCGCCAGTTCTTGCGGGTCAAGAATCGGCGTGTTTGTGGACTGATAAGTTGCATTTTTAGTTCCAATCCCAGGCCCAGTTTGGGGGCAGGCGTGTCCCGAACAGCACGAGACCGAAGGACTTTCGGTGACCTCATCAAAGCTGATTAGCTCTACGCCCGGCCGAAATGCTCCGCGTTCGGCGGAAATGAAAGCGTCCTGATGCTTCCAGATCAAGATACTTTAAGACAAAAGCTGTCGTGCGGAGAACATAGTCACGTTCGATCCATGCAGTATATTTTTAGGATCTCTGGAAAACTTTTGTCTAACGTACAGAGCTGACAGCGTCCGCCAAGACATCCAAAGCAGCAACAGCATCCAAGCATCAAACAAAAAACAGGCAAGCAAAACGTTGTTTGCGCAGTCAGCACAATGCCAGCTATGACATTAATAGCTTTAGCGGACCCATATAGGCGTGCTGAGATCTATTCTGGCTTGACTTCATCTAGCCATGAGAAGCTCCCCGCTGTCCCCTAAGCCGATTCGGTTGATGCGACAGGAAAGCATTTCCGGAACGGAAATGCGACTGTCAGTAGAAGCCACAGATATCAGGCAAGCCAGGTATCGGCAACTCCGTACACTGTTTGCTCCAGAGAGATTTTACGGCAACGTGGTAATGTTGAGACAACATAGCTTCTTCAATCCATTACCACGCACCTGGGTGGCCAGTTGAATACCCTTCGCTCAGGAAGGTTGGTGTCGATTTGACCCTATTGAGATCTCAGAAACTAAGAGGGCTAGAGACACCAAATCCACAATGTGTTGGCCTGTGCATGAACGCACTTGTTAAAATTCTAGGTTCCTAAGTCATGACTTTCAGGTCAAATAAGGTCAGACATTTTCAAGCTTCAGATTGGTGCCAAAAGTGTCCACAGACATTCTCATGCAGCAACCGTGAATCTATATACCCGGTCTAAGTAAAAGGTCACTGGTGCTCATCAAGATCAGTGACCTCGTTCGAACTTTTGAAGGTCATTAGGACCTAACTCGTCCAAGGCTGCTTTGATTTTTGCATTTGAATGAGCGTCCACGATTGCGCTAGGCAGCTTGTTCCTAAAACAGAATGTTGACTTAGGTCATTTTAAGTCAGTGACCCATTCTGACGTTTAAGAAGTCCATGGTAGATTATAATACGTTTCCTGTTATCAATAAACACCAAACGTGTACCAAAATATACCCCGTGCAGCAAGTCTTGAGTAATAAAATAGATTAGTTTTGGCTTTGTTCTGACATTCATACATCGCTAAGTCAATTGAATCTGTTCATTCGGTTGTTGTGCTGGCTAGAAAAACTATCTTACAGGGTAAGGCATCATCTAACACTCCGTTGTTACATCAGATTGAACGATTCCCTAGAAATTGTCTTCGCTGAATCCATGGCCTGACTTTGACCTGCCGTAGGTCAGCGAACTTACAAGCTACATCTAGTTTTCATACCAAATGATCCGCAATTCAGCAAATTAAATTTACTTAATTTCAATCAAACTGAAAATTGAGTTAACTAAGTCAATTGATTTAATGGCCTACAGCTACGCAAAATGCGGCGCGGCTGCGCCATGCCATTCAAAAATTATTTCGGAAAACCTTCGTAGACAGCGTGGAATTTACTGGTTACGAAAAAGCTGCACCTAGTGTGTTCAAAACGGACCGACCCCAACCACCCCGGTGTCGCTGCAAAACGGATTAGCATATTTTGACCCGAAAAAATTGGCGACAGCATCAACAAAGGTTTGCCGAATTCCATTCAATCCGAATTAAAAATGTTGATATTAACACATGTTGGCGATGCAGTTTATGGAAAAAGTTCGGCTACTCGTGCACGGTGAACAGGAGAACGCCATTTCATAGCTTGGGTGACGCAACGGATTTGATTGGACGTCCCTGATTGGTTGTGTGTAGACAAGCGACTTATTGTCTCTTGGCATTCAGTACCAACAATTGCTTGTCAGTTAGATAGAAATTTGTGGTTACGCAAACACAAGTGGCATAGGTTTACATGTAGAGTACTCGTCACTATCCGCAATGTAGTTGGCAATGCCCACTGAAAGCCCTGCGCGAGAATTTTTAACAGCGTTAAGCCAACGCCGTGCGGGCCCGCAGGCCCAAAAAAGGCAGCACTAATCACGACCATGTGCCAGGAAATGCGATGAATAAAGATGGTATGATGGTATGGTAAGATGGTAAGATGGTATGAAATCATTTCTCTTTCCGGCATGTACAGGAGTTCATGGGATTTTTTCTTGTATGACACAGATATGCACGATGCAAACTCATCAAATGCATAACCTATGGCAAATATGGAGGCATTTATAATTTACCTGTTCAGCTATTTCAGTGGCCTTTTTCATGTAGATGCTATCATCTAGATGCGTTATACACGGAAATTCAGCGTATGATCACACATACTACGCAATTTTGCCTAATTCTAGAGAAACAATGTCAGGAGGTACAAGGTGTTGGCATTTCAGCAAAATAAAAAAGCAACCGGCATTACAGCATAAATTAATCACCTACACAAATGAAAAAATGTGGCACAAGCTCAATGGCAACACCTTCTCTGCTACTTGAACGATATTTTGGAGTAATTACAACCGTCCAAAACTCACGAGTCCAAGGTGACGACGTTGTTGCATGGCGTTGACCACATGTATCGCTTTGGAAAATACTTAAGTCTAGAAATTTTAGTATTTACTCGGAGAAGTGCTGACCAAATGTATCAGTTTTGAAAATTCGGCCAGCCAGAAGTGAAAAGTATCACCTCTTTATGAAACTAGTAATTGCTCTTGTGCGCTGTGATCAAGGACGGCAATGGGAGAGCGTGAACTTAAATCATGGGTCGTTACGAAGTCACAAACTTACATCGTAGTTGTCACGGAGGCCGAACTCATCGCATCCACATCTTGTATAGCATTCCGTACAGCCTTTTGTCCTGCGCGTCTGGCTACATGAAGTGCACAGACAGACTGACGGACAGCCACCTATGCATCAGAATATCACATGCTATAACTATGTCGCTTGAATATAAGTTACGCAATGTCTCAAAATGCTCAGCTGGAAATTGAAAGGGTAACAGCGTTGAGTGCAGGGCCCCTTTCACGTGGTGACCTACGTGGTACCATGTCACAATATCCCAACGATAAGTCACCAATATTCGATATGTTACCACATCGAATTTACTGCATGCATAAAATACGTGCGTGAATGCATGTTACGATCACAAGTTTGAGATGGAAACGCAAAACTAAGGAGATCGAGAGCATGCGATATCCTTTGGATTTAACCGGTCCGCAATACGGGGTTTCCGCAGCGTTGAGTCCTGCGTACCATCACGATGAGCTTGTGATCTTTAAAAAACGGGTTATGTATTATTTGCTGCATGTTTTATTGACCACCGAGCACAAATTTCACGATGGGATGCTGTTTCATCGCGCACAGTGCATGGTGCACGTGAAAAACATTGGATTTATATGCTTGCATGCGGTGGTTGAGAAAGGCAGCATCGGCTCTGGTGCGTTCGTAATTATCTGTCCAAGCTGACTCCCGCACCGTGACCAGCACGTAGCGCCCCTACTGTCCCCCCCCCCCCCCCCGTGGCGCGGCAGCCGCAGCCCGATGATATCAGCGCAGGTGTTGTTTGTCGAAAGCTCAGGCGTGTCCCGGGAGGCATATTGGCATTCCAATCGGTGCGTTGGGTATGGCGACTGTCGCATATTGGGATTCCAAAGGGCGTTCTGAGTTTATGTCATCTACCGCATGGTGGGATTCCAATGGGTGTTCTGAGTTTATGCCATCTGCCGCATGGTGGGATTCCAATGGGTGTTCTGAGTTTATGTCATCTACCGCATGGTGGGATTCCAATGGGTGTTCTGAGTTTATGCCATCTGCCGCATGGTGGGATTCCAATGGGTGTTCTGAGTTTATGCCATCTGCCGCATGGTGGGATTCCAATGGGTGTTCTGAGTTTATGCCATCTGCCGCATGGTGGGATTCCAATGGGTGTTCTGAGTTTACGTCATCTACCGCATGGTGGGATTCCAGTGGCTGTTCTGAGTTTATGTCATCTACCGCATGGTGGGATTCCAATGGGTGTTCTGAGTTTATGTCATCTACTGCATGGTGGGATTCCATTTGCTGCGCCGAGCGTGTGTCATCAGCGGCTGCATTTATTGAGTCATTTGAGTCGCGCCACGAAAGTGGCTGCGAACAAGCGAAACACGCCATCAGTTTAGAATGTTTGGCCAATGAGCAAAGATGAAGATGAATAAAGCAGCCAAATGAAGGGGGTCGCACTCTTTGATCACTTAGTCACTAAAATATAAGCAAGAGTTCACCAAGCATTTCGGTCGACGCATGATATGACGCCAGCGTTCCTGCATCACCTAATATCCTTTGTATTTTTCAGGTTTCTGGCTTGTCAGGCCTCAATGTTTCACTTACCGGGTTTTACTTCTGTTATCAGTTTGTACCCGAGACTCGAGCTCAGGTGCGACATCGGTTTCTGAACTGAAAATGAATCCAAAAGCTTTGGAAGCCCTCCTTGCCAACATAAATGCCCTTACGGCGCGTGCTGAAATGCCCAGCGTGGTCTTTGAAGCGGATTATTTTGAGCGAATGTTCCTGGAGTTACAGGTGACAGTTGCTCCGATGCCAATCGTCAGTCACCAGCGGTCATCATCGCTCAGCTGGCCAGCAATTTGCATCGTAAGATGCAGGAGCATGATAAACGTTCACAAGCAACACAACGTTAAGATCCGGTGGCATAACTAAGATGTTGTCAATGTTAAAAGACGACTGTAAACCCGCCGAAGTGTCTCATTTCTATGTCCAGTCGTTACGATAATCTGAACCCGCGAAAGCCAGTTTTCACCGGTAGCCCGTTCAAACAGCCGGTCGCACCGCATTCTCTGAAGGCTTTGTGAGACATTTGCGGCCTTGTAGCTCTCGTGTCTTACTTCAACGAAACGTGCTGAATGCCCCGAATTAAGATGCGAATGGCATAACAAACAGCAGGTAACTAAATTGTCCGCCGTCTTCTGGTAGTACGGTCCTGTGATACGAATCCGACCAGATACAGCACCTGGAGTCACACTTCCAGTAGGCTTTACCTCGCCTGTTGAGTTGTTTGAAGTTCGTTTCCGGATATGGTAAAGACAGGTGGACTGCACAATAAGATTAGTTTGATGCTCAGGGACGTTAATCAGTCAACGCAAAAAGAGGACATCGTTAGTGCCAATTTATTTTTTAAGGTATGGTTTTGGCAGGAGGTTAGTGTCATGTCCTCTTCTGCTGGCTGTCACCTTGTGGTGAAAACCGAAATCCGGGGCACGTTCGAGGGCAGCGCCTCTCTGCCCATGTCGCACGCTTGGTCCACCCAGAGAATGATGCCCGGAGAATGCACAGAGAATGCGTGAGAATGAGCCCAGAGGATGATGAGATCGATCGGATCGAATCGATCTGACCCCGAGCTCGATCGGATCGAATCGATCTGACCCCGAGCTCGATCGGATCGAATCGGTCTGACCCCGCTCCAGATGAAACGGCCTCATTGGTTTGACTGCAGACAATGATCAGATCTAACTGGTCGGGTATAACCCACAAAACCTGCTCATACAACAGCTACAAACAGCTGATTAATAATCGGTGATGCGTTGCTATGGATACCGCTAGCAATACACTTTTGAGGATACCTGCTCAGCGGCGCTAATCACGAAACCTCCTCGGACATTTTAATCTATCCTGCACATATTGTCACCCAGCTCCGGAGTCTGCAGGTGGTCTCAGCCAAACCAGAGCCAATCAATGTCGTGTTTATCCCGTGTGCCCAACCAGCGAACTTTCCCCCCTCCCCCCGGCATCCCGTCGTCTAATCAATGCCCGGTGTTTGAGCGACCCAGTTTTTGCTCTAACCATGTGGAGCGCTCCCAATAGATGCATCGACGGTACTGGCGGACCTCCAGGGACCGAAAGCAAATAGCGGTACGTTCATTTACTCCATAATGGAACCAATATCGCACTGCCTCAGTACCGCAGCACTGTTGTGTTCCAGAGACTAGGTGTCTTCGTGGAAGCGCCGTTGGCGCGCACGCCGTGGCGCGCCGTTTCCCCACCGCTCTCACATCATATCACGTCAAATTACATCGCGTCACATCATATCACATTCCTCATGGCCCGGGTCTGCGACGCCCGCGAACGCACTTCCATACACAGCTTTTTCCCCGACGGACTTAAACCAGCGCCCAGCTGGGGAGGTGACTTCCCCTTACGTTTTTTTCGGGCACAGGTAAAAAACGGACGATCGCAGCAGCACAAAATTTGCATTGCCTGTTTATCTATCGGTTTGACGTCATCTGTGTAAATTTGACGTTTTGAACTACCAAGATTAGTATCTAAATCAGGTCAAAGAGGTCAACCTCTCAAAATTGTCCAGACATAGCTTTTGTGGGTCATTTGCGATTGCTCAAAAGGTTTTTTATCGTAACATGATAGTACCCGCAGTTTGTGTCCTTCCGATTTTTCCGAAAAGACATAACCAGTGACCTGAAGTCAGGTCAGTTTTGCCTTTTTGTATCTAACACACATTTGTCCGTGTTTTGTATAACTCCGGTGCTTGCGTATGAGGCAAAGAATACTAACATGCCATCATATTGCCACAGAACACATGGCCTTAGTTCAGGCGACTACTTACCTCTTTTGGTACCTTCTGTAAAACACATGCTGAGTTCAAAATAGGCAGAGTTATCAGGTAATTTTGGACGCCATGTGAGCGCATGCAGGGTCATATGAGGCCATCCAAGGTCAATGAGCTATGCTTCCCGTAGCAGACGGGCTCCGGCAGCAGCGCTCAGCTGAACATCACATCGCGGTTTGCGCTTTCTTGTAACAATTGTAACCAGTGTAACAATTAGTATAAACTTCCAAAATGTATATAATTCTGAGCTTGTAATTTTAATGTTCTGCATGCATATTTATATTCCAGAAGGTTGTAGGGTAAATGGGCTGGGGGGGGGGGGGGGCAGCGGCCCACCAAAGAGGAAAACTTCGACATCCGTGGCGACACTCGGTACCTCACGCAGTGTTAAGCAAACCCACTACAGCACAACTAATCAAGAGCCACTGACACTACCTGCTGGGCTGCTGTCAGCAGAAAAGCAAATCGATTTCACCCTAGATCATCCTAGATCACCCCAGATGATCAGACATCATCATCCCAGTGTTGCACGAAAACAACCGTTGATAGATTGACTCTAACCCTCTCGCGCATGCGCAGGTGCTGACGCCATCTTCTGCTCTCCGGTGTTGCAGGCGTTTGAAAGCGGCATGAAATGCTTATGTCGGTCTACGTACCCGGGGCGTAACCTTTGACAGGCTTCGTGTAAGATATTACCATGGAATGCTGAGTTTTATCAAGTGTAAAAGCAGCCCTCCAACGTTATACACAACTCAATGCTTATCAGGATTCCTCGGTGCTTTAAAAATCTTACTTGACATCTCATCAAAAGAGAAAACACCGCTTGAGTAGACCGACTTTGGCAACGTGCCAGCAACGCCGACGGATGTGCACCATGCTTAAGCTTCTTGACATATTCAACAACGCCATTATCGTATCGAAGGTCGGCTTCGCAGTCTTGGTGAGCGGATTGGGTGCTGCATAGTCAATGCGTTGCCAAGCGCGGAGTCTTCAACAGCCAATTGCTCTCTCGCCGCCCAGCCCCCTCCCCCTCCCGGCAACGCGCTTGTGGTGGTGATGAGGCCCATCACGTTGGTGATGGCGATCCGTGCGTGGGGTCATCATTGGAATTACCTGATTTCCCGACACGAATGTCGCCGCACATACAGGCGACAATGACGTCACTGGCGCCCAAAACGGCGCCGCGCCGGGAGGTTGGCTTCGCAGCCAATACAGCTGGCTAAAGCGGCTGGAGCGTCGGTATAGTGACAGGGTCGTTCCCAGGATTTCGGTGTGGCAAGGCTTAGCGTGGAGCATCCGGACACAGCTGTGGTTCAAATATGTGCTTCGTCTCAGGTCATATAATTCGTAAATGTTCTCAAATTTTGAGCTTCAAATCAGCACTTCAGTGTACCATTGTGCATAAATCAAAACATTATGACACATGTAGCATCATTGGTGACTCAAAGAAATTTGCCATCAAGGTTATGCGTCACGTGATCCAAGGTTAGTACTATGAAAAGGGATATGAATTTGGATTTAATGTAAGCCAGTGGTGATGGGAGCCACCTCTTACATCAACCGCATGTTACAGATTTGAAATGTTTTATGAGACTTAAAGAGCCCGTCAAAAAGCCCTCCATCTTTACGTTTCCTGGAAAAGACTAAATTTTGGGACTTCAAACATAGCCTTCCATCCACGGCGTATGTAGAATGATGAAAATAAGCTCGTTTTGCCAGTCCTTGTCGGTGCGCCGCGTCCTTAGGCTCGAGGCTAAAATACTGCCGCGGTTAACGCGCAGCATCATGGCATCAGCCTTTTCCTGTGTCCATGTTAACTTAAAATGTCTTAGGAATGTCATTACCCAAAGGGCAAACGCCCGACGCAAAAACGTCTTACTACACCAATAAAAAATATGCAAAAAAATTGGGCAACTAGTTAGGTTACACTAGGGTAGGTGCCAAAAATTTGATGCGCAAAAAACGTGCAATTAACATTTCGTTCAATGGTTGTAAGGAATAAGGATCCATTTAAATTGTCGTTTTCAGGTGCAAGGGAAATATTAAAATTATTCGTGAGCCGACTTGCACAACACTTGGAATCGGAATTCTCTGTATGCGCAGCGCACACTGTTCGCAAAGAAACTAAAACCACACAGGAAGGCACCGAACTTACATAATTTTCCCTCATTCCCCTTCTCGAATCAAACGCTATTATGCATAGTGTGCGCATCTTTTTGTACGCAACAGTTGATTCCAGGAATAATCCTGATTTCATTCTGCACCATTATGCAGCAGATGGAGGCAGAACAAATTGGATCAGTAAACTGAGAGTCTGGGCTCCTGCGTATTTCTCAAGACTACCGGTGAATATCGATGCATGGTCTCAGGCCAGATGAAAACCTTACAATGCCTTTCAACCTGCGTGGGCTGCTATGCACGTTTTGCACGCTGCCTCTGGGGTAAGGCGGCAGTGTTTGTGGGCAGAGTGGTGCTAAATTTCCGTGGGTACTGAAAGTGCCAGGACCTTTATATCATAGATTACGTTGTAGGTTCTATTCATAGCTGGGGAGGTGCTGCAGCTTTAATAAAACCCATCTCTCAACGATTTTCCGGCCGTGTTCGGCCGAGAGCATCACGTCATACCAGCGCATCGTACTTCCAGTTTTCAGCTCCATGCTTTTTCCGAACCCACCCTTCCTATTGGCTGGAATGCGAGGCTGACTGGCGGCCGCGAGAGGGCAGGCCAGGCTCCGCGCGGCAGTTCCCAGCCGCGTCGCGGCCCCAGGCACTCCCAGGCTTCTGCCGTGCCGGTGCGCACGTGGCTACCACGCCCAAGGTTGGGGTCTGGTGGACAACCAGCGAGAACTTCCGCAAGACAATTGTGCGAGGCTATCGGTCGATGGGCTCGAAGCGCATCGCTGCGGACAGAAATCGAGCCCCGACATGATTTTTGATCCTCGCTGGTCGCACAGGAACAGTGTTGCACATCTAGCAAGGGTTGACCGCGAGTTACATTCTGCAGCTGGGGCTTGTCCGGCACTTGCCCTCATGCCGTCAGCATTTGTGAAACGAGACCCACGAAGCAGCCCTGCGTCTGCCAAAGCAACTTGTCACATTGAACTGCACGCCAGACGAGCTCAAGCTTTGCTAAGCAGCTAAGCAGCTTTGCACACGATGGCCGACAAACCTCGGGACTCATACTCGTTTGAGCGGAATCCGTTGATGCACGCTTCAACGGATTGTACAGTAGGACAATGGGCTTAGTGCGCGCTCCAACCACGGGATCGATGGTGCCTGGTTTACTTCGGTTTGTTTGTTAATCACCTACGGGCTGCACATCAAAGTACAGATGAATTGGGAAGTTAAGAATGCGACCGGTTCTACGCTTCAGCACGGAGTTTACATATGACTTACAGTTTTACGGAAGGACTGAGACGAAGCATCAGCATCGCGGATGGACTGATTGTACCAGCTATCATCCTCGTCTGGTGTGTTAGGCACACGGTAACTGTATGTCTAACGCACCAGACGAGGAAAATGGTCCAAACAACTAGCTATCCGCGACACATACACTCATTCATGAATACCGTTCATTGCAGTGGATCACTCGTGTCTTACATTGCAGGACATCGTGGTCCCAGCGTGCAGCGTAGTCAGTGTCAAGGGCTTCGTCAACCATGTCGGAGCGTGGCAGGACAGTACGTCTCACACCGTGCAAAATTCATGTGGAGAGGACTCTTACTACGGAGCTACCCAGGGGGAACAGCCAGGATGGCCACTTCATCAGAGAGGACGGCTTGACGACGTGGCGAGGGGAGCTGCCGGTGATCATGGTGCCGTCCTGCTCACGCCAGGCCGCCGACGGTCCAAAATTCTCCAAAAAGCTCCAAAAAGTTCTAAGAGCTGATCACACTGGAGTGAAACACCTGTTTGACTCCAGCGTGACCAAGGCCGACCACATAATGATATAAGGAACTCGCGTTGAACATTCTCTATGCCGCTTGACTTTTTGTGGTTGCTGATCGATGAGTTTGGATTTATCTTTATTATTCTATGACGCATGCAGCTGCATAGTTGCTTTCTATTGAGACAATGACAAGTGGAGACCGAAACACGGCGTAGCAGAATCCCCCACTCATTACCTAGCGATCATAAGTCACATACTTCTGGACTTGCTCTGCATTTCGTAGCTCGTCCAGCATCTTATCTAACGTAATGAATGGAAAGCTCTGCCATTTGGCTCCTCATAACTCAAGAATCGTCGGTGGTAGATCTTTAATGCCTGTGAATGAATCAATCATGAATGAATGAATGAATGAATGCCTGTGAAAAAAGTTCTGAATCCGTGTGAGGAAAGGAAGGTTTATGTGGCACTGCGGCCCGGATCCGACCATTGTGCATGGTGTAGCGCGAGCAAACCTGCCCAGCACAGGGCTGGCATTGGTGACGGGCGACTCCGCGTCAACTCAAGTTTTTAGAACTCGTGGAGACCGTCGGCTGTCGCGCGCTTATTGATGAAATATCTGCCAATCGCGAGGAGACGGGCAAAACGAAAAACAGCTAATGTAATGTGCGGTAGAACTTGCCGGCATACATTGAGTCAGAGTCTCGAAAAGAAGTTCCGGCGTAACTGTCTGTCGGCGGCGTCTCATACTTACAGTGTTATGAATAGTGACAAGGAGAGCATTAGCAAACATCTCACCATCGACGTATGCGCACTTAAACTGTGGCAAAACAGCATCACAGTTTGCCGACTAACTCCTAGGGTTTGACAACGCCTAGTGGACCCAGAGCCAGGAAAGCCAAGTCATGCGTGTCCCCGGCGAAAACGTAGAGATTGTCGACGGCCTCTTGGTCAAGGTTTTCCGGACCTGGTAGAACGGTATAAAGACAGAATCTGCCTAAGGAAGCAGGTCACCTTGACGCCAACATAACTTCGCTGCTGATAAGAACTACAAGCTTCTGGAGAAGCAGCGAGGAAAGATCAAACCTGTGAATCGGTGGACACTGACCCATACCCAGAGGAAGTTGTAAACCGCCCATTGGAGCTTCTCAGAATCCTGGACACCACCAATGCTATCCCACAACTGGGTTTTCAAGCAAGGTGCGCTTATCAGGCTCTTACGAAACCTGGATTTTCCAAACTCTGCAATGGCGGCCATTATGACGGATATCCAAGGGAGCAAGCATATTCACCCCAAGAATTCGGCTCACCCCATCCGACATGCCCTTCGAGTTCAAGTGTATACAGTCTCTTGCCAGGCAAACGGGTCACGGGTAAGGGTACGGGTAATGCGGCTTATCTGATCAGGAAAGCTGAGATCGGGTCCAACGGGTAATCTGAGACTAGGGTGTAGCTGCTGTACATTATATGCTTCCGTTTGCACTCGGTTTATCCGAACTTGAGCGTTTGGTTATGAAGTATTTTTGGCATTCTATTAGCCTTTTGCTCCAGAGAATAATTTGTGACCGGCAATTTTGTTGGAGCGCGGTGCTCTTTTACATACAGGTACCTGAAACAAAAACCGTGAGACATCACAGCTATGAATGTAATCAATGCTCGCTGGCAAACCTCATCTGATTGGCTTACTCTTAACGTGCAAATAACGGAAACATCTGCACTAAGGCACTCAAATCGTGGAGCAGTTTCAGGCGTATGCTGTATGATTTACAGGTGGAAGGACCCGCCGGGATGTCTCATATATACTCCGCGATGCATGCTCGGAATCAGCTATTACTGAGCATACACCATACTAGTAAGAGCTCGTGGTTCACAGGTAGCATACAATAGAGAATTCACGTTGAATAAATTAAAGGCATTGGCATGCTCGCCAAAACCGGAACATCATCATTTTGTTTCAAGCAAGCATGGCATGACATAGGTCTCCCCTGGTGACATAAGCTTTATAGGTTCCCACGATTATCTTGACAGAGAGATATCAAGAGATATCACGAGAAAGCAACAAACGCCAGCTGTACAAGTTGTTCCCTTTTTAGGTGGTGGCGGCACCAGCGAGCTTCCAGTCATGTAAACTAAGGCGTTTCTGACGTTAATTTTTTTCGTTCAACGCAGGAAGCCAGAATTTCAATGTCCGCTTTTCCCACTCCGGCCCAGCCAAAGAAGTGCCGGAGGGTGACCGGACGCGAGTCGAGAAGGACTTGGATTTGTTACTACTTTACTGCATGCTGTACACTTCTTTTTCATCATAACCATACAGCATCTCCGAGGTGGCCGTTGCACCGCATGTAATCTCCAGGTGGTCATTACAGCGCATGCATTCTCCAGGTGGCCGTTACAGCGCATGTAATCTCCAGGTAGTCATTACAGCGCATGCATTCTCCAGGTGACCGTTACAGCGCATGCATTCTCCAGGTGGCCGTTACACCGCATGTAATCTCCAGGTAGTCATTACAGCGCATGCATTCTCCAGGTGGCCGTTACAGCGCATGTAATCTCCAGGTGGTCATTACAGCGCATGCATTCTCCAGGTGACCGTTACAGCGCATGCATTCTCCAGGTGGCCGTTACAGCGCATGTAATCTCCAGGTGGTCATTACAGCGCATGGATTCTCCAGGTGGCCGTTACAGCGCATGCATTCTCCAGGTGGCCATTACAGCGCATGTTATCTTCAGGTCCCAGGATGACCGTGACATTAACGGGAATGTTTCACATTTGACGATATTGAAGCTAGCTTCTGGCATGTTGAAGAAAGTTAACTTATAACTATTGGTAGGGTTTAAGTGGAAAAACTGCTCTGGACAAAATGATTTTTCTGTTTAGTAAATATGCTTCTCAATATGTCATCGTTTGATTGTGCCATCATACCTTCCACAACATTAATTAAGGGCCACTTGGTGGCCGTTACATCAGGAAGTTGAGCTCACGAAAGTCAGTTACGAACGAATGACTCGACAATTATAGTCTGTTTTGCCTTAACCGCCGTATGGCCAGTGGAATACCAGGATTTGAATGACGTTGTTATGATGTCAGGAATGTCTGGGCGTCTTGAAATAGTATGCACGAAATAGTTGGCACACCGCGGGCAAATGGGGTTTAGGTCATAAGAAGGACAAGACCGTGAACTGCACCAAATGATCTTCAAGTTGGCTATTTCATTCAAAGCCCAATACAAATGTAGAACACTCCCTTTAGTTGAAGAGCTAGCTATATATAGAATAACTGCCCACCGACATTGATAGTCAGATTTCTAGCAGCATAAAAACCCACAGCCACCACAACATAGGCGACACATTCATGACGGAATCGCCGCTACTCACCAACGCAGTCACGCTTACTTCAAGCCGAGGCTCCAAATGCTCTATTAACTCAAAGCAAGGCCCGAATTCAAACAGCTTTTCACTGCGTGATCTCAAACTAAAGGCTCTCCCCGGAACGGAGGTACTCGGACGGCCGCTGCACGTGCCCCTCTGGCCGAGGCGCCTCTCTGCCGGAGATACCGCCGACTGAGTCGTGCTGGCCGGCAGGGCAGCGCACGAGTCGGCGCAGCCTCGCGCGGCGAGTACTCGGACCATGTCCGACAGTTGCAGTCCCTCTGTCGAAGACGGGCGCAGATAGGCTGCCCGCGTCGCTGGCGTGAATCGCACGTGTCAGCAACAGCGGTGGCAGTTAATTGGCCCACGCTTGGCTCAATGCGTGTGCACTGGGTGCGTGAGTATGCTGCTTTTACGGATTCCTGGCCAGATGGTTACAGCTGTGCGAAGTTGTTTGTCCTGTCGGGGCCCGGGCTTGCCTGATCATATTGTTCCTAGCGATATACTTGCGGGCAGGTGTGTAGCAAAGTAGGATCACTGCATCACGCCCCCTTGAACCAATGTGTCTACACTAGATAGATGCTGGCGGTTTTGCAAGAATTTTATCCGAATTCTCAGGAGTTCGGAGACCATCTGACATTCTGTCAGGAAAATTATAGCCAAATGCCTGCATACCAGCGGCTCGTCATGAGACCCTGTCGTACACTAAGGACTGGGTTTGTTTGGTCATCACGGATGAACTGTCTGATCACAGTGATCTACCACTTGACTGAAAATGTTTGCAAGTGAAAAAATACAGAAACACCAGCAGTTGCTGTCAGGCTGTCACCACACATCTCTTATCCCCCAATAGGTGGAACGTGGCTGCGCCCCTTGTTACGTTAGGTAAAGCTATCCTCGACGGGCTGGAGGCTTCCTCAAACAATGTTCATGGCACCGCGAAACAGCGCAAAATATGAAATAACAATATCATGGAATATATCAGTGGTTAAATATATATATATATATATATATATATATATATATATATGGTATAATATATATACTGCGTTGTTACATATGTGTCTTATAATCATAGATCATATAATGTAGTGCATCATATGATATATGGTTATGTATAGCAGTAGATAGTACATAGAGAAAAAGTAATGCAATAATCATGGAATTTTCATAAATCTGGCAGATGATTTGATGTTTCGGCATATGTACCCCCCCCCCCCCTACCCACAAAAACCCCTGGTCATGTTGGGGCGCTAAGCTTTTCTTTACTGTGTGTGCCCCCCTGATCGCGGCCCCATTATCATCATCATCCTCCACTCGCATGTCATCCGCAATACATGGCTTTTCATGGCAGGAGTCGTGCAAACCTCAAGGCAAAACGAGCGCTGGTCGTTCGAGATCCTTCAGGTGTGGTCCTACCGTCGTCACCCGCACCAGCCCAAACGAGCAGTCAACATCATCGTGCACCAGTCCGTAAAAGTCTAAGCTTAGCTGAAAGGCTATCCCGAACCGTTCTCGATCCGCTCCTACACTCGCCTACCGCGTGTACCGCTTGTTGTTGCCGCTATGACTTCAGTTGGAGCCCTGCTTTCCTTCTGGCAAGCACATGAAACCCTTCGTCACCGCTCGAAAATCGGACCGTACGGAAAGAGCCTCAGCTATGAACTGCTCGGCCGTTGGTCATTGGAGCTCCTTCAGGCATGGTCCTATCGTCGTCACCCGCATCAACCTAACCCGCGCCAATCTAACCCGCACCAACCTATCCCGCACCAACCTAACCCGCACCAGCCTTACTTCCCCAGGAGCCAACCATGCTAGCCACTGGCAAACGCATTGGACGCATCGGTGGTTATGTGTCCGCCCGCGTGTCCGCGGTCCATGTTCCTGACGAGGCAGCATCAATCCTGACCGACTCGGTGGTCGGCTGGACCGGACACCGTCTTCGGACCGGACACATGTTGCCGGTCACAGTCTTCCATGGAATACAAGGTAATGAACAGGCCAGCTTTGCTACCGTTGGTCTTCGCTGCCGATGGGTTTTGGTAGCCTCGCTACCGTTGGGAGAAAATATGCTGGGCTTCGGTCTGCATCGCTTCCAGATTTGAACAGTGGAGCCACTGAAGCAACAATCTACTCGTCAGGTAAGACTCCTGTTGTGATGGAGGCGTCAGCAGCTTGACAGGTTAGTCTCCGTTAGCAGAAGCGTTATCTGCAACATGACCATTGTGATGCCATCGTCACCACGGGCCTTGGATATTGACATTCATTTCAATGCGCGAGACTGCTCGAGCGGGTTGGCCGTACGAGCACGGATCGCACCTCTCCCTACTCGCCACACTCACACACTATACTCAAGGTAGACTCACCAAGTGATCTGTTTCCGCTCTGCGCGGGCCGCTGAGTGACGTCACTGGGGGTCAGTTCGTCGGCGGTCCGCAACGGACACAGCAATGACGGCTGAGATCCTGGCCTCCAGCTGTCATAGGCTGTAACCCGCTTGTAACGGATACAGCATCTTTCCGCACGTCATATTTGCATGATTGCGGAGTAGCCTTCGATAGGAGAGACATATTAGAAAAGCTGAATAGCTTCCAGATAAGTTTTTCAATCTTTCGAACGTTGTGACTGACACCGTCTGATGAATTAACAGGCCATTCACCAAGTGACGTGTGTCATCTTCATATCTGGTCATTATGTAACGTTAACACCACACAAAGGACCAACACATTCAACATAGCAAATGACACTGTGACGTGCCGCTGAACGGTCCCCGCGCGGCTTTGTCAATGTCACGCTCACTGTCTGTGTGAGTTGTTGGCGATGTGGCTCCAGGGCGACAATTCCAAGGCTTGATTAATTGGTCTGTTTAGTACTGGTTTGAAGTCATGGATAAGTTCTGCCTCCAGGATGTTCAGTTTTCTTGTGTCACGTGCTAGTGCTAGAATTTCAACATTTTGTGCGAGCATTTAATGTGTGAGACGAGCGCTGCGGCTGCGTTGGATGTTATTTTTTATAACCCATTTTGTGATGTGCACTGCAGCATTGTATGCGCATCGCTTTATTCACTTCTGGATGTTTTATTTATGTATATTTATCAACTCTAGCGCGTTTACGGTGGCGCTTTTTGCCTCGATTCCGAAAGGCTGCGGTGAAGGAAAAGTGTACTATACGGGTAGAAAAGAAAAGTCTTGTACGTTATAGCTAAACAAAATAATTGGGTTGGAATATTAATTAGTATTACGGATGAATTCATTACACGGAGTATCGTCCTGGTTTGGTGAGCTGGCCGATAAGTGTGTAGATACTAACGCTATTTAGTATCATATAATTCCACTAGTTGGCACTAGTAGTGGTGTTAGCTACTAACACTAGCTAGTGTTAGTGCCTAGCTGGTGGTAGTGCAGGGTTTCCAAGTTCCGACTCGATGCTGGCACCATCGATGCTGGCACCATCGATGCTGGCACCATCGATGCTGGCACCATCGATGCTGGCACCATCGATGCTGCACTCTGGGCGCTGAAGCCGGCGGGGGAGACCATGGACCCGCTGGAGTGCATCTGATCCTGCCTCTGCATTAACGAAATGACATTGCACGGTCGAAAGTCCTATAACATGAGCCTGCTGTCAGACAAGGAATATTGCTGCTAAGTGATCCACTGCATTCATTATGAATAGCCAAAAGGTTATGGGCATGGGCTGTGGTGCGCTCTAAGGCCGCCTTTCGTTAATGCTCGAGCAAGTCTTATCCCATATTTGCCAGGCAAAGATGGAGCAAACCAGCGGTACCTCTTGCACTTTAAAACTGGCAACCGTTAGGGCCTAGCTCTGGTGAATGAGTAGGCCCAAGTGTGCATTAACTTGGCTGCCTCGTTGGATGGAGCCAGCCGAATGTGCCTGGCCATCTCCGTGTAGGGAGCCCCTTCCGAGGAGCTTGAGAACGTTATAAGCTTCTTGCGCTGCTATACCCGACTGCTAATCAAAGATATTTGAGGAGCAGTAACTACCAAGTTTTTTCATTCATTCATATTAACTTTGCCCTTACGAACCATTCCACTCACCAAACGTGCTGTAATATGTGTGATCTCTCATGGCTGTAATCAGGCGTGCGGCCGTCTCAGCGTTAAAGGAGTGCCCCTGTTGACGTCAAATAGAGATCTTTGTTGGGAAGTGCGTTGTCGGGACGGTTTTACCTGGTATATATCGCCTTGGCACGGACAATCGTGCTGGTCTTTTTGAGCAGGCAGATTGTGTAGATACTTAGATATAACTACTAGTAGAAGATACTAGCTACTAACAGCACACGCGAACGATAGTCGGAAAAATCGCATCGCTAAGGCTATAAGGTTCTGTGCAGAAGCAGTGCCTATCAAAGTACTCTTAGTAGTGAAGCTAAAAATATTGGATTCTGAAAGGCACGATCAACAGCACTTTCACATTTGGTGTTGTGCACAATTTACAACGCAGACAAAATATTCCAGCATGCTCCGGCATGAGCACATTTCTGTAGCGCTCACCCGTGGCGTTTCAGAAGTAATTTTGCTGGTGTGACCGGGAACGTACTTACATAGTAGACCCAGGGGGTACGAGCCCCTCCCTTCTTTCTCTCCCTCACCAAATTTATGGCATGCATGGATATGAGCGTGGAAAAATGTTGGCGGCTAAAAAAATGCTGGTAGATTCATCAAAATCATATCGAGGTCGTGTGATATCATATTACGACAAGCAAAAATTGCGAGCCTGCCACGCGCAATTTTTCAGATTTTCGTCGATTTCTTTTAGTTCTTCCCCAACGTGAAATCTTGCGCAAGAGCCTGGGTCTTCCCGCGTGACATTACGCAGACCCTTTCCTCCACTTAATTCAAACACAAACTGGCTTCCTCCCTTTGTTATTCGATTACGCATTAGCTAACTTAAAAACCTCAGGCCCAAATTTTAAAGAATGCAGCCGTCGCTTGCTTCACACAATATCGTGACATAGCGCCTACCTGGCAGCTTTTGGCAGACTCTTTCACCTGATCACTAGATATGTGTGATGTGTACTAGACATGTAGTCCACCCTTTTTTCTGTACTGAATGTCGTGTTCACACTTCGCGGTAGTGCCGTGTTCCGCTGCGTGAAATACGCGTGTGAGGACAGCGTAAACGTCGTAGGCGTTTGGTGTAATCTGACACTTCAGAGACGGGCTAGGGGTTTCATTTAGTGTTGACATTTCATGTAACCTTCGTAGCATTGCGGCTATTACGTTACATGACTGGATATTGTAAGCATTTCTTGAAATACCCAGGAGATTATGCATGTTTTCAGTAATCACTTTTATTACGCTATTCGCCCGACGCACTTTTCTTATGCTATTCGATAATAGGCATTTCATGAGACTCGATTTCATTAAATACCATTGTTCGCTTCAAATACAGCCCGATTAAATCGGACTTAGTACATTTGTATGGCCGTTGTATGTTTGATATTTCATTGAATGATCAATATCAATAATTGCGCTTGCCCCCACGACCTGGGACAGAACTGGCTGGAGTATCCTCGTAAGCGTAACATACGCGTTTCTTACTGCTACGTTTTTACAGTTTTAAACAAGCCTTTTGCAGCGTTTCTCTTCATTGCTTCAGCATTGTCACTTAGCCCGTTTCCATCTGCTTCCTTCGCTCTCACCCAGCTCCCCAACTTCCATCTCCGAAACAATGGCCGTGCTGACAAGATCTCGACAGTCACTGCACACGCAATCCGCGAGAAACTTCCTGCATCTCGGACACCCGGGTAAAGAAAAATGATTCCCTTCTCTCTCCAGCGCAAACACAGTGCCCGCCCAGATGGTGACTGGTTTGCCATCGCAGGCACTCAGCGCACTTTGGGCCGTAGGGACCTTCAAAAATGGGTTTAACTCAGTGAGTGAAGATTACTTACCCAAAACATGTGTTTTAAGTTGGTTTGTCATGCATAATTTGAATCTGCATTCTATTTGTATTGCAGACGACACAGTACAGACTTTTTCACGGTCAAATTAAGGCCGCTGACCTGAGACGCCGTGCCTGACGACATTGTCTCGAACTTAGCTGGCGTAAGGGATATTTTTACCCCCTGATTTCAAGTGCGGCATTATTTTTAAACTACGCATGATGAAAAAAATCACGGGTCTATATGCATATCGTGTAACCAACTGGAGGTTTCAGGCTGGAGGCTTAAGACAGTTTGGTTGCTTCACAGCGGTAGGCATCGAGATTTTCAACGTCTACTGCATGTCTGCGTGTCATGTTTTTCAGTACTATATTCGGACGTCGAATCAGGCTTTTGTCTCCGGGAACCTTAGTGATGACACTTTGCCTGCAAAGTCTCACTCTCACTGTGTGCCCTTGTTGATAGCCGTCTTAATTGCTACGTCGATTGGGTGAAATTTTCCTCGACAAAAACAGTCAGAGAAAAGCAGCCAAACAAAAACGGCTGAAACTCATCAGCAGTGCACTCCTTCGGCTGGAGAAGCTGACTGGGTTTTGAAACACACGTTGAGGTTCTGTTATAACCGTTTTTCCGCATGGCATTTAATGACTATTGACATATTGTTAGAACTGGCTCTCATTTCACGGAAACTTAGCGTGCGCCGACCACGGTGGTTGAAACTGAGGACTCGTTCAGCGAGATTTCCGTGCTCAGTTCCGTCTTCATTTATTGTTTCCGACAGACACCTCGCAGTGTGCTTGTTTGGTTTCATTCGACCCCACCTGAGATTTATTATGCGCGTTTCCAATGACTGTTCTTCTTTAAAGTTCGTGGCACTGACATCCCCAACTTTGGAGCGAGCTTTCGCCTTGGCTGCTGTCTCAGTGCTGAACGCACCGATTAACTGGATAAACCAAAACGCTGCTGAGAAAAGCCACCTGCTAAACACGGCATTGTAGTGGCGTATTTAGAAAGACACAAACGATGAGAGGCAGGCACACCGCGGCTGCGTTCTGCCAGCCGGCTTCGAGCAGTCGGGGTCCGCTGGCTGATTGGGTTTGCGCTGAAAGGGTCGTGGCTTGGGGCTCAACTGTCGCCCCTCCTCTTGGGGCTCAACTGTCGCCCCTCCTCTTGGGGCTCAACTGTCGCCCCTCCTCTTTTAACGAGTTAACCGCCCCAATGCTCTTATCACTTATCATTCATAACATTAGTTGCCAAATGTCGATCGCGCCGTTCTTTTAACACCCGGGGAAAATTGCGTAACAGTCCTCATTTCCGGCCAATACGTTAGTTGCCCGAATAGCTTCAGACGTGTCGAGAGACGCCCAAAATGTGCAGTCAGATAGCGAAACAACGGTAATCCAGCGCAGGTTATATGAAACGCCGGCATTGCGTGATACTTCCAGCTTTCCCTGAAATGCCGTATCGCGCCGAACGGCCGCGGCATATCCACTACTCCTTTTCATTTCTATAACCTTTTTTATTTCGCCGGTGTGAAACATGCGGCAACACCACTGTGTTATTCCACTCATTTACGAACTTCCCTCGGATGAACCATGGCCACGGCAAGCCAGCCGAGCTCACGACCAAACATCTCCTCATTAGGAGCCCGGAACAGGCTGTCAGACATACTCGTTCCGATGGGGCAGAAATTAATGTCTTGGGCGAAACGGTGACGCAAATGCGCTCCCGTCTGGCGCAGGGCAAAGGCACTGGGTCCTGACGCCGGTAGTGGAGCTAACAGGTGCGGTTCGCGTCACGGTGCACTGCTGGCTGATTTATCATACAGCGTTTACATCAGCCAATCGCGCACTAATCACGTGGCGTTTCCCACCATGTCATTAGTCTGCATATGCAGAAAAAAAGCGCTGTGGGAAGAGGTCTTCGACTGCTGTGATTTGGTGGTTTTCATAGACTTCTTGATGACCCAGCGGTCCGCGGCAGGAATACGCTGAAGGTGCACATTAATGACATGGCAGCTCTCAAGGCGGAAGAAACCGCGAAGCAGAATCCATCGAGGGATGCTCGCGTGCGCACTCGGCCGGGATGTTATAAAGTCGTCCATCGCGACGACTCCGCTAATGCGGCGTCCGGGTCCGTGCAAGGTTTGAATGCGGTCGTCGTCGTCGCCTGACCCACGCCTGTCACAGAGGATGCCATCGATCGAAGAGATCGCAGCCCTGAATGGGCTCGAAATGGAGCCTGAGCTGGTGGCAGATGCCGAGGCCGTGACGTTCGGCTGCCGACGCCATGAGCACCGTCTTCAGCAGCGCGTCGAACGTCTCAGGTGAGCTCAGCGGCGATGATTGTGAACTTAAAACGGTTTCAATACACCAGAAAACCATCTCGGCAGGAAGCCAGCAGACCCGGGGATAAAACGAAAACGTGATACAATCATCGCGCCCACCACCGATGGCAGGAAGGATGAAACGTGGTCAGACAATCGTCAAAAGTTTGGATGCAGCCTACCGCCGCAGCGCTCCTGGTAAACACCTGTCGGATGTGGCACGGTTTTCGCCACGCTCAACATTTGTACAGGGTGCGATCCGGAAGTTTAATATCTGGTATCGCACGAATGCGACGCCGAAGTGCTGTCGGCTGTGACGGGAAAGCCGCTTCCGCTGCGGGTTGTGATAGCAGGTAAAGAATATTACGCGGTCAGAGGAGCAATGCAGTGGCTGTTTGTGTCCCACCGCTCAAAAAGGAAAAATTCTGCAGTTTTGCCATGGTGCTACATGGTTATATGCAAATTAATGATTTGATAAGGTTTACTTTATTTATACTTCACTTTATTTTACTTTCTCTGGTTTAAATTATCTTGTACTTTATTTTACTTGTATTACTTATTTGTATTTATATAAGGTTTATGCATAAGCATGTAAACGTATATATATATATATATATATATATATATATATATATATATATAAACTAGTGATAACCAGGAACACATATCTTTATTTGCGAAAGAAGTAGTGAGGGCCAGGAACCAGGCGATGAAGCTTACGAAATAACCAGCCGGAACCACGGATCCAAGATCTTGTTTTCGGAAGGAGGAAGTGGGAACTAGGAGCCAACATTGCGAACCAGGCGCGTGTCTGTCCACCACCAGGGCTAACAAGAATGCGGTATTCGCGGCGAGTGCTACCGCCGTGCGCCCTCTCCTGCCGCGGGCGGCTGGGTCGATCGCGCCCGTCCAAGAAAAGGCCTAGCAGAATAGCCATAGCAGATCGACCATCTGACAGCATTAGGGCGCGCTCAGTATGGTCCGGTTGTGTAGGCTCAGGCTGGTTTCCTGCCAGAAGTGTTTGCCAGAAGATATGCTCCGGCGGGCCCAAATTAGAGAAGCCAGGGGTGCAAGGATGCGAAACCCATCGGATCCACGGAGGCATCGGAGTGACGTCAGCAACATCCACTTTCGTGTTAGGTGTGTGAAGTCACTTTGGCTCTCATGTCTTAAATCCCCTGACTTCCGGCGTGTTTGCTCTTATTCAGATCGGCGTTTGTCCATGACAAATTGGCCGTTGAATTGTTTTCTTACCTGACTGCTATCCCTCTCAGCTTTTGTCCCTGACGAATTTGTCAAATTCCTACCTTTTATGTCGGCTTTCTGTCCTTTGAAGTGCTTTTCTTTTTGAACTTTGCCGGCATCCATTCCTTTTAACTTTTTGCTGCATTGTGACTTTCGTACCGGTCGACTTTTATCCCTCTTGACTGTTTGTCCTTCGACTTTTTTCCCTATCGACATCCATTTATGTAGACTTTCATTCTTTCACAATTTGTGTTTTTGAGCTATTTTCTATTCGAGATCTGTCGCATTCGTCTTTCATCTTGTTTAGCTTTTTTGTATGCCGATATTTTTTCCTCTTGGCAATCATTTTTTTTTTACCCTTTCGCATCAGTGTTTCCAATCAGCTTCTATGTTTTGTCCTTGAACCGTGGAGTGAGGTGCGGGTCAACGTGGCCACCAGGTGGCCAGAGTTGCCGTGTTCCCAAACAAAGTCCTCAAGGCCTAATGAACCGCGACAATACCAGCATCACCGAAAAATATTATTGAATGTTACAAAAATAAAAAATAATATAAAATATTTAAAAAAATAAATAATATAAAATAAACTAAATAATAAAATAAAAAATAAAATAAAATAAAAATAAATAATAAAAATATTATTCACGTGGCCATTGTTGTTGAATATCATTATAGAAGGAACCGACAATAGCAACATCAAAATAAATATTATTAGGAGGAATATTATTTGATGAAAATGGCACGCTAACGTTTTGTGGTTTACTCTCAGGCCATGCGGCAACGAGCTCGATTGTTTTCAAAGCTATTTTAGTTTCAACCCGACAATGTCTTATAGAACGTCCGATGAGAGGGAAGGGGGTCAGGTCGGCAACCTGACCAAGACAATGACGCCACGCCCCCGCCCCCAAGGGCGTATGGGGGAGGGGGCGTGGCACGGGTTCGACACGTGGCCATTGTTTATAGACATTGTACCATCATACGCGCTCGCTCCGTGGCGCGGTGCACCATCATCCGCGCTAGTGGTGCGGTGCACCATCATACGAGCTCGCTCTGTGGCGCGGTGCACCATCATACGAGCTGGCTCTGTGGCGCGGTGCACCATCACACACACTCGCCACAGGAACACGGATCCCGTGATACTCATCTCTCCAAGAAGTCGTGCATCTCGCCCCCGACTACAGTAAGCACAACACATGGGAGCCATTTCTAGCGTACACACTTGAAGGAGCGCTCTGTCCTCACCTGAGTTCTCTTCACTCTCCAGATACTGCCCGCACCTCATATCGTCAAGCTTTCTTCCCTTCCCACCTGCTCATTTTCGTCTGACCACTGTTCCTCATGCGAGTCGATAGCTTCTTGGCGGCCGGCGACGGCGCTGAAGTGTCCCACAAAGGGCTGGACAAAGTTAAGTCGCTGTAGTTGAGTGCGTCTGCAGGCTTTGTTCGGGCTGAGAATCAAGAAGTGTTGTTGGTTCGTGGTGTCCTCGGTCCCTTGAAGTGGAGCATAACACATTCATCGATCTGTTTTCTAGCTGCTTGAGCGTTGGCCAATGTATTTAAAATTCGACGGGCCTGATGAAGTTTCAGCAAAATTGTACGGCATTCATCTCTTCGACGGGCGGCTCGAGATGTAACGACAGGCAATCAGACTGAATGGTGCCCAAACTATGGCGAAATTTCAACCGTTTATTGTACCGCGGATAAGCCCAATCAGGCCGTCAGATCAAATCAGATCAGACTGGATCAGACCAGATCAAATCAGAACAGGCGAGCCTTGAACGGGTGACCTTAGCCGGAAGCTCATATTCTGCAGCTTCTCGCCGACCACGCTGACTGGACAGGGTGCGTTAGTGATTGTACATTCTGACCGCTCACAGGTCGCGTAACACCTTTCAAGCCAGCTGACATTTCAAGAAGATCCCTGCTCCGTCCATTGTGGTACCGCTCCCTTCGTGAACACATCTCTGTGTTCGACCGTTGGGCATTGGACGCAGGAATCGGGTGAAGCGAGCTTTACCACAGTTCATAAGAATGAGTTTTTTTTAGCAGTATTTGCCCTTCCGAATGTCCTTGTGAGCGTGCGTCTGACTTGTTTTGAGCTGCGGCTCCTTCCAGAGCCCTCAAGCTGGTTCGCTTTTTGTCATAGACAGCTGCACACACGCCTGACCACGCCCAAGTGCATCTTCGTTTTTATAACGGAAGTGTATGTCCATAGCGGAGATGACACGCCAGCACACTTGCGTCGCCCCCCCCCCCCCCCTCCTCTCAGTCCCAACAAGCGCTTCAGGTCCAGGACTTGGCTGCTTTTCCAGGAGTGCTGCAGTATGCCCATCTGATGTACTGCATCCCGGCGCTAGGCTTACCACTCCTCGAGTAAGCGACAGGACCGGTCAGCAGATGTGGCGATGTGCCTGATGGATACCGCAGCCCAATCCGCATCAGGGGCGTTTGACTCTTTCATAGGTGGGGAATCGTGATTGGCAATAAACCTGCCGTAAACCGTGTATGACTTCTGGGGAAAATTCAGGTTTGACCGTAACTAAGATTTACCGGCCTAAGCCTTAGATTTATGTGGTTTCGTAATGATAATGCGCTTTTCTTGACTGAGAGCACTGCTAGATCTGGTGATGATATTTGGGACGCTCCGCTAACCTGCTTATTAAGGTATACCCGATGGAACGCATTTTGAATCATCAACCTCATAACAACCCTTGCCGCTCCCCACGATGGCAGCATGAAGGAGAAAACATCAATCAATACGCGGCAATCTCCTTTAAATCAGGGATTGTCAAATGGGTCCTGTTTTCATCAATAAATACTTGACGTCAGCAGCAATATCTACGGCCTCTAAGTTTCCTTGACGCGACATTCGTTAATTCGAAAAGCATAACAATACAGCCCGCCTAAAAATCAGCACATGCCAACCCAATACGCAATGTTCAGCATATTCCCTCTCCATGAGTCCGCTGGGTTTGAGTGAGTCCGGACCATGAGTCTGTCGGTTTAAGTGAGTCCGAGCCATGAGTCCGGATCATGAGTTCGTGGGTTTGAGTTAGTCCGGACTATGAGTCCGCCGGATTAGAGTGAGTGCGGACCACGAGACCGCTGGGTTTGAGTGAGCCCGGACCATGAGTCTGGGTCATGAGTCCGTAGGTTTGAGCAAACCAGGACCATGAGTCCGGATCATGAGTCCGTGGGTTTGAGTCAGTCTGGACCGTGAGTCCGCTAGATTAAAATGAGTGCGGACCATGAGTCCCTGGGTTTGAGTGAGCCCGGACCATTAGTCCGGATCATGAATTTATGGGTTTGAGTGAGTCCGGACCATGGGTCCGCTGGATTAGAATGAGTGCGGACCATGAGTCCGTGGGTTTGAGTGAGCCCGGACGATGAGTCCGGATCATGAGACCGTGGGTTTGAGTGAGTCTGAACCATGATTCCACTCGCCATTAGTCTCCTGGCGCCGCTGGGTCCGGAGGCTGACAACGGGCTGTCGCTCCTCGCTAAATGCTTGTGATTGTAATTCACAAAGCGACCTATTGGTAAAGTGGTTGAACCAACCATGCTTTGCGTTGCGCTGCTCCACGTAACAGCTGCTGCAGGGCAGGCGCCTACCATCCCAGGTCCGATGCTGGCTCGGTGCTTGAGTGGTCCCTCTCCTGCCCCCCTCCCCCTCTCCAGCCCGGCAGAGGCTTCAGCTGTAGTGGCGTGAATGACATTGCGTTGGTGCTGGCGTTATCGACTGCATCTGGTTTGCTTACCGCGTGAGCACCAACTTACAGCGATGTATTCACAATATGTTCGCACTTGATGTACAATACTATCGACCATCATACCTTTATCTGTTCCCGCACCAGGCTTGATAGTGTCACTCCACTCGCCCGCCTCGCACTCATCTTCACGGGGATCGCTGGGCTCTTTCTTCATGCAATGACTGCACGCATGGAATTATTCATCCGGGCGTCGGGATCCAGTCCCAGGCATGTCTGATGTGTACCGGCGGCAGACGTGACATTCAGTCCGGGATATATGCATGATGACAGCTGGAGAACACACAGACTCCTTGGGATAGTTCCAATACATTTCCGGTGCCAAACGCGGTCGATGATTGGTGATGCTTTCGTTGCCAAAAACAAAACTTCAAGAAATGAGATTCCCAAGAAAACCGTGTGCCCATTTGGCTTGGGTAGTGAGGTTCTAAGCGTTGGATGCCGTATTTGACACTTGGATACCAGGCTGTCTACTGGTATTCGTTTCGTGACTGTGAGTCGACTGCAAGCTGCAGGACAGGCGCCTACGATCTATACATGTATCTACCATCTACTGTACACTACTACCTGCATCATGAATGCACCGTGGCAGCCCTGCAGACCACGACTCTGCAAGTGACGGGTCTCAATGAGACATCTCACCAAATGTCTGCACCAAATCAGCAAGACTGTCCCCGCCAAAGTCCCCTGATCACTTCGGCTGTTGGTCCCGCGCACCAGCTCAGCGTCGTTCACCGGCACTGGGGTGGGGGGAGCGGTCCGCAGGCTCGCGCGCCAGCCGGCACCCAGCGACGCCCCCGGCCTCAGCGCGCCGCTAACGACCGCTCCCCTCCCCCTCCCGCCCCTCCCGGGCGGCACTCACTGGCCGCGCTCCCCGGGTCGGCGGTCATTCCACATGCGGTGCACACGTCGCAAGCTGGCGACACTGATCACCTCGTGACGCACGTTGGCAGGACCGAAAAAGAATCGGGGCCACAGAAAACGCGTACCGAGATTACACCAGCGTAGCAGATTATAAGCTCACTTACCGTCATCGTGCAGGCTTCCGCTACAAGGAGGCATGTTTTACGTGCCGCGTGCCAGACGCCCAGGCCAAGCTCCGAGCGAGCACTGGCCGACGTCACCGGACTACTCACCGAGCAGCCATACTTCAGGGCAGGGGCGGATCCAGAGAAAAGGGGGCACGGCGCCATGCCCCTCCCCTCTTGGGTCCCGAAGGGGCCCATAGCCTGCCGAAGAAACCAGTTTTATGCAAAACGTAACACAATTGGATGTATTTGGGCTTTCAGGTTACCTAGAGCAATCGCAAGTAAAAGTGAAGTGCCCACGAGTACACAAAGACAATTATTCACTGGTTGAGAAGGTGGTGAATGGCGATCGTAAGGCTTGTTACGTTGTCCAGAGACCATACGCTGTTTCCAAGGGCCCTTTACGTCCATTTGCCGGGTTAGTCCGATTGATAAGGAGCCTTTCAAGTTGCCCTTGGTTTCCTTGCACTTGCTCGGAGGGCCCTGCGCTGTTACTGGGTCCTTCCTGCGCTTGCCGGGGTGCTTTTGTCAATCATAGGCCTTCCATGGATTCTTCCTATTTGTTCGAAATGCTATATGCCCTATACCCGGGGCTACCATGTGTAAACACGCTGACATATTTTCGCTCGTTCAGGGGCCTTTCACGTTGGTGTTGATTACTCTACAGACACACCATATGCTGTCCACATTGACCGAGGACCTTTCAATTCTCTGTGACTTCCTTAGGGCCCTACGCTGTTGTCGGGGACCCCATCTGTTGACCTGCTCGGGGACACTCGACCTTTCGGGTGCTCTCTACATTGCGTCGTGAGTATGTCTCATGTGAATGGAGGGCCCTTGCTTTTGTCGTGGTAACATCTGTCAGCCTGCTCGGGCACACTCGATCGTTCGGGCCCTCCACATTGTGGCTCGGATACTTCCTATGTGGATGGTTGACCCTACGCACTTGTTGGGGGCCTGATCTGTCCACCTGCTCGGGCACACTGGCTTGTTCGGGGCCGTGCACATTGGGTCTTGGGTACTTACTATTTGAATGGAGGATCCTACCCTCCTGTCAGGGCCCTTTCCGTTAACCTGTTCGGGCCCACCCGATCGTCCCGGGGCCCTCCGTATTGTGTCTTGTTCGGGCCCACCCGATCGCCCCGGGGCCCTCCGTATTGTGTCTTGTTCGGGCCCACCCGATCGTCCCGGGGCCCTCCGTATTGTGTCTTGTTCGGGCCCACCCGATCGTCCCGGGGCCCGTATTGTGTCTTGTTCGGGCCCACCCGATCGCCCCGGGGCCCTCCGTATTGTGTCTTGTTCGGGCACACCCGATCGTCCCGGGCCCTCCGTATTGTGTCTTGTTCGGGCCCACCCGATCGTCCCGGGGCCCGTATTGTGTCTTGTTCGGGCACACCCGATCGTCCCGGGGCCCGTATTGTGTCTTGTTCGGGCCCACCCGATCGCCCCGGGGCCCTCCGTATTGTGTCTTGTTCGGGCACACCCGATCGTCCCGGGGCCCGTATTGTGTCTTGTTCGGGCCCACCCGATCGTCCCGGGGCCCTCCGTATTGTGTCTTGTTCGGGCACACCCGATCGTCCCGGGGCCCTCCGTACTGTGTCTTGGGTACTTCTTATTTCAATGAATGTTTCTGCGTTCTTGTCGCCTCGCCCGCCGCCCCCCCCCCCCCCCCCAATCTATTAAAGGGAGTAATCTAAACGCGCAAGGGGCCTTCAAAGAAATCGACATCTTGAAGGTCGTTCGGCACCGTTCACAGCCCTGCCCTTCTTAATACGTAAGCCCTCCAGTTTCTGAAGTGCACAACCGCGAAGATGTGCGGATTATTACGTGTAAACTTTTCAGGGCATCATGACCCGCGCTTCAGGACATCCAGGTCAGGTCATCCAGGCATCCATGACGCTATAATAACGTCTTTCAAATCCTGCCACCCGATTGTCCGCGCACCGATCAAAGCCAAGCAAAAAATAACTGTCGATTCGTTCATATCTGGCGTTCGTGAGCACGATTTCCAGACAAAACGACTATCGACTGACTCTCAGCCAGTGTTGTGCAACGAACGATGACGCAATCAGTGGCGTTATGAGGAGCATATTTACTGAGTAGAAAAATTGTGTTGTCAGGAACAGTTTCTTCCATTTATTGTATCATATCTGATGCTTTCTTTAATGTCTTAAAAGGTGGAACATTCCCGCTAAAGGGAGCACTACACCTTGTTGGCACTTTTCACTTCTTTTTACAGCAGACGCGATTATTGCAACTGCGATTTGCCCCTTAATGCCAGTTTGCTCTAAATTCTTCAAGTTGGCTCAGAATTTTTATTTGAACTGGCCGGCCCTTTGGGAGAAG
Source organism: Pollicipes pollicipes (assembly GCF_011947565.3). NCBI lineage: Eukaryota > Metazoa > Arthropoda > Thecostraca > Pollicipedomorpha > Pollicipedidae > Pollicipes > Pollicipes pollicipes. The sequence continues at coordinate 15,086,827 of NW_023595962.1, read as the reverse complement.
TCTCAGTTGACTCCCTGCTCACCACTATGAAGGTAATATTTCATTCCATTTCCCATTCTCTTTCCAACGTGTGTATTCTGCAACGTCTGCAACACACAAATGTGCCAAAATGTCTGTGTAATAAGTGCTACGAAAGCCTAAAACACTGATTTAGACAAAAAATATCCTACCATGAAGGTATCATCCTGCGAATTCAACAAAACGTTACACTGTAGCTTTAATTTTTCCCTATCGCGTTTACCACAGTGGCTGTTTTCGACGCGGACCTCGACTTTGGGAAAGGGAGTATCACATGACCCATGTGACGCACGGGTTCAAACTTCCACCAAACAACTTTCGGTAACAGGCCCTTGCCCGCTCTGCCAATCACAAACTTTTGTATTCGCACCAGTAGAGGTGCGCACGGCGACTGCTGTGAAGGCGAAAGTCGCGGATGCAGGGAGGAAGCGCAGCGCTGTTACAGCGCGTTGACAGCGAAATTTGGACTCGAAAATAATTATTGGCATCTTCATCATGTGTTGACCGCGCTGCAGTGGCACAAGCCAACGCCATTAATAGACGTAATTAGTCCTGAGGTTTTACTACGACATGTTTTGAAATATGTCCCAAAGGTGGGACACTGCCCTTAAGCTGCCCAGGCTAGTGGCGGATCCAGAGGGGAGGGCGGCACGGGACCATGTCCTTTCTGTGCCCCAAGGGCACCCATAGGCTCCAAAGTGGCTCATCACCGGCCGAATGGACACAGTTTTTTACACAAAACTCAACCAAATTGAGCGTCTTTGGGCATCAGGACCGCCAAGAATAATCGCAAGCGAAAATGAAGGGACCGTGAGCAGACAAAGTTCATTCTTCGCTGCTTGAGAGGGTGGTGATTTATACAAAAAAAGTCAGGCTCATTACGCTGTTTAGATGGGTTACGCTGTTACTGACAACCTATATGCCCATTTGCCGGGTCGATCTGATCGCTAAAGCGCTTTCCATGTTGTCCCTGATCTCTTTACACCTCTTGTCGGGCTCTACGCTGCGGTTGGGGCATTATCCCCCAACATGCCTGGGCGCTCTTGATCGAGCAGAGGACCTCTACTTATGATTCCCATTCACCGGAAAGGCTGCATAAGCTTTTGCCAGGGCCCCATATGCTGGGGCTCACAAGTTCTTTATGGGCCACTCATATGGGTCAGAGTCTCTTCACATGGTCCCCATATTGGTCTCTCTTCCTAGTTGCTCGGAGGGCCGTCTGCTGTCACTGGGGTTCATATAAGCCAGGGTACTGAGAAGAGACGCAGATTTCCAGCCCACCAGCCCGCTGGTTTCTGACCCGCAAGAACCCGCGGGCTTTTCGCTGAGTTATGGGTCAGACTTGGTAGGCTTTTGCGGGTCAAAAATTTTCGCGGGAAAAATAATGTATTTTAGCTACTCCTTTAGTTTCAAAACTATCTTAAACCAGAGTGTACTGCCAAACACAAAACAATCATAAAACAATCATCTCTTTATTTTTTTACGGTAAGAGCACCAGTGACAGAAAACCCATGGCAGGCACGACACACAAGTAAACCAGGCTGCATAAATTGAGCAGTTTAAGCAAGCAGTTCACTAAAAAAAATTAAAAAACAACAGACCAAATTTACAAACTATACCCTGATTCCATTAACCAGCAGTTAGGTGGAAGCAGCAGTTAGGTGGATGCCTAAAGGGAATGTTCCATATTTACATGGAGTTTTGAACTGAAATAGTCACCTTGAAGACCTTTCGGTGCAGTCTACAGCCCTGCCCCTCTTAAGACCTTAGCTATAGTTTCTGAGCTATACGCCTGCAAAAATCGAGAGAGTATTTCGGGGAGAGTACTTAAGTACCAGAGTACTACTTAAAAGTCACCTTAGCATTAATGGCGTCATAATAATGTCATGCAGATCCTGCCATTCCATAAACCATTCGGCAATCAAGGCCGAGACAAAAATAATGGTCGGGTCGTTCATAACTGTCGTTCGCGAGCACGATTTACAGACACAACGGCCATCAATTGGCTCTCAATCAATGTTCTGCAAGGTACGATGATGTAATCAATGACGTGTGAGGAGCATATTCACTTAACAGAGAAACTGTGTTTCGTAGAACAGTTTTTCTAATTAAAAGAATATCAATAGCTATAAGCGGGCTTGCTTCATCATATTTGATGCTTGCTTCATTGTCTTCAAATGTGAAATATCCACTTTTATGTGAATACAGCTACACCCTGCACTTGGTGGGTATTGAGAGGGTGTGCTGCACTGAACCTTTCTTAGATTACACAAAACCATGCCTCACAAATCACAACTTATGTCTATGATTAATGAAATCCATGGAAAACTGTGGGCCTTTCATCGCCCTAGCTTTACTCACTAGTCAGCACCGCCAGCAGTTACTGGCGTAACAAATGCGCGACAGTTGTCGAAACTGAAAACGTGACGACATAGAGTTTGTTTATCAAAGTCTGGAGAATTACGTAAGTGGTTCAGTGCATTTGAGAGGACCATTATTCACATAGATCAGACAATAGTAATAACCGTATTCCTCGGAGAAAGAACGGGAGAATGGAGGTATAGATGGGTTGATATTTCGGCAATATGCCTTTATCGAAACAATAACAGAAGTTCATTTTTGTTTTTGTTTTGATGAAGGCATGTTGCCGAAATATCAACCTATCTATATCTCCATTCTCCTACTTTTTTCCGCGGAGGAATAAGGCTATTACTACAACCTTATAAAAGTCTGAAGAAGATGAAATTTTCGGCCACGACTGCAAGGCACTTACACGTTATGGTTTTCGCTTGCTGCGCTTGTTACCATTTTTGAAATATTTTCACGAAAGCTTTTGTCTCGGGAGATTTCCTACATCTTTTCAATATTGGTATCTGTATGCAGTTCTGTGTTTTAAAAGATCCTCTTATTATATAACATCAATGAAGCATTCGATAAAGATCGAAAGTTCCAGTCTGCAGGCTTGAGGAGCCGTAAGAAAAACTCTCGGGAATTATGTTAACAATTTGTTTCATCATTTTGTTTTTTCTGGAGCATGTCACAATAGGTCACGGTTTTTGATGGCACTGCTGAATGTAAATTGATGTCACTGGAGGGGAAAATATTCGTGAATAAAATATTATTGCTATCCTCGCTTTCAAGCCATGTCAAACGGGGCGGCGATGATTATGTGATGGACAGTTCATAATGGTATGATAAGGGGGAACGGGGGCCATTTCAAAGCTGCCATGTGTTTTTCATGTGCTGTGCTTGCATGATGTATGCACTGAAGGACGGAAAGCATGGTAAAAGAGGCTGGCTCTGGTTCTTCAATGAGAACTATAACATTGAGGCAATTATGACACAGTCGAATGGTGATTGAGCTTGAGTGCATTGTATTGAACTCAAACTTCCCTTGATTGAAAACGTCCAGCATCTTTTTCATAGCGCAGTCAATGCAAATCTAGCATTTGATGCGTGAAATTTCAGAAGAACTGGTCTGTGGTTTATTGAGATGAGGTAGAAGGGTGGAATCTTTTGGAGCTTTTTGGTGAAAGGCAAATTTAAGCTCCACTCTCTTCCCTTTCTTTGGCAGTCAGAAAATTACTGTCACAGTGTTTAAGATCTACTTTTGGTGCATTAAAAATTGCATTGCGCAGGTACTGTGACTGCTGCTCTCTGAGTAAAATCACAGGTGTTAGCCACGCAATGCTAGTCATTAGATGGCGCTTGCATGCACTCTCTACATTCTACTCTTCTCTTTTATCCACACTCTAATGTACATGCCTAAAACTGTGGTGAAATGATAAGTGCGCATTGCGATAGATTTGTTCTTGCTGGTTATTGGGCCACATGGGCCCTCCACATGGGTCCTACACATGGTGGGCCCTCCACATTGGAACAAGTCACCTCTCTAGTTCTGAGCCGCTCGATGCTGATGAGCTCTCCACATTGATCTAGGACATTTTCCTCCAAGTCGGGGCTTAGACCAAAACGCACTTCTCAAACACAAGAGTCCTGAAAAAATATCACGACCCGATGCTTTTCTTGAAAACTCCTCTAAATCGCCAGACAACGTTTAAATCTCAGGGATTTCGCTAATAGATCGGTCGTGGCATTCGCTAGAACTGAAGCAACACTTTCAAACTGAACATTTAACGCACATCCGGTTCAGGGAACTTGGCCGGTTTAAAGGACGTATCTGAGGATGTAGTAGTTCTCAGACCTGGAGCCTTGGCGAAAGCCTTTCATCCCCCTTTCGGTGCACTGGGAGCTCCTGCTTCTTCCGACGATTGATTCTTCTGCTGGTCGTTGAAGCACATCCGTAGCTCCTTGAAGGGCTGAAGCTGGTGATTTTGAGCATGCGTAAGAAAGGTTTATGGTGTATGTTCAATATTCTGGACGCTTTGAGCCTCCTGCTCATGCTTCCTCCGGACTCTGCCTTACAGGCTACAACCCCAGTAGCAAGCGCTCAGTCCTTATTCTCACCATGGCTTGTTTAGCTGGGCTACCTCTTCGCTGATTAATTGGTGCTGCTTCAAAGTGACATCTCCTGTAAACTCTTGGTACTCTCCCAGGGCGCCCCTCCTCCGCTTATTCGGTCGTGAAAGGCGTCGGTCGCTGGCCCTCGCCAGAGAGCATGGAGGAACACAATGGACAACGGATGGCGGCCTCGGCCCTTCAGCGATATCGCCCGAAACTGGGCTGACCGTTCGCCAGATCGTGCTGCCGCCGTTGGACGGCACGGGCCTTTGTCAGAGGCTATTTCGGACCATCCTGCCCCCGTGGGACGGGACGGACGTTCGTCAGAGATTGCGCCAGATCGTGCTGCTCCCGTGGGATTGGACGGACGTTTGTCAGAGATTGCACCAGATCGTGCCGCCCTCGTGGGACGGGACGGACGCTTGTCAGAGATTGCACCAGATCGTGACGCCCTCGTGGGACGGGACGGACGCTTGTCAGAGATTGCACCAGATCGTGACGCCCCCGTGAGACGTAATGGACGCTGGTCAGAGATTGCATGACGTGAGTGCAGTTCTGCCATCATTAGTTGATATCTCGAGATGACAGACGCAAGGTTCCGGTGTGCAAGGTTGTCCAAACGATGTCCGAAGTCTTGTCAGGACTGTATGTTCTAAGTTCAACGTTAGGCGGCAACTCGTAGGACACATTGTAAAACCTTGGTTCTTAATTTGAGATTCGGTGTCAATGACCCATCTCACTGCCCGCCCCTTTTGTGGAAATGCATATACTGTCCCATTGAATGTGATGACTAAATGGATCTAGGACCGCACCTTATTTATGGATATTTCTTCATTATGACGTCAGAGTTTTATGCCGTGTCGTCAACCTTGTTTATACCAGGAGGTACTGGTTAAACGACGGCGGTGAGAACGGTGAGACGGCGGTGAGAACGGTGAGACGGCGGTGAGGACGGTGAGAACAATGGCTTTGTTGACAGGTATCGACGCTTGAGGTTGGGCTTGTACTAGTTGGGCTTGGGCTTGTTGGGTTTGTTGGGCCCATTAGTGACAACGGTTGAGCAATAACGCTCCAAAAAATTGCATTTGAAAACTGAGACGCGCGAATTCAAAGAGTGCTGCCCATCTGTGCCGACAATGGCATCAAAAGACATCAAAAACAATAAATTACCCAAGGTCCCGCATGCTAAGAGCTGACACATTGTTGTACATTAAGGGCTGCCGAAAACATGACGGTCATGTCGAAAGGTTTCGGTGACCCGCACCGAGTCCCGATATAGACCGAAATGCCGCAAAAGCCGCAAGCGGACATCGGTGCTCATCACGACGTATATAGAGCTGTCTCTAAGCATGCATAACTTAAACAGAGATCCGCAATCCAGGTCCCGCTGTGGCATTTGAGGGTTCAGTCTCGAACGCAGATGGCGAACGTGTAGCGATTGTAAGGTCTTTTGGTCAGCATGTCCTAAGTTGTTGCTAAAATCGGTAGTTGGTTGTTGTTGCTAAAATCAATAAAAGTTGTTGCCAAAATCGATCATCAACTAATCCAAACTTGGCATCTGTTGCGCTATGCTCCAAAGGTGCGTGTCGATCTACTATGTGTTCCCCCAGTTAGGTGCATGCTCCTACATAACTATGACCTGGCAGAGGTTACAAGATATCCTTTACACAGTGTTTTCCCCGTTCACTTTTATTTTCGTCTATTAACGCATGTGTGGCAAATCCTACTCCAAGCTGAACACGTTAGGGTCTCTAGAGAGATGATCGTACCAGCGTGGACTTCAAACCAGGACCACTAGTCCACGCTGCCCTAGGGCAGTGTACGCCACCCGGTCGTTCATCGGCATTAACGTGTTTACACAGCTCGTGTAAACCGGACAGAGTGGTCGATAACAGACGGATCTTTAACAGAGAGTTTCACACATACATCAGTTGTTTCATTTGCCTTTCTACGATGTCCTCACGAACATGATGTATCGTTAATACGAGAACATACAGCAGGAGCAATAGACCTCATTCGTTGTTCTGGGTACCCAGTTGTGCGAAAAACGAGACATTTTAGTTCACTACGATCACGTGATTCCGGATTAGCAGATAATCGTGCCGCTCTCCGCAGTCGTGACGTAAGAACCGCTCGCTTGGTTACCTCGAGATGCATCGAATTGTAACGTAGTGTGACAGGAGCGGTCATGGGTTTAAAGTGGACCACTGTGGCATAGCTTCCATCTGGTTGTGCCACAGAAAGGCTGTCGAGAAAAGCAATGGATGCGTTTTATGCGCTGTGTTCCAGCGTGAAAGAAACACTGGGTGTGTTGATGTATTTTTGCAAGGAACTTTAGTAGTGAGATCAACACATAGGTCCAGAATAAGATGCCACATCTCTGGGACCGCAGAACAAGTAGCGGGTAGGTTAAATCCGTAAAAGTGAATGCTTCTAAGTTACTTACGAAGAGTGCTTCACACTTGTATTCCGTATTTGTATAAGGCTTTAAACTGAGACGAGATAGCCCACTTGTTTCTGAGCTTAACGCCTGCGACCTTGTGTAGACTGTTTTTGCATGCATTTTGAAGGTCCTCTGGACATGCATGGGGGCACAGAAAGGTCACGTGCATACTGCCACCTCATCGATCATGTAGTGGTCAATGTCAAGCAAAATATGGTCACGGTGCGATTTGTGTCTGGCGTACGCCAGCACGATTAGTGTCTGGCGTACGTCAGCACGATTTGTGTCTGACGTACGCCAGCACGATTAGTGTCTGGCGTACGTCAGCACGATTTGTGTCTGACGTACGCCAGCACGATTTGTGTCTGGCGTACGTCAGCACGATTTGTGTCTGACGTACGCCAGCACGATTTGTGTCTGGCGTACGTCAGCACGATTTGTGTCTGGCGTACGTCAGCACGATTTGTGTCTGGCGTACGTCAGCACGATTTGCGTCGTCAGCGGACTTCAGTCGGCCCTCAACCAATGGAATCAGTCGGGCGCGAGTTTCGAACACGACTCTTGTTTTGTGCTACATAATGCAGGCATTTAGGCAGTGGTACGAGCTATGGTGGAAATAGGGCTGAGAATCGAATAACTCAGCACGCGCCCAGGTGGCCTGTTAGATGCTCTTTGCTCGGGTGGGGGGTCATTTTGACACCCTCCTCCCTGAGATCTCAGGAACTAAGAGAGCTAGAGACACCAAATTCACAAAGTATATTGACCTGCACGTGAACTCACTTAGGTCAAATTTTGGGGTTGTTAGATCATGACATTCAGTTCAAATAAGGTTAAGCAAGGTCAAATTCCGGGGTGGTCTCTTAAGGGCCCCTTGAACCTAGATAACTGTTTTAAGCAAAAGGTCACATTCTCATTTAAGGTCAGTGACCTTGCTTCACCTTTTGAAGGCCATTGGGACCAAAATAATAGAAGACTGCCTTGTGTTTTGCATTTAAATAAACGACAAAGATTACACTAGGCAGTATGCTCCAAAAAAACACATGTTCACCTGTGTCATTTCAGGTCAGTGACCCATTCTGACTTATACGAAGTGCATGAAAATTGTATAATGCGCTTCCCGTCACCAATAAGCTTGAAACGAACGCCAAAAGCTACCCCATACAGCAAGCCCGACAGAGATAAAACAGACTGGTTTTAACCTTAAACTGACCTTCATGCCTGACCCTGGGTCAATTCAATTTATTTAGTCAATAGTTGTGTTGCCTAAGAAAGTATCACAGAGACGTATGGCTCTAACACTCCGATGCTGGATGAGATTGAACGATTTCCGAGAAATTGCTTCCGCTGAAACAATGGCCTGACTTTGACCTGCCATAGGTCAGCGGCCTTACAAGGTACATCTAAATAGCTCATGCCAGACGATATGCTATTCAATTTTCTACAGCTCTGCAAAATTTGGTGCGGCTAAGCCGCTCCGTTCGGAAATTATTTTGGAAAAACCTTCTGGGGTGGTCAAATTGACCCCCACCCGAGCGCGTGTTAAGAATAGCGCCATAGCCGAGCATGCAAATACAATTAGCGGCCAAATATGCAAGAACAGCCAGGAAAAAGATTAGCGGCCATTCGCAAACCATCCACATGGAAGGCCTGCTATTCCTGCTTCCTTCTATCTAGAGTGTTATCTAAGATTTTAAAATTACACCGCGTGATCACAGCACGTACTGTTGCAAAACTGACGACATGGCGACCGCCATCAAGATGATAGTGGGATAGTGGTTTTCACTATCAGGTATTTATTATCAGATATTCATTACGAAATGTTCTATATATATATATATATATATATATATATTATATCTATATATATATATATATATATAGAATATGATATAGATATAGATATAGATATAGAGATATAGATGATATATAGATAGATAGATATATATATATATATATATAATATATATATATATTATATATATATAGATATATAGATAAGATTATAGATATTATATATATAATAGTACTAGATATACTATATCTACATATATAATAGATAGATAAGATTAGATATATAGATATACGATAGATAGCTTATATAATATTTATTATCTATCTCTATCCATTCTATATCTATATCTATATATATATATATATATATATATATATATTATATATATATTATATAGTCACTTCATCATATTCAATCTCACTTTTCATGACATCATCCAGCCGAGAGATCATCATCACTTTTCAGTGACATCTCGCAGGCCGAGAGATCCAATCATCACTTTTCAGTGGCATCTCGCAGGCCAAGAGATCCAATCATCACTTTTCAGTGGCATCTCGCAGGCCAAGAGATCCAATCATCAGCTCCACGTTCAGGTGACGACAGAACACGCCAAACGCGTGGGGGTTGCTGCTATGCTTCAGGACGCAGTGTCTGCCGGATAATAGTCTCATGTTTGCATATATTTTTCCTAAGCTGAGTGTCTCAAGCTTTCGTAACACTTATTACGCAAGCAATTAGTGTGTTGTAACCATTACGGAACGCACCCGTTGGAAAAGTAATACAAATGAAAGACATCACTTTATAGTGGTGAGCAGCACCGGTGTCGATTTGTATTCCTTTGGGCGGGCCACTGACTCCCCGATGGTCCAATTCCGCCCCCCCCCCCCTCCCAATGGCGAGTCCGCCCTCCCGCCCCCCCCCCCCTCTTCAACCGTCTGGAGCCCAAGTACATGTAGGACGTTACAAAGAGAAGCTCCACATGATAAAATTTAAAGAAGGCTTCTACTGATTGTTTCACTGGTAAAAGGACCAAAGACAATGAAAACTCCGATATCATGTCTAGTTTCGTGTGCCTGACTGAGTCAGTTACACTCTGAACGCTCCGCAGTCGTGCCGTGTTTATTTCATTTCTTTTACTGTGTTTCTGCATGCTGCACGCTTTAACTACACGATATATATATATATATATATATATATATATATATATATATATATATATATTGTTTACTGCGGTCTGGTCTTGTGCTGTTGTGGAAGTGTTTCCGCATTATTCAGCGAAGTTTCAAGTGAAAGAGACTGCAGCAAGCTGCGTTATTTTGCAACGACGCCTTACCGGAAAATCAAAGCAAAGCAATCAGCCGTCCAAACCCGGAGAAGCCCTTGCAAAATGCCGACTGTCATTTCAACGTAAAATTCGATGAAAGGGTCTCAGAAACCTGATGATCAACACCGGCAACTCAACCCATAGCGGCGATCGTGCGACCATGACCACCAACAGGAGCCTTGTCAAACATACCTAACGGAAATGATGCTCCTGCTCTCTGCCTTGCGGCAATCAGCCGGGATTTCCATGGGAGACGTGAGTCGCGCAAATCGACTTACACTCCTTGCTTCTGAAGCCGTGCACGTCCAATAATGTCTGAAGCCACGTAACATCGATCCTACCTCGATTACCGAAGCTTGGTCTCAGTGATCGACGTTGAGCAAAGTTATAATCATACCCAACGACATCTTTCGCTGAGCCAGACAAGCAAACGTATTAGATCAGGGCCGTATTTTCATTTTCTGTTGGGGATGAGGGGGAGGGATCCCAACTTCGGCACCAGTGTGTGATCTACCCCTATGAGGGTTTATATATCTGCCAGGGCATCCCGCCCTGTCACCGGCATGACAGTCGGCAGGCACCCCACGATGTAACCGGATGGCCCTGAAGCCTCTGACCGGGATAAATATACATATATATATATATATATATATATATATATATATATATATATAATGTGTCCCACCTGGTCTACCCACTGGGTCTCTTGCCTGGAAAAGCCAAGGGGTTTCCTTAGTGTACAATATACAGGTGGATCACCGCGAGGGCAAAAATGAAAAAGGCCAACACAAACGAGGCGTCCATCACTGTTCAGGATCAACATGGAAAACAAATTACGTAAATCAGTTTTGGGCCTGCGTGCGTGCGGCGCGTATTTAACCTGTAGAATTTTGAACCTATCTTCTGAAGAGACAAACAGCGACAGCAATGCGTAAATAAAGATTCTACCTTTATTTATCTAGTTCTGCCATCAAATTCTAGCGCCGATTCGCGTTGCTGTGAATGCATATCAGTTTCTACAATAAATATAAAAACTGCAAAGATAAAACATATTACTGGAACACCCTCTAAGCGTTCCAGTTGACATCCTCCGGTGTCTAGAGGTACTTTCTTCAGAAACGTTGTCGTTTTTGTCCGCCCGTTGGTCCCCGCCCCATGTTAGGCACGGGACCGACGGTGCACGGCCGCCGGAGACTGCAACGTCGGGCGTTGGGTGTTTTTGTTGTAAGACTTGTGAGCGCTCATGGCCAAAAACTGGGTTGTAATAAACCCACATATGTAATTATTTTACTGCTCGCTTCTGACAAAAGTGAAGCATTTTTAGAGCAAAAGGGAGTGATGTTGGATTAAATGTACGACCTCTTTCGATTTTGTATTCATTACGTTCACGCTGTCTCTGCGTAACCCAGAAAAATTCCGGAACGCTCCCTGACTGCTATCGGCTTGGAAAGAGTTCACTGAAACGCTGTAAAACGAAAAGCACCAGTGTGCTTCCTTCGGTTTACTGACCTAACAATGCAAACATAATTATATCTATAGGTGCTTCCTGGCTTTTAAAAACGACAGCACCCTCGAATTCAAGTGGGCTTATCCGGTGGCTTCTGTTTTGGGGTGAGAGCCTTTCACCAGCTGGGGGAGGGGCATGGTCAACCCTGTGTTTCATCCCCCCCCTCTCCCCCCCCCCCACCTTACGAAAACTCTGGCTGAGCTCCTGCGCTCCTGCGGTTAGGCTCACTGGGCACAGAGTATGCGTACATAAGTATCATGGTATGATTATTGAAGAGCCAGCTCAACTTGCCAAGGTGTTACTGTCCACCTGCATTGCACATGACATTAGTATAACGAGTGTTTCATTTTTCACACGTTCGAAGTGAAGCGGATGAGGGTCGCTTTTCCTTTACAGGCACAAAGCTTGGAATAGTGCCAGAAGCTGTACAGTTTGCTCGTAATTCGTGTTCGTTGAAAAGATCGGGGAAAGGAGATCCTCAACAATAGGGCATCTGCCTAACCGGTTTTGCGGAGAGGTTGAGGACCATGTGCTTAAATCATGCAGGTTATTAACGTTAACGGTAATTCATATGGCGGCGAGGTTTCTGCAGCCACCTCGGGCAGTTCGGACTGCAGCCAGCGAGAGGGCGCGACACACCCGATTATGACATGGGCGTCCGGGCGGACACACGTAAGGTTCAACTCCGCTGCTATTGGCCGCTGCATCGCTGCGGAGGCGACGGTGGTGCGTGATCATGCGGGTGCGTCCCCGGCTGGACCGCGTCCGCACCGTGTCTGGGCCTCGGCAATCTCCCTGTATCCAGCCACTCTGCCGGAGCTTTCTGCAGCCATCAGGAGGATGAGCAAGTCGGGAGCTGTCGGTGTTGATGGCGTACCACGCTATGCAGTGGAAAGGTGTTCCCCTGTAACTGGCGCACATATTCTACATCTGATCAAATTCTCTGTCATATCACGCACCTGTCCGTCCGTCCGGAAGATCGTGCGCGTCACACCGGTCTTCAAGGCGGGCAATCGATCAGACCTGGACAGCTTTCGGTCCATTTCCATTTTCTCTGTACTGTCGAAAATTTCCGAGAAGGTCGCCTGCTCGCAGCCCACTTCTTGCCTCCTTGACATTCATATACTGGCACCGTAGCAATATGCTTTCCGTCTACGTCACTCGACGGCGGACGCCCTGATCGACGCTGTCGGATGGATGGCAAGGGCTGTCGACAACGGTCATGTCGCGTCGATAACGACGATTGACCTTAGCAAATCCTTCGACAGCAGTGATTACGGTGTCCCCCTTAGCAAGCTGGAATGGTGCGGGGTGTCCTCGGAATGATTCCAGGACTATCTGAGCGGTCGGAAGCAGGTGGTCAATGGTGGCTCGGCTACCTTATCTCTATCCCACGGGGTGGTCCAGGGATCCCTTGTCGGCCCAATCCTGTTCCTCATCTTCATCAACGACCTATCCGGCTTCCTATCCAAGGAAAGCTTACTTTCCTACGCCGGTGACACCCAACTCCTTGACTCCGCTGCCCCCGATGTCGTCGTCTTGTCCAACTGAAGGCCCGTGTCGAGGCGTCCATTCAGTGCCTTCAAAATGGTTTCAGTCAGATAGCATTAAAATGATTCCCCAAAACACAGACTTCATGCTGATCGGCAAACCCTCTATCTCAAAGACCGGCAGCTTTCACATTACCATCTCTGGCGCAGACATTCATCCATCATCTTTAGTGGAGGTACTGGGTGTACTCCCCGACCACCACCTCATCTGGGAGACCCACATCTCCCCTCTTGTTCGGTGCTGTAATGCGATCCTCGTATCCCTGTTCAAAATCCGACACCACTTCACTCCTGAGGTTTTGAAGCTCCTTGTCGAAATCCACGTCTTCCGCCGCATCCTCCACTGCCTGTCCATCTGGTGTGGAGCGGCCTCGAGCGTCACCTAGACAGGGTGCAAATGGTGACGCACTACACAGCCAGGCTAGTGAGTGGTGTCCGCCGCAGCGATCACATTTCACCCGTTCTGGAGGCGCTCGGCAGCGTAGCGTCGCGGATCTTGTGAACCACCGGGACCGCCTGACTATGCACAGGGCAGTGCACGTCCCCGGATCTCCCAGTGCACTGCGTGCTCCATTCGTAACGCGCACTTAGTCTTCCCAACGCCAAACTCGGCCTGTTTCGGGCGGTGTCGTCTCGCTACATCTGCCACGCGCCCGACTGAGCGCCACCCATCGACACTTTCCGTACTGTGCCGCCGCCGCGTGGAACCGGCTGCATGCGGCGGCCGTCCGCGCCCCTCGCGCCAGCCATTCTTGACTATTTTAAATCGCTGACTCATCGACTGAAACTGAGTGTCTATGCGTATGTGTCTATCTCTGTACTGTGTGTGGATTTTATTCCTTGTACAACTAGGCGCAGAACAACCACCGCGTGGATGTGTCTTAAACAAAATAACTGTAACTGTAACTGTATATGAATTCGTTACAATAGATGTTTTTAAAGTGCATCCTGTTTATCGACGAATTTCTGGTGTATCGAGAGCCTGTGTATAAATAGGTGGTTTCCTTGTGAATGGATGAACAAAGACACAGCAAATGACCTAAGGACATGATGACAAATCATGCACTGATTTAAGCATTCAGTTTGAAAGAGAGCGAGAGAGAGAGAGAGAGAGAGAGAGAGAGGAGAGAGAGAGAGAGAGAGAGAGAGAGAGAGAGAGAGAGAGAGAGAGAGAGAGAGAGGAGAGAGAGAGAGAGAGAGAGAGAGAGAGAGAGAGAGAGAGAGAGAGAGAGAGAGAGAGAGAGAGAGAGAGAGAGAGAGAGAGAGAGAGAGAGAGAGAGAGAGAGAGAGAGAGAGAGAGAGAGAGAGAGAGAGAGAGAGAGAGAGAGAGAGAGAGAGAGAGAGAGAGAGAGCTGCAAATGCACCCCTTCAGCTTCACAAAACAGATGCCTTTATAGGATATTGCGATTTGCGAGGCTTCCATGCATGATTGCTGTGGCCATGTCCATGAGCTTTACAAATACACACATACACACACACACACACACACACACACACACACACACACACACACACACACACACACACACACACACACACACACACACACACACACACACACACACACACACACACACACACACACACACACACACACACACACACACACACACACACAGATGCACATATATATATATATATATATATATATATATATATATATATATATATATATATATATGCATATGCAAATAATGGATAATCAGAGCATGGGGCACAAAATCCCATAAGTATTCGGATCTGTTCCCTTATGACGACCTCTACAAATCTGAGCCCCCCCAATCATTTTAAGAAATCGATGCCCATGGTGAGCAGGGAGTTTAATGAGATTTGTCTCGTGGGAGTGACTACTTCAAATCGAAATCCTAAGCTAATCAGAAGGATTTCAAGGAAACTGATATTGCCGATTACATCTCAGGCGTGTTTGATCTCACAAAAAGTGAAAGCACGAAAAGTGGCATGTTCCCGTCAAAGTCCGTCGTGCTTTCGTTTTGTGCTTCCAAAATCGATGATTGCGCAGCTGAGGTTCTTTAAGCGTTTCATTGTCGCAGAATGCTGCCAATAAATCACGCGCTCCAGCCACACGAGCACTCGCCCAAGGCGCTATCACCGGGCCTCTGTCTGACTTCTGAACCGCTCCACATGAACAAGACACGACACCGTCCTCACCACTACGCAATCCCCTTCCCACCCTCTCTTGCTCCAAGTGCCCAGTCCCCGATAGTCCGCATGAGGGAGGGAGGGGAGGGGGGGGGGGCAGCCGGCTGGGGCGGTGCGCCGTGCGCATCTGTCTCCTCCTCCTGCTCCAACGCTGCTGAGATGTCCGTTAGGTTCAAGCAATGCTGGTGGTGCCTGATAATCATGACGAGTCATTTTCTAGTGTGACACTCGGTGTGGATCGTCGCAACCTTGCGGCTTTGCCGCCCGCGTTTTGGTGCAGTCCGTAGCGTTAAACCGTGCACCGGTTGTTAGGATGTGCGACTTCGCGTAATTTGTTTGTATCTGCTAGTAGCGATGTCTGCACATATTCGGATTATTTCTTGATCTACGTGCCTCAGTTTTCACGTGACTTTCTTGCTTAACCTTGTTCAAACCTTTTTACTCGGATCAGATGCTCGGGTTGAAATGTCGAGCACTTACAACACATACAGTGTTCGTACTACACGTCATTTAACCAGGATCTCCTGTCACATTAAAAGTCGGTAACTCAACACAAACACCAAACTCATAACACCAAAACATATGAAGCAAAAGACCTTTCTTCCTCGAATCAAGCAACATGTCTGATTTCTACGCCTCTCGGACTGGCGAGATGGGCGCACTGCCGGTGGGGGGGGGGGGGGGGGAGGAGGGGGCGTCACTTGCAGGACGGCCCGCGCCACGCCAGCTGTGTATCCCCCAGCGCCGCCCCCGCCCGCACGCGTGCATGGCAGGATCCTGATTGTCCGTTAGCCAGGCAGCCTCGACCGGTTAGCTTCAGCGTGTCAGCGTGCCAGCGCGTTCAGCGTGGGTCGATGTGTTCAACGTGCCGGTCAGCGCCCCCTCCCCCCCCCCGCCCGCCCATCCCCCTCCCTTCCTCCACGGCTTGTCAGACGATGGAACTCAGCGTGGCTGCAGCCACGCCCCTGAAATTTTGGGTACAAATCAAGGTTACGGGGGACACTGGGATCTGTTTAGCCTGAAATATAGCATGAAATAGCCTGAAATGGCATTTAACACGAAAAGCATGAATAAATGTACATGCTAGGGGTGAAAATGGAAGAAGAAATCAAATTTTGACAAATGGGGAGGATGCATGTCGTTCCGTACCTCCCCACTGGTTCCACCCATGCCCACGGAACCCGTGCACTCAGCCCGCGGCCATCGACCTTCCCCTCACCGGGCGCTGCGCCGGACCAGACCCCTGCGGCGGGCAGGTCCCTCTCACGGAGCCGCGCGATTGGTGGCTCCCGCGGGCCCCCGTTGGAGGGTCGCCCTTACTGCGCCGTGTCGGCCCTCCCGGTCAGCCGGCACCCGAGAGACGAGCTCGACTCCGCACTGGATGGAGTCCGGTGGAGCACCGCCGCAGGGGCGGGGGGGGGGGGGGGCGTGCGGTGTGTTCGCGGCGGCGGACACGCTAGCCAGCGGTGGCGCCGTAGTCCAGGCGCGCGCAAACGCTCCGCTTGTAAAAGTACATGCTGGAACGTAGAGCTCTTGCACTAGCAAGGAGTTAAACATGCGTATGATCGTTCGCACGCTCCATTCATATTATAAGGTTTACTTAATATTTTGTAGCCATAGCCTTAGGCTCAGTTCCTCTTCAAGTGTGAACGAAGGTGACGATCTCCACCGCAGTGGCGTAAGAAAGCAGTTTTGGTTCAGCGCAATTTCTGACAACGTTCGTCAATATGTCACGTAAGGGGATGGTCCTGCCAGCCTGTCCCTGAACTGACCTGGCCATTCCTCTGCCAGGTACGAAGTGATCGCCTGTGGCAATCCGAGCGCGATTTTCGGAAGCGGATCCGCACCTCTACCAAGATGGCATACTGGTCCACCGCACTATCTATTGATCTTCCACACGTCGCCACGTTAATGAGACCGTTCAGATCAAGGCGGGGTGAGTCAGTGGAACATCAGGCCTAAGCAAGGGCCGCTCGACGTACCTGAAGTAAGAGCTGAGCCCGCCTGCAGGTGGCAGTTTGCTGCAGCACCACCCAGCCTCCGCGCTGTAGAGCACCCCAACCGGGCGCAGGACAGTCACGGCACGCAAACGACCGTGAAGTCTTGACCATTGCCCCAGGGTTTTGTTTTACCTCGGCCTTACAAAGGGCCTCGGAGGCCCCACCTTAGGGTCACCAAACGAATCAAGCTAGAGCCACGGGGAAAGCGACAATACACAGTTTTTAACAGACCGATGGAAGAGTGTGACCAAACAATACTGAACGTGACATGCGACGAGGTCACCTCAGGTCAGGGGTCAAAATAGTACTTCATGGATCTATCAGGTTATTCCAAGCGATAAGAATGATACGACAAAGTGGAATTTCAATAACACTTGAAAACTGTACCAGGCAGGCCATAGCGGCGAGCTGCAGGCGTGGTACGTTATGTCATGTCAGATCGAGCGGCAGTGGCAGACCACTGCTTCATCGGTCCGCCTGGTTATATCAAGAACTATGTAAATAACCCACAAAGATAAGGAGAAACAGCCCTTGAAAGGGTTTCAAGAATTGCATGTGCACGATATGTGTTGCTAAGGTGTAAATCGCATGACCTTCGCGTGGTGGAATCCGACCATCAAGGTCATAGTTTGACTTCGATCGGTCTTGGATGACCGGACACTGCAAACCAATCAAAGCGATATTGGTGCACTTGTGATACGGCTCAGAAAAACAGTCTTGAATACCTCCATGGAGGACATTTTTGCAAGAAATGCTCATTATTTGTCATTTTTGTAAAAAAATGTCTCACCAACAGGAAATGGAAAAAGGTCTTAGATCATAAACTATCATGGCCTCAGTGACAGGATCTTCCAATTTCACGGCATATGTCGATATAATGCAAATTTAGCTTCCTGAAACTTCAGCATCTTGCTCCAAACTGCTCGGAAGTTATTCCGCAAACGCCGGAAATACTTACCTTAGCGGCGCGAAGCCTCTCTGAACTTTGCCGTTGCATAAGGGGTAAACTATCCTGTAAGCGAGCCAGGTTATCGCTCTCGCTGGTTTTCGTTATGTGATGTGTGGGTTGCTCTGTTCACCGTGAGCTTTTGCTGATTGCCCTGTTTTGCCCTCCATTGTCAGTTTTCTCCGTTACGCCTGCCCACAAAATATTTTTCTGGGGAATTCAAAGATGATGATGATTGCTATTTCGGCAACATCGTAAACATTATGTACTGAGACAACAGCTTGGTTAACTTTACTTGCCGACATCCATGAAAACATGCATCCCCTAAAACACCGTATGTTACCGTTCCATCTCTATGATCACTGTTCCCAACTACGTTGGGAAGGGCTGAGACCGCCCGCTTTGTTGTTGTTGCCGACATTCTTCTACTCTGCTGCAGCGGGGGCCATCTATTGAGCGTGCGCCACACCAACACGGCCCGTGCGCGCTTGCACTTAACCAATGCGTCAAAAGCCCGTAGGCAAAGGGTGCATTGGAACCTTAATAAGATTCCCCAAAGCCATGAAGGATGTTGAAATCAGCATAAAATTAAATCAACCATGAATAGCGACCAAAACTACCGAAAATACAAACTGTGAGCCCCAATGGGACTTTACACGCAGCATTGTCACCCAGCAGATTGCATTTAGATACACTGACTTTCATCCCTGTTGTCATTCGGAGCTCGGCCATGGCCTGGAGATCGAAAGCATTTTATCAACCTCGGTCCAGAAAACGCGCCGCTCAAATTAATGGAGTATCTGCCAGGGAAAGGCACGTGGTGGTTAATGATCGTCTCCCATTTGGTGTCGTCGAAGGATGACCTGGCAACGACCCCCTTCTGGCGGTGGCGCCCGTTCGCGGCGTTTGTTTTGTGTCAGTGTCCATCTTATTCGTTTGATGTGCACTTGAACGTTTCATGTGCAAATAAGCGGTTGGTGTGGACTACGTACAAATTGACGGCTGGTGTGGAATTAGCGGTTAATGTGGAAATTGGCGCTTGACGCGGAATGCATCGATCGATGTGCATATCAACGGTTGATGCACAACTTTACCGTTGACGTGCAAAGGAATGCGCGCTGGCGCAAACTACGAATCTGAATGGCAGGATGTTATTCGATCGGCTGTGAAATCAGTGAGAGTCTTGAGCGAGCTGCGAATGACGCTCGTCCCCACGCGCCGTGAATGCCGATTTCGCGGCAGCAGAAACTAGCTTGTGTTCTTGGATGTGTAAGCTTCAGAACGGACGTTTCGCATCATTTCGTACGTGGCGTTGCATTCGCTACGCCATTACGCCATTCGCTACGCCATTACGCCATTCGCTACGCCATTACGCCATTCGCTACGCCATTACGCCATTCGCTACGCCATTACGCCATTCGCCATTTATGGCCAGGCCGTCATGGGGAGATCTGATTAAAGAAAAACAAACACGAAAAAGGTTAAAAAGGCGTCCAGTTAAATATCAATTTCGTCATTTCTTCTCAATTTTCATTTCAGTTGAAAGACGTCATGCACTGCAACATGGCATAGTGTTTCGTTTGCATCAGGCATGTTTTGTATGGTATCTAAGATTCCAAGAGAAGCTTACGCATTTCGCAATACTTGTGCTTCCCATTCTGCTGAGCTACTGCCCGCCTACGGTGCTGTTATTTCAGTTACGGGCTACAGTAGATGGTACGATATTTTGTTCATGCCACATTTGTTGGTTTGATAGTGACTTTGTATTCGCAAGACTGACACCCATTCTACACTGATATTTGTGGTTGCAAAGCAGCCATATCATCTTTCAATTTTGCTTGAGAGTATCACAGAACCACTGCACGATATTTCCCTAGTTACACAGCATACCGTATCTTATGCTAGCGACCTGCATAACAGCAACCGACTAGTTATTAGTTGAATGCATGGATATCAAACAGGTGGTAGAATTGGAGAAAAGCTAGACAAGTAAGCTAGCAAAGCCCGCGCTGGGCCACCTACATGGTAAGTGTAATGAGCAACGCACGCGCGCCTCGGCGTTTAGTGCTGGAAAACGCAAATACTGAACTCCAGGTTTTGAGTGCCGAGGCAGGGTACAGTAATTACAGCTCCGTGAACTTATAAACCGTACAGAGCATCCCGGCTACCGGCCATTTTTACTTTAGTAACCAACGATCAGATGGCATGTAAAGTATCAATACGATAGACGCATCGGAAATCGATTTCAGCGCGACCAAACCCGCAGCTGTTTTTTTTTTTTACAACCGTCCGGTCGCGGCGGTCCCCTGACCCGCGTGTAGAAGGTGGTGCCGTGTGCGCCGCGCCGGTGCCGTCGGCAAGGTGGTCGTAGTTGCTCGTGAGGCACGAGACAGTCTTTCCATTAGCGTGTCCGCTGGTGACGCCTTCACGCATTCACTTCTCAGGGTCCCCAATCCGCAAACCCCGAAAACCCGGCTAACCGATCGGTCTTTATTGGAATCAGCTGTAATAGTGAAACAACAACATTCACAATATGGAATCAAACAAAGGTGAATTGGGGCAGCCGTCAGCGGGCGTCTCGCGTTCCTCCAGCCCGATCCGACCTGACCTGACCCGTCCCGTCCCGTCCCTTTCTCCCCTCCTCCCAGCACCGCCGCCGCCGCCGCCGCATATAAACTCTGGCAAAGTCAACAACGTAATCGGGTTATTAGGCCGCGTGTGCGCGGCCGGTCGGGGGACGCACACTCCGTTCCGCACCCCAGCGCCGTCCTGTCCGCAGGCTTGCCTGCTCGCACCACGCTCTTCCCGCCGGTGCTGCCATCTTGGCGCCGCGCCGCGCACTACAGCCTCGTCGGTCGGGGGTAGGTGACCGAGGCGGCCCAATCAGCCCGTGGTCGGAGGGGATACCAGGCACCACGCGCCACAAATACTCACCAGACGCTCACACAAACACGCACACACAAACACGCACTCCTGCAGTCGCCCGGGGGGAAATCCGCAGTAGAAACGCGGCGCACGCCACTCGGTAATTACAGGTTCCACGATCTGACAACAGATGGCACTGACGCGCCGTCCGTGCGGCGCAGCCGGCGACGCGTTCCGCCGCGCGCAGGGCAGGTGGGGCTTCCGCGGCTGCCGCAGCGTCGCGCCACTGTCGAGACGGACGGCGGGAGGAGCAGAGGGGTCGGCGCGGTCGCCTGGGGCCCGCGCCCGGGGCGCCACCAGCGGCCGCTCGCGGCAGCAGCGGTGAGATCAGTCGCCACCAGGGCGGCGACACTGATCATGCGGCCCGCTGCAACAGCAGAGGCGGTCAGGGAGGTCGGCATCTGACCCACTACGACCACGGCACCATGCTGAGACACACGACACAGCCCCAACGTGGTTGCGCGTGGAATAGCATGACACCGAACCGTCGCAATTGAGCGAAGCTTTCACCTCCCGTGAGCTTGACCTGTCGCCGTCCCACCGCCGGGTGGTAGCAGCCCTGACTCGCCACTGCGCGCTGCCGAAGGCGGCGGCGTCGTCGGTCGGCTCGTGTGCCGACACAGCCGCCACGAGACCGCGACCAGGAGCCATGCCCACGCGGGATGCACCTCAGCCCCCGTCCCCCGCCCGAGACCGGTCGTGGTGAGCCCCAGGCATGGCTGACCCAGCAAACGCCCCCCCCCCCCCCCCCAATATGACCTGACTAGCCGTATCTGTCCTGACTTGGTCTGAACTGACATGTACTGATATGCTCCCATCAGACCCGATTTGATCCAATCCGACCTCACATGACGCCAACCGACCTGACACAGCTGAACCTGATATAAGATGATCTAACCTGACCTGAGATGACCTAACCTCACATAACATGGCTTAATCCAATCTTACACGACCTAGTCCTGACCTGACCTGACCTGCCCCGACCCGCGCTGACCTGGGCGAGCGGTGCGCCGCTCACGAGTGGCTGTTGTTGCCGGCGCGCTCGGTCGCCGCCGGCGCCGCGTCCCGGCGGGGCGGCATGCGCTCGTTCATGGCGTCCAGGCCCTTGGCCTCCTCGAACGAGGCGATCTTGTGGTTGGGCGAGAAGCCCTGCAGGGCGCTGCGCAGCGTCACCTTGCCGCCGGAGAGGGCGCCCAGCGGCAGCGCGCCAGTCGGCGTCAGGCCCTTCAGCTGCAGCACGCTCTCGTTCTCCTCCCTGCCGACAGAGGGTGACACCGTCAGCACACCCGGCATTTGGGGGTATAGTTCCTCTCCCCGCCGTCAGATGGTGACACCGTCAACACACGAAGCAATCCCGGGTAATATTTATGGCGAGGTTGCAATCGTCATTTATTGTCATTGGCATTTGAATTTTAGCATAATTATCAAGATCTTGTCCGTGACAGGTACGGCCTGCGGCCGGTGACAACGGCCGCGCTGATAGATAACGTCAGAGGGCAGGACGGACCACAACGAACATTGTGACACGTTAAGCTTTCGCCATCAAATCCTGCCGTTGACCTGGAATGGCACGGTCAGATGGTGGGAGCCAGACAGGGCTCACACAACAGGCACTGCTTAGCGTAAGCCCTGACCCCGGAAATTACGGACGCCAGCAAAAAGTGGGCGCCAATTGGCCGTAGATGCCGGCGCGTCCCACAACCTCAGTTATCATCATTGACTCCAGAAATCCATCCGTTCAAAAGCTTCCGATTATTGTTCCAATCATTCTTGGTATCGTTATAATGGTCTTTATTATCACAATCTTTAATTTTTAATGTAACTGACCAGCCTTATCATCATTGAACTATCATTGATAATGATGCTTTGAACGCAAGAGCCAGGGGTGGAGTTCCACAACTGAGGCTTGGGGGACTAAGCAGAACAAATGATCAATTCGTTTGTCTCCAACATGCACTAAAAACGGGCTACTCCTCAGCTTTACCTATTGCCTTCTCAAACTTGGGCGGAGTGATTCCCAACTGAATAGGAAACTGCACCCCTGGTGAGAGTAGTTCACAGATGCTCCCAATTATGCTATCGCGTTCACCACTGGCCCAGTTGACACTCGTTTCCGAACTCAGCTCTCCTGCCAACATCTAAGCCAGCATCTCACCTCCAACTCACTCCCACCTTCTCACCATCTCACCGCCATGTTACTTCACCTGCCAACATCCCAGGCGTGTTTGCTTGTCAGCCTCCCAGAGAACAGCTGAGTTCACCTGTCAACGTCCCGGCCGCCGCCTCGGTTCACCTGTCAACACCACAGCCCCAGCCGCCCGCCGTGGCGAACACGTGGCGCGGCCAGCCGTTGCGCGCCGTCCCGCCGACCCACCTCAGCACAGAGAAGACGCGCGCCATTTTGCCGATGGCGCGAATCTTGTTCCTGATGACCTCCTTCCGCAGCGCCGCCGCTTTCTCTGAAACACGCGCCGGCCGGGTTAGGGGTCAGGTCACGTGACCGCGAGCCGGCCCCGTCCCTTATGGGGTCACCACCACACGGCCGCAGACCGCACCGATGCCTGGGAAAGGCAAGACACTTTTTAATGCCTAGATTTCTACGCAGAACCTCGCTTTGCCAGGCACTCCGGACCTCGGATCACGGCCACTCAGAGTGCTTCACTCGCGCACTCGAGGGCGGACACACCAGGACACTCCGTCAGCTGCGCCAGACACGTGGTGTGGCTAGCGTGGTCGGTGCGCTCGTGCTCCCCCATGTAAAGAAAAACACCAAACAATTGCACGGCTTGCACCGCAGGAAAATCTCATGATGCGAAGCTGAAGAGGCAGCGCCGCGCTGTCGGGGCTAGGGTAGTACCTGTTTATGTTAGGTTGCAAGCGGCCAAACGGTAAGGTATCGGACGTCGAGGTACAAATGGTATGGAGAGGTACATCTTCGTCCGCATCGCTGCCGTCAGCTCGTGAACCAGCACCACAAACAATCCGCCCGAACCACCGGCGTGACTAATCCACTCAGCCGTCAGCATCCCATCGTGATCGTCGTCATCCCATACCATCATCGTCGTCATCAGCATCGTCATCCCATACCATCGTGAGGCCTTGCATGCACGGAGCGGCTGTGACACGATCTCTGACACGACCACACCGCGGACGACCGGAAAAGACGACAGTGGGTCTCGAACCCGCCACCTCGCGCCACAGTCCAGCGTCTCAGCACGCGCGGCGTACGCGCCGCCGGCGAGCAAGCCACGGTCGCTTCGAGACGCCGCCGCCACCGAAGGCAGCTCCCGCGCGACAGGCAACAGAGCGTAACGACAGTGTCATGCACCAGGGCAGCAGCAGTGCGCACAGGTGCACAGCCGCGGTGCAGTGCTGTGCAGTGCAGTGCTGCACCGCGTGGCCGCACCAGTGAATTTTCGCACGACAGGCGGCGGCCGCATCTCATGCACTGCTCGCCAACGGCCACAACGTGCCACCAGTCGGTCAGCCAACGGCCACAACTGTCAGCCAACGGCCACAACGTGCCATCGGTCGGTCAGCAAACGGCCACAATGTGCAGCAGACGCGGAAAAGCGAAAAGGGATGTGCGACACGTGGACATGATACGCGTGGAGCGTGGACACGAGATGTGTGACACGTGGTTGCGGGTCGAGCTCCGCGGCATGCGGCTGCGCCCACTGGCGCGAGCTCGGCGCACGTGCAGGCAGGTGGCACCACGTGCATGGTGGAAGCACGACGCACGACGCACGCCACGTGCCACGCGCCGTGCGGGCGAGCGCAAGGTCGGCTGGTCTGTTGGCGATTCCATCGTGGGCAGGACTCACCAGGGGACGGACGCCACGAGGGCGAGGCTTGCCAGAGGACAGGCGCCACGAGGGCAAGGGGAGACGCGGCTGGGCGGCTCGGACAGGCGGGTAACACGCTACGGCTACGGCGGCGGCCGGGCCCGAGGCGCCGGCTACTGCAGGCGGGCCACACACTGCAGCTCTCGTGACAAGTGGGGTGGACACAACAGGTTCTGCAGGCAGACTACTGGCTGTGACGGCAATGACGGCCGGTACACGGGCGCTAGAACTCCGCAGGGTACTCCGACGTCAGCACTTGCCTGGGTCTAGATCACAGCAGATATGCACGGCGCACCAGCGCAGTATGAAAGAGAGGGAGCAGAATGAACAGCCTGGGCGCAGAGCGCGAAGCGAACACCAGCGTCCATGGCATTTGCGCCGGCAGAAAAAGCGAGCTGGTAAACATGCCCACAGCATGGCAAAGTGTCGTTATTCACAGGCAAAGGCCAGCCGATAGCCAGAGATGAAATCACGCCGAGAGTAAACCTTGCCAGGAATATCCAGATTGCTGAGCTAAGCGCGGAGGCACGCACTGAACAAAACGAGCACACGCGCATCAGGCCATGGCAGAACGTTTCTCGCCACCGTGTTTCAGTCCCTCGCACGGAGAGCGGCCGCTACACCAGACAGGGTCTGCACATTCGCGAGGCGCGGTCACCACCACACACCAGGTTAGGCAGGTTCGTACGCACACCGAAGAGGCCACCCCTCAGTGCCAGTGCCGGGGCGCCAAATGAAAGCAGCCTCGCACAGGAAGTCGCAGCGGGTGGCCGGCGCAGCGTTCTGGCTCTCCCCCGCGCCCTCCCCTCTCCCTCACCCCTCCACACGGCCCGGAGACATGATGCGCGCACCAGGGAGTGCCAGTCAGGGAGTATCAGTCAGGGAGTGCCGGTCGGGGCGTGCCCGTCAGAGAGCGACGGTCAGGGAGTGCCGGTTAGGAATGCCAGGCAGGGAGTGCCAGGCAGGGAGTGCCGGTCAGGGAGTGCCAGTCAGGGAGTGCCGGTCAGGGAGTGCCAGTCAGGGAGTGCCGGTCGGGCGCCCAGCGCACGTCCGCCGCTCGGGCTCGGGCTCAGGTCGCCGTTAGTGCGGTCGCCGGCCACACTCGGCCACCGTCTGACGGAGGGGACGTGCTATGACAGATTGTGACGGACAGATTATGACAATGCGATAGCTTATGGCTGAATGTTACGACAGGCAGGCTATCACAAACGTTATGAAAGATACGTTATAAAAGGCGGGCCACGACAAACGTTGTGACAGCTAGTTATGTCATGCATGTTAGGACAAACGTTATGACAGATAGGCTGTGACAGACAGGTTATGCTAGACGTGAGACGGTGGTGGGGCCCGAGACGACATGTTGATGGATTTCTGCCGCACGACTCTCCTCTCCCCAGGCAGGGGAGGCACCAGCTGGCATGACACGCGCCTCCACCCAGGACGGTTAGAATGAGTGGAAGGCTGTCTACAGAGGCGACGGTCACCACAGTTCACGCTAAACACTTGCCTGTTTCTAGATTACGGAAGATCGTGACCGACCGACCGAGCGAGGTGGGCATGAAATAGAAAACAAGACCGTGAGAGACGCGGATGAGAAATAACCGAGCCATACCAACTAGATAACAGTAAATACTGAGCAGATCAAGCTTCAAAGTGATTCATACGGAATGTCTTGGTGTGAACGTTGACCGTTACCAAAACATGAGTGCGTAAACAGAGCACTGGGACTTGTGGGAGCCCGCTGGCGCAACGATCACGAACTGGGAGGTGGCAAAGTCAGAGGCGATCGCTCCGCCGTCGGCGATGATCACAATGATGCCGATGGTGATAACGTAAGCGATGACGGTGACGCGCCGACGACGACGGCGGCGTCAAGCACCTGCAAACGCCGCGCATGCGCACACAAGCCACACCACACTACCGGTTGCTGACGGCTGCGAAGGACACAAGACGTTAGTCAGTCCACTCTCACCACGCCGGTTAGTGCCTCCCGGGCCCGTGATGGTGATCGCTGGCGGTGTCGCCTCAGTCACAGACACGTGACGTCACCAGATCCACCGCTGACGTCACTGGTACACCAGTGACGTCGTGTTGGACCTGCGGCTCGGCGCAGCGTCGGGCGGCTCGGCCGGAGAGAGTGGACAGAGAGGGAAGAGCAAAGGAGCGGAGGGAACGCACGACAACACAGCGGGTGGCAATACGTGACCGCACAATCGGGAGGCGCCTCTGACTGGACAGAGCCAGGTCCGTGCCGCAGACGGCTCAGGCCGGCGCGGAAGACGGGGCCGGCTGGTTGGTCATCAGCCATAACAGGGCGGGTCATTCCCAACACTGTACGGTAAAGTGGACTACAAAAATCGGAAGACGAACAATTCTGAAGGATACGGTAGCCCAGAGCAAAGTGGGAGACGGACAAGGCCCGGGGACAAATTGGACCTGGCAGGAACAGGAATCAGTCAAGACTGGAAAACGTTCTAGAGACAAATTAGACCCGGCTGGAACGGGAAACGGACAAGACCGGGAGACGTACTGCAGGCGCCGGCCCACGAGCCGCGCCAGTCACCAGCACCAACGCATTCACCAGCACGAGCCGCCGGCGGACCAGCCCGGACTCGGCCACGGACCAGCGACCAGTCGCGGTCTGCGCCGTCCCGGACCGCTCCGGGCGGCGCGGCGGGCGGCGCTACTGGGGCGGGGTCAAGCGTTACCGGCGACGGCAGCGCCACCTGTAGCGTCGCGCCGGTCGCGGAGAGGGCGCCACCGGCGCGCCGTGACTCACCGGCGCCGCCGGCGCTGGCGCGCCGCAGATCAGCGATGCATCGCTCCACGTAAGGCTGGCCTGAGCCGAGAGACAGGGCAGAGAGAGGAAAAGAGAGAGAGAAAGAGAGAAGTGGGGCGAACGGCGCCAAAGGCCGACCGGAGGTCACAGATGTAACGCCAGATCAGAGGTCACCGAAGGTCACCGCGTCAGAGGTCACCAAAGGTCACCACGAGATCGTGTACGGTTGTTTACCGCGGAATGCCAGTGCGACTTAAGGTCATGACAAGAACAAAGATCAAAGGTCAAACAGAAAGTGCACAGGTCGCGACTTGACGGGTCATGAGACCGTAGCAGACCACAGAGCGGTCAAAAGCCACGATACGTCAATACGGCGGAAATTCCAGACGTTCGTTATCTGATTTCAGACACCAGCGGAAACTGCAGTGAACGCGACTACGTAGAGCTGTCTATGTCGTGTCTGCCGTCAGTGACGTCACACTCTGGTGACGTCACACCCCGGCAACGTCACCGAAAACCGTGAGGTATTTACGCTGGGGTCAGCTGGCATCAAATTCACTAACGGTATGGCAACAGCTCGGGTCCACCGCCCATCAGAGCCACCGAGTTCGCCTACAACTCAACAGGTGACAGCAGGACGCATCCGCGCCTCTGCAGCGATACGATAGTTCACAAACAAGCCGACAGGTGACACTCACCGTCCTCGAAGTTCTCCTCGCCTTCGGACATGAGCTCGTCATCAGAGCAGATGTTCAGCAGGTTCACCAGCATCTCCGTCACTAGAGGGAAACGACATGACCTCAGGGCACTACTGACCTCGGATCACGGCCTGACGTCTCTGGCCTTAGGTCACTACTGGCCCCAAATAACGGCCTGAGGTCTCTTTAACCTCAGGTCACGGCCATCTGTTGGCACAGAACTAGCGACAGCCCCGGCTGTAAGGCCCGATAACACCGCTTCACAAACAAGGAACGACAAGAAAACGTTGACGAAGCGAAAGACAGTGATTTTCAACCACGGCAGCCTGTCAAAAAAGAAAGAACGTCTTCAAGTTAGTTATCCTCGCTACACCGCCCGAACAAACACAATTTAAAACGACGTGAATGACGTCCAGTATCTTCACTCCACGGCCGTGCCACCGTATCCAAAACCAAAAGAAAAAAAAACGAAACCGTATCCAGGGGGTTTCGCGCAGTGAGAATAATTCGGGGCCCAGACCCTTCAGCCCGAAGTCACACACCGCAACCCGCTCAGCCACCTGTCGTCCCGTGTTGCGGCGCTGTCGGTGCGACTAACCCTTCTCGCCGACGAAGGGCAGCGACCAGGTGAACACGTCCATGAAGTTAGGCAGCCAGTACGGGTGAGGCGAGAAGTTGAACTGCCGTATGTTCATCACGTTGTTCTCGTACTTTAACACCGCCGCCTGATGACCCAGCGAGGAAGGTCAGATTACGCGGGGCACCGCTAGATGGGACTGTCCTGAGCGAGAGGACATCGAGTCTTTGGGCCACTAAACGGAGACAAAACAATACTCGACGGCAGGTATCATGTGTCTAAAATATGTACTAAACTGTCGGTACAGCCTCGTCTTCACGGCTCTCCTCATTCGTCCATGGAGGGAACAGCTGGATCACCCATTACTGGATCTCTCCCGGCCGCCACATCCACGACACAACTTCCAAAATATTCCAGGACCTTTGTGCCTTCAACAGACTAGATGACATCCAAACAAGACTTTTTGGCAAGACGCCTGCAACGTCAGTCAGACACCGCTACCATTCATGTCTAAAACGGTGAATATCCTCAAAGAATTAGCACGAAAAAAGCTTCGCAAATCACCTCTCACCTTATTATTGTAGACGTCCAGGTAGTTAGGCGCAGAGAAGATGGTGATGAGGGACGGAAAGCCGGTCGTCTGGCTTTTGCGGTACATCCGGTACCTGCAACCACCGGGCCTAGCTTAGAACCAGGACGAGAGGCCGGGTAGCACCACTGACGTCATCACGGGGCACTCGCGCCACGTGAGCCGAACGCTCGCACCACGTGAACCGAACGCACGGCCGCGCCAGCACAGGGCCCACTCGTCATGATCACCGCCGCTGTCAGCGTCGACGCAGGCAGCTGATCGAGGGTAAGCGATCTGGATGGTAGCGGCGCCTACATTCGCACAGCTCTCACAAAAAACAACTTCGACGCGTCTTCGCAAATCGGGCCTCGCTTCACGCACGGGACCGCTGACAGACCACGTGATTATCATCACCATCATCATCATCATCATCATCATCATCATCATCATCATCATCATCGCCCGTGTCATCGTTTTGCCACGGGCGGAGACCGGTGGCAAAACAGCCTGGCGCGGGAGTCCCCGGTGACGCATCACCACCGCGCCTCGCACGATAGATGATCCAGCTGAGCCCTTCGCGGCGTTTGTCCGACGAGCTGCCAGGCTTCGGCCCGCGACTGATGAGACGCGGTCATCATATGACGCGCGGATCGGCCGCGGTCACGGCAGCGATCGTCGCGCCTCCCGGTGGCAACACCACCTGGACCAGCATCACACCAGACGCGCAAAATAAACGCACATACCAAAACGATCTTGCCACATGGAATACATTTCAAAACGGCCGACCAAAACGTATACATGGGGTTCGGTCCACGGTTCGAGCGCCGGAGCGGCGTGGAACAAATACAATACATGTCTCATGTCTCATGTCATGTCTCACATGAATACAACTCATGTCAACGCCCTCTGGAGTTCAACACCGTTCGGACCCGTGCGGACGTCCCTCCTCCCGCTACCCCAATACTCCGTCTCGCTCTGGCGTTTCCCCTCCCCTCTCCCCTTCGGCGAGTCAGAGACAATTTCGCCAGCGGCGATCATCATAGGCATCCCTGACAGGGATAGGACGGCCAGGGTCGGCCTTCACACTGGGCGGAGGCGCTCAGGGACCTCACTCGTCTCCGGGACGTAACACTCAGAAACGACACGTGAAAGGACACAAACACTCACGGACGGCACCCACCACGGACAGGGGCGGTCAGCGACAGCTGACTCAGGGACAGAGATCCTCAGGGACAGCTGACTCTCAGGCACAGGGGCGGTCAGGGACAGCTGACTCTCTGGGACAGGGGCGCCCAGGGACAGCTGACTCTCAGGGACAGGGGCGCCCAGGGACAGCTGACTCACCCGGCGTCCTGCGCCTCATGAGCCCGGATGATGGACAGCAGATTGTTCTGCTGCAGGAAGTCGCAGCAGGCGGCGTAGCTGGCGACAAAAGAGGAGCATCAGCTGATGGAACCGCTACCAGGGCCAGTTCCGGGCATGGCGGCACGACATGTACAGGTTTTCCAAATGGCAAGACATCTAAGTTCTCAAGCATTCCACTCTCTCCCGACGCGTGTGTACGTGCGGTGATCAGTGGCGACACATGATACCGAATACAACAGGGACACGAACTCTGCGGTCACAGCACCTGTGGCTTCCGGCGAAGAGGCTATCAACAGAGGCAAGCGATCGGACCAAAGTCTCAACGATACATGCTCGCCACGTGACCTCTATGACCTGAACGGTCCGGGCTGCCACACAACCGGACCGAAGGAGCTCCGGGATCACCCGGAGGAGCTCTAGAATCACCCGGAGGGACTTCATGATCACTCGGAGGAGCTCCAGGATCACACAGAGGAGATCCAAGATCACCTGGAGGAGCTCCAGGATCACCCGGAGGAGCTCCAGGATCAACCAGAGGAGCTCCAGGATCACCCGGAGGAGCTCCAAGATCACCCGGAGGAGCTCCATGATCCCCCGGAGGAGCTCCAGAATCACCCGGAGGAGCTCTAGAATCACCCGGGGGAGCTCCACGATCACCCAGAGGAGCTCTTGGATCACCCGGAGGAGCTGCAGAATCATCCGGAGGAGCTTCATGATCACCCGGAGGACCTCCAGGATCACACAGAGGAGCTCCAGGATCACCCGGAGGAGCTCCAGGATCACCCGAAGGAGCTCCAAGATCATACAGAAGAGCTCCAAAACTACTCGGAGGAACTCCAGAATCACACAGAGGAGCTCCTCGATTACGTGGAAGAACTCTTGGATCACCCGGAGGAGTTCCGGGATCACCCGGAGGAGCTCCACGTTCACCTGGGGGAGCTCTTGGATCACCTAGAGCTCCAGGATCATCCGGTGGAGCTCTAGGATCACTCAGAGGAGATCCAGAATCACTCGGAGCTTTAGAGTCACCCGTAGGGGCTCCAGGATCACCCGGAGAAGCTCCAGGTTCACCCGGAGGAGCAAAAGGATCACCCAGAGGAGCTCCAGGATCACCTGGAGCTGTCTCACCTGTAGAAGTAGGAGCAGCCGCGCACGCTGTTGTGGGTGAAGTGTTCGGAGTTGCGCTCGTTACCGAAGTCCTCCAGCGGGTCCGACCACAGCAGGTCACACATGGGACCGAACGCCGGAGGCTCCTTGAAGCGATCCAGCTGCGGAGAAATCAGGTCAGATTAGGTCTGATTGGGTCAGATCGGATCAGATGGGGTCTGGTCTAGTAAGACCAGATTGGATCAGGTCAGGTTTGGTCAGGTCTGGCCAAGTCTGGTCAGGTCTGACCAGATCACGTGAGGTCATATCAGGTCTGGCCTGGTCTGGTCTGGTCTGGTCAGGTCGGGTCAGGCCACATCTAGTCAGGCCTGTTCTATTCAGGTCAGGTCAGGTCAGGTCTGGTCTGGTCTGATCACGTCAGGTCAGGTCTGATCAGGTCAGGTCAGGTCAGGTCAGGTCAGGTCAGGTCAGGTCTGGTCAGGTCAGATCTGGTCTGGTCTAGTCTGGTCAGGTCTGGTCTGATGAAGGGAGGTCAGACCAGGTCTGGTCATATGGCACACAGAGCACGCATAAGCTCACTGGTATTTCCAGACCAAATTGTCCGACGCAAATAATGTAAGTGGACAGCGAATACATGCTGATTCCAAACTGCAATCACGGAGATAACAGTGAGGACAGACAGCACTTCAAGTATGACATTCAACCAGACGCTGAACCGAACAGGCCAAAACTGAGCGGTGTGTATAGGGAGCAGGTTACCCAGAAACGCAGACCGTGCAAACATTGAGTCTGGAAATTAGGGGGACAAACGTGACCAGTGGCCGGTATTTTCACCGTCCAGTCACGAGAAGGCAGGAGCACG
Organism: Pollicipes pollicipes; assembly: GCF_011947565.3. NCBI lineage: Eukaryota > Metazoa > Arthropoda > Thecostraca > Pollicipedomorpha > Pollicipedidae > Pollicipes > Pollicipes pollicipes. Next base: position 15,053,897 of record NW_023595962.1, on the reverse strand, counting down.
AGGACACTGGCGCTCCCCTGAGAGCACATCGGTCGATCAACATTGGACTGCGCTGGTGCCATGTCTAGAGAACATAAGTGTGTCCCTCAAACGAAACCAGGCACTGCGCGTGGGACCCAGCTGGCGCAGGCCGTGGTGCAGACAGCAGTGGTGCAGAGTGCGGACAGCGAACTCTAATGGAAAAGAAGCCCATGGAAGCTCCGGTGGAAATGTGCTGTGGAGGATGAGACATTGCAACAGGTGAGATGACAGACGAAAAGACGACGGAAATTGACGATGGATGCGCATGTAGCGGTTTTCTAATAGATGAACACTGTTTTTTGTAGCGGTGCCCAGGAGAGCAGCCTTGGCGCCAGGAGAGCAGCCTGGCCAACGCGGGACACGCCGAGGACCACTTCCGCCCGGTCGCGCCCCGTGTCTTCCCCCCCCCCCCCCCCTCCCTCGTGAGCAGCCCACCTTGCGTATGTCGTCTAACGTGTGTATCTCTGGCGAGAGGCCGCCGTGGACGCAGAGGAACTGCTGGTTCATCAGCGCCGCCAGCGGCAGGCAGTCGAAGGCCTCCATGCAGGCGTCGTACACCCGCTCGGTGTACTTCATCTTGCCTGGCGGCGGGCGGCGGGTCACATATCAGCCACCTCGGGTAACAAGTCAGCTACCTCGGGTCAGAGGTCGGGACCTCAGGTCAGAGGTCAGCCACCTCGGGTCAGGGGTCGGTATATCAGATCACACAAGTCACAGAATAACGCCACAACGCCACGGCCTGTTCTTCAGTTCGTGTCACAGACGGACTGTCGCGGCTGACCGGTCGGCTTACACCGCCGCTGTTCTCTCACAGACTATTCACGTCTGAGCAGTGCTGAACACTAGGCGTGTTACTTCCGTCTGAGGGCTAGATCGTGGAGGCCGATGTCCGACTGCCACGCATGTCATGAACATTACTCGCGCGGCGCGCCCCCGGAACCACGTCGGCTGTATCAGATCACTCTAGAGCACACAAAGCCTACAGAGCACACAGAGTCATCTCTACAATGCAAGACCTCAACGTCATCAATGACCTACAATGACCTACAATACAAAGGCCTACAATGTCATCTCTAAAATACAAGAACAGAATTCCACGCGGCAAACTGGTGTCCTCCATTGAACTCCGCTCCAAAGAAATTAACCGCACTTTTACCACAGCAAGCCGACACGCCAAGAAACTTCTCAATGAACGTCATAATTCTATGCGTTTGGAAGCGAGCCGTTTTTGAAATGACGTATCGGCGCAGCGACGCAAGGCGTTCACTTACACTCCTGTTTGAATGTGAAGTACTCGGTGAGATGTCTGCACTCGTGGTTTCCGCGGAGCAGGTACAGTGTCGTCGGATGGTTCAACTTCAATGACCATAGATACAACACGCACTGAAACGGGACCGGCGCCGTGGTGTAAATCGACTCACAAGCGACGTTGGCAGTGCAGAACGATCGGCACAAGCGCGAGCAAGAACAGGAGAAGCGACTGGAAGTGGTGAAGAAAATAAACATGCGATCAGATACGATTATACCACGACAGCCCAACCTCCTTTTTCATACAGCAGGAGCTCCATGCGCCAGCAGTGCGCTCCACGTCGTCACGACTTCAGATCGGTTTCGCCAACACGAGGTAAACGTGCAGAGTTAGAACGAGTGATACAACCGCCAGAGGTGATATTTTGTAACTCCGAACGGGTAGCATGTCTCCAAAGCATATAATTCCGACCTTGACTTGTGTTCGCATGGTCCGAGTCATAAAATTTTACATTTTCAACTTCTGGGCCGCGTAACTGTTCGAGCAGTGTCAACCCGGGTCGCAAAGGGATCAAGGTCAAACAGGTCAAACTCGCCACGCCCGGCACAGCCCGAACTGACCCAAAACCCAGCAACCCGCACTTAAAAACACGTGGTCCTCGCCGCCGGGCAGGTTAGACTGTACCGTACCGCAGTCGAGCACGGCGGCGCAGCCGGCACTCCAGAGGCTTTATCACAAACAAGCACAAAGTTTTAGCTGTTGCCAGCATACAGATACAGAGCCGTCACCGAGCGCAACGGTTCTCACGCCGACAAACAAGCGGAAAGCGATTAAAAATCCCACAACTGTGGAGTCGCCACTTACCGGGGACCGTACGTCAGTGATTATAACGGCTCCACGTTGAACATAGGAGGGAATGGTAATTGGGACGAACAGGAAGCTAAGATGCTCACAAAATATCCCCTGGGCACGTGGATGCGAGCTGCGTGAGGGCCTCAAATGCCGCCGAAATCTCCAAGCGGCTCCGCCCCCGGGGTTTACAATCGGCACTGCGAGGCACTCGTCATACAGCCGGCCAGCGGACGCTGATCGCGTAAGTCGCCAAAAGCGCCTCAGTTTGCTGTTTGTTGACGTTTTCTGGCGCGTCGACTGCATTGGTCATTTGGCACCCCGTCAAATCCCGCAGCAGTGCTCCGCGACAGCAGCCCAGCGTCTGCTGAGCAATGACATCTACTCGGCCATGTTACAGGACATTCCTAGTCCGCATAGCCAAACCTATACAGTCTTTGCTAGTCCCCTCCCAACGCCAGTACTACCAGTCCGCGCACTTTTTAAAGGGACATGCGGCGCACATTGTCACACATCCTGTCAGGAAGCGCCAGCGAATGTATCGACCAGGGCCCTACCGGGATTCGAACCGGGGCCCGCCGCGTGGGGGCCGACGGCGTCACTAACTCGGCCGTGGCGCTCATCCACCAGGTCACGCGCCCACAGCCCGCCCACCGCACCACCCTCGCTGGCGGCGTCGCTCACCTCTATACTAAAGTATCCCCTGTCCACGTAGTCGCCGAGGAACAGGTACTTTGTGCTGGACGGCGGCCCACCGACCTCGAACAGCTTCATCAGGTCGTAAAACTGGCCGTGGATGTCACCGCACACTGCCGAGGCAGGCCGGGGTCAGTGTGCGCCCGCACGGTCAGGTGGCAAGGGTCGCGCGATACAACAGGCTGCCCGGGCTTAGCCCAACTGCGGCCTGCTCGCCCAACTCGCCCAACTGCGGCCTGCGCAGCGCTGTGACGTGTGCGGAGCTGTGTGATGTGTGTGAAGTTGTGTGATGTGTGATGAGCTGTGTGATGTGTGTGAGGTTGTTTGATGCGTGCGGAACTGTGTGATGAGTGTGAAGTTGTTTGATGTGTGCGGAGCTGTGTGATGTGCGTGAAGTTGTGTGATGCGTGATGAGCTGTGTGATGTGTGTGAGGTTGCTTGATGCGTGCGGAGCTGTGTGATGTGTGTGAAGTTGTCTGATGTGTGCGGAGCTGTGTGATGTGTGCTGAGCTGTGTGATGTGTGCGGAGTCATGCGTGGAGACGTGGTCTTTCCAGAGCTGCGGGACGGTCATAGCCCCAGAGTGCGCGAAACAGCGGATTGCGAAGAGATGCAGAGTTGCAGAGTGCGAAAAACTGCGAAGTGTGCCGAGTCGCACAGCGTTGGCTGTACGCCAGGCGGTATACATTTCAGCAATCAGTAAATGGAATCATTCTTACATCTCGTCGCTGAACAAATCCATACGGGAACAAGATCCTATAAATTCAAGACAGCGCAGCATGGCGACGCAACCAAAGAAACCGGTAAGCTCACCAAGCAACAACGAAACCGCACTAAATATACCATATTTAGTGGCAAAAAATAACTGAGCAGCACTCTCACGCTACGTATGATAACAATGCCCACCTGGCTAGGCTATCGTAACACGTGTGACGACAACACGACACAGACGCAGGGTCGGACCCAGTCCGACCCGACACGGTGACCTCTCGACCTTGCCGTGAGCTGAGGCCGGCGCCCCACACGGCGGCCGGCTCTCACCTCCACGCGAGACTGTCAACATCGGCCCCGCTCCACCCCACCCTGACACCCGGCACGGCCCCTGGCCACCGTCGCTGAGCGCCACTACGCTTCGTGATGCCTGACCACAATAAACGACACTTGACGACTATATTACGACTGTATTGACGACACTTGACGACTGTATTACCACTGCATTAACGACACCTGACGACTGCATTGCGACCACCGGTAGCAGCGACTTCAATAGCGTAGAGATCAGAGATCACAGCCGCGATCACTGATCGTTGGCCCACGTCCGTCGACAATGTCTGGCTCCTGGCCCTGCCAGACGACATGGCACTCCCGACCGTGACTGCGAGGTGGCACATGGTCTCACCTTATCTGACCACGTAATAGGCCCTAACCATGGGAGGTCTCCCGTAGGCCTCGACCGCGGCGTCACCCATCACCGCAGGATCCAGGGCGCACACACACACGCACGCGCACGCGCACGCGTACACACACACGCACACGCACGCACACACGCACGCACACACGCACGCACGCACACACGCACGCACACACGGAAAGAACGGTGATCAGGACAGATCACATTCCGCGCTGAACAAGACAGAACAAAAGAACACCGAACGCAAAGCACCTCCGCCAAACACTTGACCGCTCCCGACAACCGGCGACCTCGATCCTTGACCCATGGCCTGACCTGTGACGGGCGCCTCGATGTCGATCATGGTCTTCTCGGAGCGCAGCAGCGAGGCGCCGTCGTTGATGATGCGCAGCGCGGCCGACTCCTCGATGCGGCCCTCCAGCACGAAGTGCTGCTTCAACGCCTCGGGTCGCGGCTTGCCCGACGTCGGGTCAAACACCTCGGCGCAGGTCAGCTTGTGGCTGGGCGGGAACGGAACGCCTGCGGGCACGCCGAGGGTCAGGGGTCAGCGGTCAGCAGTCAGCGGCCGGGGTTCTGGGGTCAGGGTCGAAGGGTCCGGGATCAAGAGTCAGGGTTCAAGGGTCCGGGGTCAAGGGGTCAAGGGTCAGTGGTCAAGCGTCAGGTGTCAAATATCGTGGGCCATGGATCAGGGTTTAGGGATTCGGTGCCAGGTAGTCAGTGGTCAGCAGTCAGGGGCCAGGAGCAAGGGGTCAAGGGGTCTAGGGTCTGGGGTCAGTGCGGGATAATTTCGCTTCATTTCTTAAGAACGCATGGCATAAGCCGTCGCACGACCGTCCACGGATCCCTGGTGACTACAGTGGTCACATCAGAGCCCAGGGACACCAGCGCCAAGCGGGAACAGAACCCGAGCCCCACACGTGGAAGCCGAGCACGCTCACGACCGGGCTTTTTCGAATGTGGGGTGGGGGGGGGGGGGGGAGAGAGGACGGTCTCGGACGCTGCGGCGGTCTGGCCACGCCTGCTTTTGAACGTCATTCGCTGGATGAGCTATCCTTCGAATTAGAGTTCCTGTTCTGAACAGTTTGGTGTGTGTGTGTGTGTGTGTGTGTGTGTGTGTGTGTGTGTGTGTGTGTGTGTGTGTGTGTGTGTGTGTGTGTGTGTGTGTGTGTGTGTGTGTGTGTGTGTGTGTGTGTGTGTGTGTGTGTGTGTGTGTGTGTGTGTGTGTGTGTGTGTGTGTGTGTGTGTGTGTGTGTGTGTGTGTGTGTGCGCGCGTGCGTGCGTGCGTGCGTGCGTGCGTGCGTGCGTGCGTGCGTGCGTGCGTGCGTGCATGCGTGTGCGTGCGTGCGCGTGCGTGCGTGTTTGCGCGTGCGTGCGTGTTTGCACGTGCGTGCGTGCGTGCGTGCGTGCGTGCGTGCGTGCGTGCGCGCGTGCGTGTGCGTGCGCGCGCGCGCGCAGTTCAGCGAATCGTTTTTTCCAGCCTTTTTAATCAGCCGGACTACGGAGATATCTTCTTCTTTCCGTTAAGCTCCCCGGGACCAGTCGTTCAGTGTCAGGTCAAACCTCTCCCGCCAAATGTCAGATGTTCTTCCCATCTCGGACAGCAGGTGCATTGGGCACATTACGGGACACCTATCCCATACAAAAACCCTGCGTCATAAGTCCCGCAGACTCATATCCCCCACCACGGCAGCCTAAAACGGCTTGGTATCCAGAGTGATACCTAAAAGCTGATCAATCAATGAGCTCTCCGGCGCGAGCCAATACCCGTTACATCACCTATCCGCGAATACAACCGCCGAGGGACGAGATTCGCCACACCCCGGCGGACACGGCGCCAGGCCACTGGAGGCTTCCTGAGTTACACCAAACCCGAATCTCTCCGCACCACGATAAATGCGCCCACCCGTAGACTTTCACACTTAAACATCAATTCCCAGCTGGCGAAGAGCCGGGGTGGCAGCTGTACAGGACCGCCCCAGCGCGCCGCGGGAACGGTCGCTAGATGGCAGTGTTGGCGCCGCCGCCCGCCGGTTACAGGTTGCAATCCCAGCCGCTAGATGTCAGGGCCGGCGGATAGCCGCCCGCGGGCCTATTTCGGGGCAAGGTCTGACTCACGGAGCTCTGTCGACAGGAAGGAACAGAGCTGGCTGCTATTTCCGTCTCGCATGCCGGCGCCGACCTCCGAGGCGGCGCCAGCCACGGGGGGAGGGGGCCCACCGCCAACTGGGTGTGCCACTGGTGACCCAAAGCCGAAGACGGATGCTGCTGGCAATCGCCAGCCAAGCACAGACACCACTGGTGACCGACAGCCGAACACGGATGCCACTGGTGACCTTCACCCAAACACGGATGCCACTGGTGACCCCCAGCTGAACATGGATGCCACTGGTGACCCTCAGCCGAACACGGATGCCACTGGTGACCCTCAGCCGAACACGGATGCCACTGGTGACCCTCAGTCAAACAGGGATGCCACTGGTGACCCGAAGCCAAACAGGGATGCCACTGGTGGCCCGAAGCCGAATATGGATGCCACTGGTGACCCTCAGCTGAACACGGATGCCACGAAACTCTGCCATGCCCTGGTCTAGGCGCAGCTTTTCTCCAAAATGTGAGCCTGCAGCCCGCACTGCCTGGCCAGCTCCGGATGATGATGATGATGATTCAGGGCGCGCCGACTACTACGGCCATTTTGCCCCCCCCCCCCCCCCCGCCGCCGCTACCAGCTAGTGATCCAGCCCTCAAAAGCCCGCTGTGCTACCATGATGGACCGGCATTAACCCGTAAATAATGAGTTTAATGTAATCTGTATTTTGTAATTCACTGTTAATGATCCAGACCTATGAATGAAACAACAATGCAACATGTATCAGTGTCTCTAATGCGCAGCTTTTGTTGTCTAATACCAGTTATGAGACAACAGCAATTCAAGCGCCTGAACGATTAAATTTATTAAATGCCGCTACCATCTAAAAAACCATGCCAGGGTAATGATTAGTAGTTTTACGGCGCATCGACTGCGATGGTCATTGGAAGCCCAGCTGTGATATCATTCTCAAAACATAGATGAGAAGGAAAAGGATGGAATCTGAATGGGACACTTCCCCCTAGAAAATGTGCTAGAAATTTTAACCTACTACCTTATGCCAGTAAGGGGTAGGCCGCATTTCTAAAATTGTCTGCATTAAGTAGTGGATTTGCAACGACAAAGAGTAACGCTGGATATTTCGAATCATGCGTATCTTCTCAGTTCGTTACACTGCACACGACCACAAATGAAGAACAGTCCTAGAAAAGTGGACGCATTAGGTATACGGCAATGACGCCAGAATTGGACACTTCCAGTCTGTCTGCATCACAGCTTTCAAATGCGTCACAATAGTCGCAACGGCATAATCGGGTTTCAAGAAATTCAGGCTGTTGGTTCTTGCTGGCTGTCGAAACGCGAACCTACATATACCAGTGCGGAACGAATATCGAGCAACATATTTCGAATGATCCACATTTTCGTTTTGCCACGAATCCTGTTTCCCTTCAGAACGGCCGTTACCGCGCGTTCTGTTATAGTATGCGCAATACTAACAATTACACAGTTTTCTTGTCGTTTTATTAATCATTGGTATTGATTTTGAAGCATGGCGTGTGTGGAAGATGCAATTTGAGTGTACTTAGCACCAACAGCCAAGCCTTAAAGATATCTGTGTTTGCATCAAGGACCTGCCTGACAACTGCTCAACGACATCAGGCTAAGCCTGGACAACTTGAATAGTTCTCGACTTTCAGGGTGAGAGGTCGTCATGGAGGCTTTATGATGCACTCAGCTGCTTGGGCTTTATGGCGTCGCCTGCCTCTCACTATGAGGCGCCGCGGGGAATCGAACCCCGTACCTCCGGCTTCCCAGACGTGTCGTGGTTGACGCAGACTCGTGAACCACTCCACTATCGGCCGCCCCCACAGTGAGCGGTTTGCATAACATTTTCAATTTGTTAAACCTTGATTACTGGTGTGTGATGCCTGCCATGAATGTTGACACTAGGGTCATTACCAGAAAAAAACAAAATAGTATTCGCCCATAGATGCACTGTGTGTGACATTACGAAATCTAATTTAGGGCTTAAGCACGAGCAAAACGCAAAATTGTACTCCTTATACGTTAAGGTTAGCTTGCTTGCTTGCCATAAGCTTGCCAAGTCCAGCTGACTGACAGCCCGGCCAAAAGCCATCCGGTTCATGCCGAGCCGTGTTCGGTGTTGTGTTGTGTGTGTGACGGGTTGCCGGGTTCAAAGGTTGCCGGGTTCAAAAGTTGCGTCCCTTTTCCCTGCCCATACGATTCGTCAGATCTGGATAGACCACGATCCCGAGCCTGCCTCCTGCACCCAAAAACTTGGCCGGGCTCGGCAGTCTAGAGCTAAGCCTAGAGTCTACGCTTTGTCGGTGGTTGGCAAGGCAACGCTCCGCCGCGTCCTCCAAACACGCACACACTCCTTCCTGTCAACAGGCGGCTGAATCAGCTGACATGCGGCCAGTCGATAAATGACGTCACTAGGTACGACGCGAACGCCAGCACACATTTAGGGCAATCATAAAAACGTGTCGACGGATATCAAAAAGGCGCAACGGCGCATGGGAGGAAACCAATAAACTCCAATCAACAACAAGTGCAATCTCCAACCGTGAAATTACACAACAGGTCATAATCACCCAGAGCGCAAAGCTCAGGATACGAAGTAAAAAGCATGACGGGTGCCCAAGAATACTGGGTTTATCAGAGACGGGACCGCCGGCGAAATCACTGCTTGCGTAGCAGAACTACGCATGAGAATGAAAATCAGACTTTACACCTCCCAGGACGGCTTCGTACGGAGCAAGAATTTCATACACCCAGGGAATTTTCAATGCATCGATGATTGCGGCCAGGTTACACATAAACACGCCCAAACCCTTCTTTATCAGAAAACTAACGGAAAGCCTTGCTGGAACGGTTTTGGTATCCCAGCTTTCACCAGGCATAGGCTATGGTGAGACAACCACAACCCAGCCAGTCAGGCAGAACAAGTTCAGCGCAACACGTACTACAGCATAAACTTTCACCGACTCATTTTTAACCGGCCACGCGATACCGTGACACGAGCTCTTTTGTTCAGCCGGACATCCCTGGCCCGTTGCCAACCAATCGCCGAAGACGATTCACAACGGTAAGATTCTGGCACGCAGACACACATAGCTGCCACGTCCCGGCCAGCGGTCGGACGCTCCAGCACCTGGGAGCTTCATGGACCGCTCCGCGAAGGCAGCATGCTGGGGGACTTGATGGCCGCGTGAGATGGCGGAAGGGCCAACACAGCGAGGCCATCGATCACCCCGCCGTTAATAATCAATGGGCGCTTGACACCAGCGGAATTCCGAGAGGCCTGAGGTTTACACTTGTCATCCGCCTTCCCCATCCATTAGGCCATTATTCATTCCAGCGGGCTGACGCGTAAACATTTGTGAAAACGGACGCACCGCGGAGATGATGACGGATGAATGAATGAATTACCGTTGGGCGAAGGACGCGGCCAGATGTGCGCATGCGTCGTGTGGAGAGCTCTGTCCTACCTACCAACGGCGGGGTAAGACTGAAGCTTACGGCATGTGTCGCGTTTAGATATGAACGAAGGCGAAGATCTCAGCATTCACGAAACACTAACGTGTGTAGATGTCAAACGTGTCCAAAACATCACTCATAACAGCCTATCCTTGCAGTTTACTTCTCTTAAAACAGCCAAGCCGATCCACCACAGCTAGCCTGAGATACTGAAACGCCACGATCATAGCTAGCCCATTGAAACAGACGTCAAATGCCCAAAGGCAGAGAAAGAGAGAACTTGCTCCGAGTGACTGGGAGTAAGTGAAGGGTTTTTAGACAATGTCCACCTCACAACGTCCGTGGGAGCCATGTTTGAGCCTGCAAACGCCTAAGAGGACTCGCAACTTAAACTCACAGACAGCTCCGCGGCACACCTGAACGTCGCCCCCCCCCCCCCCCCCCCTCCCTCCCCGGCCGCCAGCCAGCCAGCCGAGGTCCGGGCCCGGCCGGCGCCGTCAGCTGTCGGCCGGCAGTGACGTCACACCGTGTGACGTCACCGATCGATGCCGGCCGGCCGGCGAAGTGGTTGGGTCACGATGCGCGCCCGGAGAAGGCCAGCCGTCACTGTCAATCCCCGAGCTCCGGCGCGGTGGGCAGGCCAGGTCTGCCCCGAGTTCTGAGAGCGAGTCCTGAGTCTGAGAGCGAGTCCCGAATACTGAGAGCGAGTCCCGAGTCCGGCACGCCCGTCGCGTCGCATGAAAAACTCAGCAGCACGGTGTTCGCAAAGTTCAAGCTCTGGATCTGGCGCGGAGTCGCCGCAAACAGCCTTGCGCCAAGGCCTGGGCTTTATGTCTGATTGGATGGGGAGAGTGGAGGAGCCATACACCGAAAACGTCTGCACATATTTGTTTTTACTCCTTCAGAAGCGTCGGCCAGCTTGGTTGCTGCGGACCTCTCTTTGACATGGGCTGAGCACACAATGCGGGTTCTCAATATTATCCCATCGGATGGGACAAAGTTCCAAAACAAGGAAGCACAACGCTCGGCCTACGCCTGTAATGCTGCTGGTTCGGGCTCCCAGCGGCAGCGACTTCACGGAGAGCCGTGTGCTGTGTCCCACAGGGGACGTCCTGTTGAATATCACAGTGGGGGAAGTTTCTGCAAGTTTAGGCAAACGCAGGTGAACGGGACAGCGTCTCCTTAATCCGCGGCCACGAAGAAGACGACGTTTTTGCCAAGCACACCGCTCACCGTTGTCGGCTCAGAGCTGTCCCCAATAGGGGCGTCAATTTTTTGTAAATTATTGGGGGCCCACCGAAGGCCCAATAACCTCCATTTTTTTCTCACCGGATTTAGCCTACTTTATTTGGTTGAAAGGCAAGATATGTTTTAAATTTTGTGTAGTCTATAAGAAACCTTTAATACAAGCAGCATAGAAGTCATGCAAAGGTAGATCCAGGGAGCAGGCAATGAACGCACGCACCTGTTCTCATCGGCAAGTGACGGGGCCCTTTAGAGACCACCTTTGGGCACCGAAGCCACCCCTCTATGGCGGTCATGGGAGCCGGCACGCATTTTGGTTATGGGGATTTACTGCAATGTCATTGGGGGTCAACCATGAAAAGCTTGGGTCATCCCGTACTCCAAAGCTTTTCACTTTAACCCCACAAACCATCGCCCGTCTAATGACCCAAGGTGTGTGAATATTTTTGTCTATTGGAGTTTAGGGGCGCGCCGACTGCGGTGGTCATTTGGCGCCCATAACGAGTTGTGTGAATATTATTGCACCGTTTATCCGCTCAGCTGTTACGATTTGTATTTGGTGGTAATCGCAACCACGACTTTTTGTTACGAGGGGAGGGAGGCTTGTAGTGTTGGTAGGTACACAGCTATTTGCGAGAAACATATGTCGCTGTGGGGAGGCATAGAGACCTATGTTAAACACCCGGCTACCTTAACGAATCCAGCTACCGGGTTTGTGGGCCGAGCCATCGTGCCAAATTACACACCCTACTTCAATTTCTTTTCGTCCTTGAATTGGGTCACAATGCCCCATCCATCCTCCCCAAAAATGTGCTGCTTTACAAAAGTTAAGATTTTCTGTGGCATGCGAGTGGCACACCAAAAAAATGCATTCAATCTGGCGCCGTGTCACATTTTTCCCTTAATTTTTCCCGTGACATTATCAGTGACATTGACCAATACTGGTCCGGGATTTAGTCTAAAAGCGAACTGCTTCCATTAGATACTTCAAATGCGCTGTAACAACAATGATAAAGATGAATACACTGTTATAGTGGCGTAGGGAATGCGTGTGCTATTAACAGCACTTTCGCACGTCTTGTTTGTCGCAACACGCCCTCGGGTTGGGGATCAATCTGGCCCCTCCGCTTCCGAAGGCTCTCCGAAATAATTTATGACCAATGCGGCGCAGCCGTTCCCACGTTAGTACGTACACAACGATATACGGCAATCACACGCCTCTATGGTGAAGTAAACATCCGGTTACATTCATGGCAAAGCTTAAGCGCCGCTACGCCGCGCAAAACTTTGCATACTTGTCGGCGAAGACGATTCCTGTGGATTGTTCAGGCTGATGCGACAACATGCGGTTGAGTGGAGTACCCCATCTTTTTGCTTTTTACTCATTATTACATCAGACGCGTACGGTTTCATCGGTAATGTCAGCTTTCTCAAATACTTCTGAGTGGCTCGGAATTTCGATGTCAAGCAGCCGGCCCTGCGATAGAAATCTCATTTGACTAAATGCTCATCATGATGAAGGAAATAAATTGTTTTGAAGTGCCGAAGTACTTTAGTATTAATTGTAGTACGGAAGTATTGAATTGAATTGCTTTTCTCCAACGGGTGCGTTTCTATAGTGTTTGCTGCAACACAGCACTGAGTAAAAACGTTTGTGTAATAAATGTTACGAAAGCTTGAAATACCCTGTTTAGAAAAAAGGCATGTGAGCATAAAGCTATTACTCCGCGAACTCTATGAAACGCTGTGCTGTGGCTTGCTTGCTTCCCTTGTCAGCCTGATCACAGGGTGTCGAGTCGGGTACGAGCAGGGCACGGTAAAGGGCCCTCCGTACTTTTCCGATAAGGGCCCAAATGGGTTCGTTAGACCTTTGTAGCAATTGGATGGTGGTTCAGAGTGACAGCAATAACTTATTTTCGGCACGGAATCCGAATCAAAATCTGCCTAAACAATAGTGTGCTGTATATTCCATTTACTAGCTGAGCCAATATTCTGCAGTAGCGATGCCGCACCAAAATAGCAATGTGTTGCCCGATTTTATCTTCTCATGAGAACATACCGCAGTCGGGTTTCAGGTAAAACAACGTTAGATTCATAACGTTCCAATCGGCTGCTAAAAAATGACGCTTAGCATGCAAGTCTCCACAAGACCAGTGAATCAGTGGCGTCGGTATCACGTTTCGGTTGCGGGAATAAGTGTCTGGGGCTATGTTTGGTGAAAAAAAACGCCCTACTTAAAGTAATTAAGCCACCATCATCCAGTCATCATCATTTCAGGAAATAACTTTGAGTTTGAGGGGATCAAGATGCTCCGTTGCATCCTCCTTGTCGACACCACTACGCAAAAAGGTCGAGAGCAGCCGGCGTGTGATGGTCATCGTTTACTTAACTTTTGCAGCATTCCAGCCAGCAACATTGGGGGGGGGGGGCAATTCAGCATTTGGTGGACCAGGGCCCTCACAAAAGAATACAAATCGACACCCGTCGTCCCCGCGCAGCAAACTGCGTCCTAAAGGGGGGCACGGCACTACCATACACAAACGGTCAATCGCCTCCAACAGGTGTGTGGCACGTGCCATGGTTATTGATCCTGCATGACGTGCAAAATGGTCTTCACGTCGCTTTCTCAGACTCCGTCACTTTGCACATTCCCCCCCTAAGTGAAATATGTCATCCAGTCGAAAACCATGGCCCTTCACGTAAAAACGCATTGCACTTAGGCGACAGCGCAACAATCCATCGCTGCCAGATTTCAATGCATCGAGTGACACTGCATAAAACTCACAGTGCCGATAACAAGCCGCGACCACGCGACGTCGGGCATTCTGCCGGCGCAATCATACCTCGCCTCGAACAGCAAACGCACCGCCCAGTGAACGCAGTGGGACGCTTCCCACTCCTCCCCCCCCCCCCCCCCCCCTCCGGAAGCGGCATCATCAAGACACTGGGATACGGGGGAAATGTGAGCTACGCGAGCTAGGGAGCTATGTAGTGGAGCTCAAGTGCCATCTCACAGATCGGGAGGGTAGCTCTCCCTCATCCCGAACCTCAAAGTCATGCCGTGACCGAGGCCAAACCGAACGCCGACTCCCTCCTCCCCCACCGACCTCGTCCCCGGAGACGCAGCCAACGGAGAGCAGGCAGAGACCAGAGGCCAGGCTGAAATCGGAAATCAGATGCAGATTGGAGACCAGGCTGAGATCTGGCATCACGAGGAGATCAGAGACCATGCTGAGATCGAAATCAGGTGGAGATCGGAGACCATTGCTGAGACCGGAATCAGGGTGGAGATCGGAGACCATGCTGAGATCGGGCATCACGAGGAGATCGAGACCATGCCGAGATCGGAATCAGATGGAGATCGGAGATCTGGCGGGGCGGGGCGATCAGTGCGCGCGGGGCGGACAGGGGCCTCAAGCGACGGCTGGCGGCCGGCGATCCGGCCGGCCGGGACAGCTCTCTGATTGGCTCCGAGTCTCGGGGGGGGGGGGGGGGCTGCAGGCAGTGACTGCGGTCAGACCCAGTCAGCTGACCCGTCGCTGGATAGTGTCGACGTGCTCACGCGGTGCAAGTTCCACCGCTCCCGTAAGAGGGGAGCTTCCCAAAAGGCACAGCGTATCGGAAGAGCATAATTCGGCTCGGCGAAGAGCAACGCATCAGCACAGCTAACATGGACAACCGGCTGCGGGCGTGGTGCGAGTTATCGCCACGTAGGTGGTACTGAGACCCGTTTGCCTAACGACTGAAGCGCCACGGGTCGAGCAGGACAGGCTGAGGATAGCAAGGCGATAAGGCTGAGAGGCCAGTGGCCGATCCATTACCTCATCACGAGAGGCCTCTTCAGCAGTCCACGTGCGGACACAGTCAGTTGAAATTCGAACGAAGGCGAGCGTGTGCGGGTCAGAGCCAGGGCCTCGCCGATGGGGGAGGGGGAGGGGAACAGCTCGAGGCTTCGCCGGCCAATCAGCCCGGACGTTGCCAGGATTGGACGCCCCGGAGGGCTAACCAGTGTCCGGGGTGGCAAACTGAAGCTCAAGTGGAAAACTCTTGAAGCTCAAGAAGCTTAAGTCAAGTCAAGGAAGCTCTAGTCAAGACCCTAAATTTCGGAGCGTCAGCGGTAACAGTACAATCGTCGCTGACGCGTTTGGGGGGTGGGGGTGGGGGGGGGGGCGCATGGAGGGGCATAACCATGTTCCAGGACTAGCAACAACTTTACTCAACAAGGCGGTCAGTTTCGCCTGCAGACCACCCCTTCGCACACAGACGTCATATCTTGGTGAGGCCTCAGGACAACTCTCGACCCGAAATTGTCACGGATATGCCCTTGTGGATCCTCTCAGATATCGGTTGGTTATTCCGGATTCTTCGGGGTTATTGCTCACACAATCAAAACCGCGTAAATGCTGCGCTAAGCAAGAACATCCGCAAATGATGTCACCGATTAGATGGGCGCCTACTGAACAAATACACCCGAGAAGACATCCTGGTTCCAACAGCAGCAGTGCTCAGCTGCTGATATGACCTGCCATCCACTCGATCAAAGGCCAGCAGGTGCAGTAATGCGATTATCAGCTGAAGCGATGACATGCCGAAGCCTACTGCTTACTGCGATGGCAGGCGCTGGGATCTCCGCGTTCAAAGCCACGTGACTGCCGAAAGTCAGTGCCTCAAAATTGGCCATCTCTCAGACTTCCTTTCCAGTGCTTCGACAACTTCCTGGGCGAATAACGCCAGGTCAGTGGATCAGTCATCAAAGGGCAGCTCCAAAACAGGAGAATTCCTGAATAACGCTTTGAGCGCCCGCATCACTCGTACACAATCGTTCCCTTCACTTCGGCGCGGCGATCACCACCTAGAAGCGCAGCAGCGGCC
The DNA here is from genome assembly GCF_011947565.3 of Pollicipes pollicipes. Lineage (NCBI taxonomy): Eukaryota > Metazoa > Arthropoda > Thecostraca > Pollicipedomorpha > Pollicipedidae > Pollicipes > Pollicipes pollicipes. Next base: position 15,037,968 of record NW_023595962.1, on the reverse strand, counting down.
ACAGAAGAATTACTCCAACAAGCAGCTCTGGTTACTCTGGTTACAGCAATTACCCAACGGTTTGCTTCTCTGATGCATAACTCTTAAGGCGGAGCCATAGCATAGCACACTCGTGCGCTACCCAAAAGCTTCTCACTTTCGCAAACTGGCTCCTCAATCTGAGCAAAATGCACCGTCTTCTCCGCGTTACTATCTCGTACACACAAGCTTCGTTACTACCCAGACTTCTAGACGTGCTAGTATTGGCAGGATATTCACAAGACGTACGCATGTCAAGAATCACAGCAATGTGTGCAACCATTCATCACGACAACTCCATGCGATATGCAACGATCACTTCATTAAACGGCATCACGCAAGTCATTGTAACGGCATGCTGTAACACGCAAACGGCGCCAGATCGCTTGCTCATCCCGATCGCGGCCGGTTTTTTTTTAAATCTTGGAGTGAACAATTAACCAACCTGGGAACATCGGCAAGCTCTAATCAAGGGTTCAGACACCACCGAAAGGACGGTTTTTTGTGATTATTTGGCCTAATGTTGAGCAGCAGTCTTGCTGGATGCCGATCGCGCAGCTATCCTAGAGCAGTACTTGTGTGCATTTTGCCCTAACCGGGTCCCACTTGTTGCGCATCGACGGCACAGGGTGGTGGTGGTGGGGTGGGGGGCGCACCATGGGTCTAAGGTAGCGAGCAATGGGATGCTCTCCGCAAACGCAACTGCACAACGTAACTTATGCAGGGCGGCTGGCATGGTCGCCGTGAGTGATTCTAGCGGTCACGTATATATGTATTATGTACGCCGGTATATATATATATATATATATATATATATATATATATATATATATATATATATATATACTGGCGTATATTATGTATATCATTATATATATATATATATATATAACATACATATCTCTAATTTTCAAAATATGTATAATTTCCAATATGCATACTGAAAATCAGTGAAGGCCCTTTTACGTGTACGGCCAATTCCTCCCACGCAATGCCCAGGGCCCATGTTTAAGTTCAGCAACGCTGATGGAGTGTGGGGGAGGGGGCGGGGGCTCGAGTGTGGGGGAGGGGGGCGGGGGCTCGAGCCACCGCAACAGGCGTACCGGAAGTTCAGCCAGGTTTACCCGGGCTTCAAAGGTCCAAGGTCCGCCACACCGACGCCAGGGGCCAGGTCTGCTGAAAAAACCGAGTCCGGGTCTTCTGCGCCATCTGCCGTGCCTGGGTCTGCTGTGGCGCCTTGCACTGCCCATGTCCGCTGGCCACCGTGGCGTTAAGCCACGTGCGTGGCTTGACACCGACAGACGTGGTGGCGCCATCTGTCGAACGCGCGTGGACCGTGCCGCGTGAACTACTGGTTGCATGAATTATCAGATAACGGGTAGACCTGTGCTATTCATGTAACAACACCCTGGTCGTTATCCGTTCATCGATACACACGGGAAGCGGAGGCGCCCGACCCCAAACGGCCGGCAGATATCGCACATTATGGCTTGCGTGAAATGTTCAAAGCGAATCGCTTATGGCATTTATCTGTATAGGGTCCTGATTCAATGATAACTGATGCCGTTGATTGTGCTGAATGCGGAGGTCATTTTGCGTCCATCTGTGCCGGCCTTTGTAACAACACATTCTGGTAGCGTTTCATCACGCTAGCTGATTCATCCCGCCTCTCTCATCGGCTAAGCGTTGAGCCAGACGCCGGACGGCCCCCAGGCACGGCCGTTGCCAGGCCAGGTCAGTCATCCCCCACGCCAGGGGTCAGAGGTCAGACAGCGTCGCCGCCGGCGCCACGACAGATGGCACGGTCGGCAACAGAGCCGCCCTCGGGTGCGGACAGCCGGCTTCCAGCGGCCCGCTACGGGGTCGCTAAGCTTTGGTCGCTAACGAAGGGTGGAGCTCCGTATCTCTTTGGGGGCACCCGGCCTCCCCCCCCCCCCTCTTTCATGTTTCTACCGAGCTCTTCAACATGTGACCAAAATCAGCGAAAATATGCAAAAACCCACGAAAAGAAAACCGTGCAAAAACCCTGATTTCGGGAGATCTGGCATTCCGCCCCGCACGATCTTCGCTAATGCGGCTGATTGGGACAAATTGCACAACACTCAACAGCTCTGGCGGACATACTCGGGTTTTGTAAATGTGTTGCATTTAATTAGCGCTTGCCAATAATTACGACCGGCGCGTTGAAACCATCCAGGCATTTCGAGCCTAGATTAGATTTTCGCGTATAAGTCCCAGGCAAATACCGACTCGATTAAACACAAGCTAAACTAAGGTCACGTAAGTTGTTAAGTGCATTTGCGAGGAGCATTATGCATATAGCTAAGAGTCCAATTTGGCTTGTTTGGTGTTTTGCAAGACCCGTCACCGTACCT
>NW_023595962.1:14977076-15034575 GCF_011947565.3 Pollicipes pollicipes | reverse complement strand
ACACACACCCACACCCACCACACCCACACACACACACACACACACACACACACACACACACACACACACACACACACCACACACACACACCACACACATATGCATATATATATATATAATATATATATATATATTATATTATATATATATATGCTATAATGGATAATCAGAGCATGGGGCACAAAATCCCATAAGTATTCGGATCTGTTCCCTTATGACGACCTCTACAAATCTGAGCCCCCCCAATCATTTTAAGAAATCGATGCCCATGGTGAGCAGGGAGTTTAATGAGATTTGTCTCGTGGGAGTGACTACTTCAAATCGAAATCCTAAGCTAATCAGAAGGATTTCAAGGAAACTGATATTGCCGATTACATCTCAGACGTGTTTGATCTCACAAAAAGTGAAAGCGCGAAAAGTGGCATGTTCCCGTCAAAGTCCGTCGTGCTTTCGTTTTGTGCTTCCAAAATCGATGATTGCGCAGCTGAGGTTCTTTAAGCGTTTCATTGTCGCAGAATGCTGCCAATAAATCACGCGCTCCAGCCACACGAGCACTCGCCCAAGGCGCTATCACCGGGCCTCTGTCTGACTTCTGAACCGCTCCACATGAACAAGACACGACACCGCCCTCACCACTACACAATCCCCTTCCCACCCTCTCTTGCTCCAAGTGCCCAGTCCCCGATAGTCCGCATGAGGGAGGGAGGGAGGGGGGGGGAGGGGGGCAGCCGGCTGGGGCGGTGCGCCGTGCGCATCTGTCTCCTCCTCCTGCTCCAACGCTGCTGAGATGTCCGTTAGGTTCAAGCAATGCTGGTGGTGCCTGATAATCATGACGAGTCATTTTCTAGTGTGACACTCGGTGTGGATCGTCGCAACCTTGCGGCTTTGCCGCCCGCGTTTTGGTGCAGTCCGTAGCGTTAAACCGTGCACCGGTTGTTAGGATGTGCGACTTCGCGTAATTTGTTTGTATCTGCTAGTAGCGATGTCTGCACATATTCGGATTATTTCTTGATCTACGTGCCTCAGTTTTCACGTGACTTTCTTGCTTAACCTTGTTCAAACCTTTTTACTCGGATCAGATGCTCGGGTTGAAATGTCGAGCACTTACAACACATATACAGTGTTCGTACTACACGTCATTTAACCAGGATCTCCTGTCACATTAAAAGTCGGTAACTCAAACACAAACACCAAAACTCATAATACCAAAACATATGAAGCAAAAGACCTTTCTTCCTCGAATCAAGCAACATGTCTGATTTCTACGCCTCTCGACTGGCGAGATGGGCGCACTGCCGGTGGGGGGGGGGGGGGGGGAGGAGGGGGGCGTCACTTGCAGGACGGCCGCCGCCACGCCAGCTGCTGTATCCCCCAGCGCCGCCCCCGCCCGCACGCGTGCATGGCAGGATCCTGATTGTCCGTTTAGGCCAGGCAGCCTCGACCGGTTAGCTTCAGCGTGTCAGCGTGCCAGCGCGTTCAGCGTGGGTCGATGTGTTCAACGTGCCGGTCAGCGCCCCCCTCCCCCCCCCCCCGCCCGCCCATCCCCCTCCCTTCCTCCACGGCTTGTCAGACGATGGAACTCAGCGTGGCTGCAGCCCACGCCCCTGAAATTTTGGGTACAAATCAAGGTTACGGGGGACACTGGGATCTGTTTAGCCTGAAATATAGCATGAACTAGCCTGAAATGGCATTTAACACGAAAAGCATGAATAAATGTACACGCTAGGGGTGAAAATGGAAGAAGAAATCAAATTTTGACAAATGGGGAGGATGCATGTCGTTCCGTACCTCCCCACTGGTTCCACCCATGCCCACGGAACCCGTGCACTCAGCCCGCGGCCATCGACCTTCCCCTCACCGGGCGCTGCGCCGGACCAGACCCCTGCGGCGGGCAGGTCCCTCTCACGGAGCCGCGCGATTGGTGGCTCCCGCGGGCCCCCCGTTGGAGGGTCGCCCTTACTGCGCCGTGTCGGCCCTCCCGGTCAGCCGGCACCCGAGAGACGAGCTCGACTCCGCACTGGATGGAGTCCGGTGGAGCACCGCCGCAGGGGGGGCGGGGGGGGGGGGGGCGTGCGTGTGTTCGCGGCGGCGGACACGCTAGCCAGCGGTGGCGCCGTAGTCCAGGCGCGCGCAAACGCTCCGCTTGTAAAAGTACAATGCTGGAACGTAGAGCTCTTGCACTAGCAAGGAGTTTAAACATGCGTATGATCGTTCGCACGCTCCATTCATATTATAAGGTTTACTTAATATTTTGTAGCGATAGCCTTAGGCTCAGTTCCTCTTCAAGTGTGAACGAAGGTGACGATCTCCACCGCAGTGGCGTAAGAAAGCAGTTTTGGTTCAGCGCAATTTCTGACAACGTTCGTCAATATGTCACGTAAGGGGATGGTCCTGCCAGCCTGTCCCTGAACTGACCTGGCCATTCCTCTGCCAGGTACGAAGTGATCGCCTGTGGCAATCCGAGCGCGATTTTCGGAAGCGGATCCGCACCTCTACCAAGATGGCATACTGGTCCACCGCACTATCTATTGATCTTCCACACGTCGCCACGTTAATGAGACCGTTCAGATCAAGGCGGGGTGAGTCAGTGGAACATCAGGCCTAAGCAAGGGCCGCTCGACGTACCTGAAGTAAGAGCTGAGCCCGCCTGCAGGTGGCAGTTTGCTGCAGCACCACCCAGCCTCCGCGCTGCAGAGCACCCCAACCGGGCGCAGGACAGACACAGCACGCAAACGACCGTGAAGTCTTGACCATTGCCCCAGGGTTTTGTTTTATCTCGGCCTTACAAAGGGCCTCGGAGGCCCCACCTTAGGGTCACCAAACGAATCACGCTAGAGCCACGGGGAAAGCGACAATACACAGTTTTTAACAGACCGATGGAAGAGTGTGACCAAACAATACTGAACGTGACATGCGACGAGGTCACCTCAGGTCAGGGGTCAAAATAGTACTTCATGGATCTATCAGGTTATTCCAAGCGATAAGAATGATACGACAAAGTGGAATTTCAATAACACTTGAAAACTGTACCAGGCAGGCCATAGCGGCGAGCTGCAGGCGTGGTACGTTATGTCACGTCAGATCGAGCGGCAGTGGCAGACCACTGCTTCATCGGTCCGCCTGGTTATATCAAGAACTATGTAAATAACCCACAAAGATAAGGAGAAACAGCCCTTGAAAGGGTTTCAAGAATTGCATGTGCATGCTATGTGTTGCTAAGGTGTAAATCGCATGACCTTCGCGTGGTGGAATCCGACCATCAAGGTCATAGTTTGACTTCGATCGGTCTTGGATGACCGGACATTGCAAACCAATCAAAGCGATATTGGTGCACTTGTGATACGGCTCAGAAAAACAGGTCTTGAATACCTCCATGGAGGACATTTTTGCAAGAAATGCTCATTATTTGTCATTTTTGTAAAAAAAATGTCTCACCAACAGGAAATGGAAAAAGGTCTCTAGATCATAAACTATCATGGCCTCAGTGACAGGATCTTCCAATTTCACGGCATATGTCGATATAATGCAAATTTAGCTTCCTGAAACTTCAGCATCTTGCTCCAAACTGCTCGGAAGTTATTCCGCAAACGCCGGAAATACTTACCTTAGCGGCGCGAAGCCTCTCTGAACTTTGCCGTTGCATAAGGGGTAAACTATCCTGTAAGCGAGCCAGGTTATTGCTCTCGCTGGTTTTCGTTATGTGATGTGTGGGTTGCTCTGTTCACCGTGAGCTTTTGCTGATTGCCCTGTTTTGCCCTCCATTGTCAGTTTTCTCCGTTACGCCTGCCCACAAAATATTTTTCTGGGGAATTCAAAGATGATGATGATTGCTATTTCGGCAACATCGTAAACATTATGTACAACATTATTATGTAAACATCATGAGACAACATCTTGGTAAACTTTACTTGCCGACATCCATGAAAACATGCATCCCCTAAAACACCGTATGTTACCGTTCCATCTCTATGATCACTGTTCCCAACTACGTTGGGAAGGGCTGAGACCGCCCGCTTTGTTGTTGTTGCCGACATTCTTCTACTCTGCTGCAGCGGGGGCCATCTATTGAGCGTGCGCCACACCAACACGGCCCGTGCGCGCTTGCACTTAACCAATGCGTCAAAAGCCCGTAGGCAAAGGGTGCATTGGAACCTTAATAAGATTCCCCAAAGCCATGAAGGATGTTGAAATCAGCATAAAATTAAATCAACCATGAATAGCGACCAAAACTACCGAAAATCCAAACTGTGAGCCCCAATGGACTTTACACGCAGCATTGTCACCCAGCAGATTGCATTTAGATACACTGACTTTCATCCCTGTTGTCATTCGGAGCTCGGCCATGGCCTGGAGATCGAAAGCATTTTATCAACCTCGGTCCAGAAACGCGCCGCTCAAATTAATGGAGTATCTGCCAGGGAAAGGCACGTGGTGGTTAATGATCGTCTCCCATTTGGTGTCGTCGAAGGGATGACCTGGCAACGACCCCCTTCTGGCGGTGGCGCCCGTTCGCGGCGTTTGTTTTGTGTCAGTGTCCATCTTATTCGTTTGATGTGCACTTGAACGTTTCATGTGCAAATAAGCGGTTGGTGTGGACCACGTACAAATTGACGGCTGGTGTGGAATTAACGGTTGATGTGGAAATTGGCGCTTGACGCGGAATGCATCGATCGATGTGCATATCAACGGTTGATGCACAACTTTACCGTTGACGTGCAAAGGAATGCGCGCTGGCGCAAACTACGAATCTGAATGGCAGGATGTTATTCGATCGGCTGTGAAATCAGTGAGAGTCTTGAGCGAGCTGCGAATGACGCTCGTCCCCACGCGCCGTGAATGCCGATTTCGCGGCAGCAGAAACTAGCTTGTGTTCTTGGATGTGTAAGCTTCAGAACGGACGTTTCGCATCATTTCGTACGTGGCGTTGCATTCGCTACGCCATTACGCCATTCGCTACGCCATTACGCCATTCGCTATTTATGGCCAGGCCGTCATGGGGAGACCTGATAAAAGAAAAACAAACACGAAAAAGGTTAAAAAGGCGTCCAGTTAAATATCAGTTTCGTCATTTCTTCTCAATTTTCATTTCAGTTGAAAGACGTCATGCACTGCAACACGGCATAGTGTTTCGTTTGCATCAGGCATGTTTTGTATGGTATCTAAGATTCCAAGAGAAGCTTACGCATTTCGCCGTACTTGTGCTTCCCATTCTGCTGAGCTACTGCCCGCCTGCGGTGCTGTTATTTCAGTTACGGGCTACAGTAGATGGTACGATATTTTGTTCATGCCACATTTGTTGGTTTGATAGTGACTTTGTATTCGCAAGACTGACACCCATTTTACACTGATATTTGTGGTTGCAAAGCAGCCATATCATCTTTCAATTTTGCTTGAGAGTATCACAGAACCACTGCACGATATTTCCCTAGTTACACAGTATACCGTATCTTATGCTAGCGACCTGCATAACAGCAACCGACCAGTTATTAGTTGAATGCATGGATATCAAACAGGTGGTAGAATTGGAGAAAAGCTAGACAAGTAAGCTAGCAAAGCCCGCGCTGGGCCACCTACATGGTAAGTGTAATGAGCAACACACGCACGCCTCGGCGTTTAGTGCTGGAAAACGCAAATACTGAACTCCAGGTTTTGAGTGCCGAGGCAGGGTACAGTAATTACAGCTCCGCGAACTTATAAACCGTACAGAGCATCCCGGCTACCGGCCATTTTTACTTTAGTAACCAACGATCAGATGGCATGTAAAGTATCAATACGATAGACGCATCGGAAATCGATTTCAGCGCGACCAAACCCGCAGCTGTTTTTTTTTTTACAACCGTCCGGTCGCGGCGGTCCCCTGACCCGCGTGTAGAAGTTGGTGCCGTGTGCGCCGCGCCGGTGCCGTCGGCAAGGTGGTCGTAGTTGCTCGTGAGGCACGAGACAGTCTTTCCATTAGCGTGTCCGCTGGTGACGCCTTCACGCATTCACTTCTCAGGGTCCAGTCCAACCCAATCCGCAAACCCCGAAAACCCGGCTAACCGATCGGTCTTTATTGGAATCAGCTGTAATAGTGAAACAACAACATTCACAATATGGAATCAAACAAAGGTGAATTGGGGCAGCCGTCAGCGGGCGTCTCGCGTTCCTCCAGCCCGATCCGACCTGACCTGACCCGTCCCGTCCCGTCCCTTTCTCCCCTCCTCCCAGCACCGCCGCCGCCGCCGCCGCCGCATATAAACTCTGGCAAAGTCAACAACGTAATCGGGTTATTAGGCCGCGTGTGCGCGGCCGGTCGGGGGACGCACACTCCGTTCCGCACCCCAGCGCCGTCCTGTCGGCAGGCTTGCCTGCTCGCACCACGCTCTTCCCGCCGGTGCTGCCATCTTGGCGCCGCGCCGCGCACTACAGCCTCGTCGGTCGGGGGTAGGTGACCGAGGCGGCCCAATCAGCCCGTGGTCGGAGGGGATACCAGGCACCACGCGCCACAAATACTCACCAGACGCTCACACAAACACGCACACACAAACACGCACTCCCGCAGTCGCCCGGGGGGAAATCCGCAGTAGAAACGCGGCGCACGCCACTCGGTAATTACAGGTTCCACGATCTGACAACAGATGGCACTGACGCGCCGTCCGTGCGGCGCAGCCGGCGACGCGTTCCGCCGCGCGCAGGGCAGGTGGGGCTTCCGCGGCTGCCGCAGCGTCGCGCCACTGTCGAGACGGACGGCGGGAGGAGCAGAGGGGTCGGCGCGGTCGCCTGGGGCCCGCGCCCGGGGCGCCACCAGCGGCCGCTCGCGGCAGCAGCGGTGAGATCAGTCGCCACCAGGGCGGCGACACTGATCATGCGGCCCGCTGCAACAGCAGAGGCGGTCAGGGAGGTCGGCGTCTGACCCACTACGACCACGGCGCCATGCTGAGACACACGACACAGCCCCAACGTGGTTGCGCGTGGAATAGCATGACACCGAACCGTCGCAATTGAGCGAAGCTTTCACCTCCCGTGAGCTTGACCTGTCGCCGTCCCACCGCCGGGTGGTAGCAGCCCTGACTCGCCACTGCGCGCTGCCGAAGGCGGCGGCGTCGTCGGTCGGCTCGTGTGCCGACACAGCCGCCACGAGACCGCGACCAGGAGCCATGCCCACGCGGGATGCACCTCAGCCCCAGTCCCCCGCCCGAGACCGGTCGTGGTGAGCCCCAGGCATGGCTGACCCAGCAAACGCCCCCCCCCCCCCCCAATATGACCTGACTAGCCATATCTGTCCTGACTTGGTCTGAACTGACATGTACTGATATGCTCCCATCAGACCCGATTTGATCCAATCCGACCTCACATGACGCCAACCGACCTGACACAGCTGAACCTGATATAAGATGATCTAACCTGACCTGAGATGACCTAACCTCACATAACATGGCTTAATCCAATCTTACACGACCTAGTCCTGACCTGACCTGACCTGCCCCGACCGGCGCTGACCTGGGCGAGCGGTGCGCCGCTCACGAGTGGCTGTTGTTGCCGGCGCGCTCGGTCGCCGCCGGCGCCGCGTCCCGGCGGGGCGGCATGCGCTCGTTCATGGCGTCCAGGCCCTTGGCCTCCTCGAACGAGGCGATCTTGTGGTTGGGCGAGAAGCCCTGCAGGGCGCTGCGCAGCGTCACCTTGCCGCCGGAGAGGGCGCCCAGCGGCAGCGCGCCAGTCGGCGTCAGGCCCTTCAGCTGCAGCACGCTCTCGTTCTCCTCCCTGCCGACAGAGGGTGACACCGTCGGCACACCCGGCATTTGGGGGTATAGTTCCTCTCCCCGCCGTCAGATGGTGACACCGTCAACACACGAAGCAATCCCGGGTAATATTTATGGCGAGGTTGCAATCGTCATTTATTGTCATTGGCATTTGAATTTTAGCATAATTATCAAGATCTTGTCCGTGACAGGTACGGCCTGCGGCCGGTGACAACGGCCGCGCTGATAGTCAGATAACGTCAGAGGGCAGGACGGACCACAACGAACATTGTGACACGTTAAGCTTTCGCCATCAAATCCTGCCGTTGACCTGGAATGGCACGGTCAGATGGTGGGAGCCAGACAGGGCTCACACAACAGGCACTGCTTAGCGTAAGCCCTGACCCCGGAAATTACGGACGCCAGCAAAAAGTGGGCGCCAATTGGCCGTACATGCCGGCGCGTCCCACAACCTCAGTTATCATCATTGACTCCAGAAATCCATCCGTTCAAAAGCTTCCGATTATTGTTCCAATCATTCTTGGTATCGTTATAATGGTCTTTATTATCATAATCTTTAATTTTTAATGTAACTGACCAGCCTTATCATCATTGAACTATCATTGATAATGATGCTTTGAACGCAAGAGCCGGGGGTGGAGTTCCACAACTGAGGCTTGGGGGACTAAGCAGAACAAATGACCAATTCGTTTGTCTCCAACATGCACTAAAAACGGGCTACTCCTCAGCTTTACCTATTGCCTTCTCAAACTTGGGCGGAGTGATTCCCAACTGAATAGGAAACTGCACCCCTGGTGAGAGTAGTTCACAGATGCTCCCAATTATGCTATCGCGTTCACCACTGGCCCAGTTGACACTCGTTTCCGAACTCAGCTCTCCTGCCAACATCTAAGCCAGCATCTCACCTCCAACTCACTCCCACCTTCTCACCATCTCACCGCCATGTTACTTCACCCACCAACATCCCAGGCGTGTTTGCTTGTCAGCCTCCCAGAGAACAGCTGAGTTCACCTGTCAATGTCCCGGCCGCCGCCTCGGTTCACCTGTCAACACCACAGCCCCAGCCGCCCGCCGTGGCGAACACGTGGCGCGGCCAGCCGTTGCGCGCCGTCCCGCCGACCCACCTCAGCACGGAGAAGACGCGCGCCATTTTGCCGATGGCGCGAATCTTGTTCCTGATGACCTCCTTCCGCAGCGCCGCCGCTTTCTCTGCAACACGCGCCGGCCGGGTTAGGGGTCAGGTCACGTGACCGCGAGCCGGCCCCGTCCCTTATGGGGTCACCACCATACGGCCGCAGACCGCACCGATGCCTGGGAAACGCAAGACACTTTTAAATGCCTAGATTTCTACGCAGAACCCCGCTTTGCCAGGCACTCCAGACCTCGGATCACGGCCACTCAGAGTGCTTCACTCGCGCACTCGAGGGCGGACACACCAGGATACTCCGTCAGCTGCGCCAGACACGTGGTGTGGCTAGCGTGGTCGGTGCGCTCGTGCTCCCCCATGTAAGAAAAACACCAAACAATTGCACGGCTTGCACCGCAGGAAAATCTCATGATGCGAAGCTGAAGAGGCAGCGCCGCGCTGTCGGGGCTAGGGTAGTACCTGTTTATGTTAGGTTGCAAGCGGCCAAACGGTAAGGTATCGGACGTCGAGGTACAAATGGTATGGAGAGGTACATCTTCGTCCGCATCGCTGCCGTCAGCTCGTGAACCAGCACCACAAACAATCCGCCCGAACCACCGGCGTGACTAATCCACTCAGCCGTCAGCATCCCATCGTGATCGTCGTCATCCCATACCATCATCGTCGTCATCAGCATCGTCATCCCATACCATCGTGACTAATCCACTCGTCTTACTGTTGGCCTTGCATGCACGGAGCGGCTGTGACACGATCTCTGACACGACCACACCGCGGACAACCGGAAAAGACGACAGTGGGTCTCGAACTCGCCACCTCGCGCCACAGTCCAGCGTCTCAGCACGCGCGGCGTCCGCGCCGCCGGCGGGCAAGCCACGGTCGCTTCGAGACGCCGCCGCCACCGAAGGCAGCTCCCGCGCGACAGGCAACAGAGCGTAACGACAGTGTCATGCACCAGGGCAGCAGCAGCGCGCGCAGGTGCACAGCCGCGGTGCAGTGCTGTGCAGTGCAGTGCTGCACCGCGTGGCAGCACCAGTGAATTTTCGCACGACAGGCGGCGGCCGCATCTCATGCACTGCTCGCCGACGGCCACAACGTGCCACCAGTCGGTCAGCCAACGGCCACAACGTGCCATCGGTCGGTCAGCAAACGGCCACAATGTGCAGCAGACGCGGAAAAGCGGAAAGGGACGTGCGACACGTGGACATGAGACGCGTGGAGCGTGGACACGAGATGTGTGACACGTGGTTGCGGGTCGAGCTCCACGGCATGCGGCTGCGCCCACTGGCGCGAGCTCGGCGCACGTGCAGGCAGGTGGCACCACGTGCATGGTGGAAGCACGACGCACGACGCACGCCACGTGCCACGCGCCGTGCGGGCGAGCGCAAGGTCGGCTGGTCTGTTGGCGATTCCATCGTGGGCAGGACTCACCAGGGGACGGACGCCACGAGGGCGAGGCTTGCCAGAGGACAGGCGCCACGAGGGCAAGGGGAGACGCGGCTGGGCGGCTCGGACAGGCGGGTAACACGCTACGGCTACGGCGGCGGCCGGGCCCGAGGCGCCGGCTACTGCAGGCGGGCCACACATGCAGCTCTCGTGACAAGTGGGGTGGACACAACAGGTTCTGCAGGCAGACTACTGGCTGTGACGGCAATGACGGCCGGTACACGGGCGCTAGAACTCCGCAGGGTACTCCGACGTCAGCACTTGCCTGGGTCTAGATCACAGCAGATATGCACGGCGCACCAGCGCAGTATGAAAGAGAGGGAGCAGAATGAACAGCCTGGGCGCAGAGCGCGAAGCGAACACCAGCGTCCATGGCATTTGCGCCGGCAGAAAAAGCGAGCTGGTAAACATGCCCACAGCATGGCAAAGTGTCGTTATTCACAGGCAAAGGCCAGCCGATAGCCAGAGATGAAATCACGCCGAGAGTAAACCTTGCCAGGAATATCCAGATTGCTGAGCTAAGCGCGGAGGCACGCACTGAACAAAACGAGCACACGCGCATCAGGCCATGGCAGAACGTTTCTCGCCACCGTGTTTCAGTCCCTCGCACGGAGTGCGGCCGCTACACCAGACAGGGTCTGCACATTCGCGAGGCGCGGTCACCACCACACACCAGGTTAGGCAGGTTCGTACGCACACCGAAGAGGCCACCCCTCAGTGCCAGTGCTGGGTGCGCCGGAATGAAAGCAGCCTCGCACAGGACGTCGCAGCGGGTGGCCGGCGCAGCGTTACTGGCTCTCCCCCGCGCCCTCCCCTCTCCCTCACCCCTCCACACGGCCCGGAGACATGATGCGCGCACCAGGGAGTGCCAGTCAGGGAGTATCAGTCAGGGAGTGCCGGTCGGGCGTGCCCGTCAGAGAGCGACGGTCCAGGGAGTTGCGGTTAGGAATGCCAGGCAGGGAGTGCCAGTCAGGGAGTGCGGTTAGGAATGCCAGGCAGGGAGTGCCGGTCAGGGAGTAGGCCAGTCAGGGAGTGCCGGTCAGGGAGTGCGGTCAGGGAGTGCCGGTCAGGGAGAGTGCCAGTCAGGGAGTGCCAGTCAGGGAGTGCGGTCAGGGAGTGCCAGTCAGGGAGTTGCCGGTCGGGGCGCCAGCGCCGTCCGCCGCTCGGGCTCGGGCTCAGGTCGCCGTTAGTGCGGTCGCCGGCCACACTCGGCCACCGTCTGACGGAGGGGACGTGCTAGACAGACAGATTGTGACGGACAGATTATGACAATGCGATAGCTTATGGCTGAATGTTACGACAGGCAGGCTATCACAAACGTTATGAAAGATACGTTATAAAAGGCGGGCTATGACAAACGTTGTGACAGCTAGTTATGCCATGCATGTTAGGACAAACGTTATGACAGATAGGCTGTGACAGACAGGCTATGCTAGACGTGAGACGGTGGTGGGGCCCGAGACGACATGTTGATGGATTTCTGCCGCGCGGCTCTCCCCTCCCCAGGCAGGGGAGGCGCCAGCTGGCATGACACGCGCCTCCACCCAGGACGGTTAGAATGAGTGGAAGGCTGTCTACAGAGGCGACGGTCACCACAGTTCACGCTAAACACTTGCCTGTTTCTAGATTACGGAAGATCGTGACCGACCGACCGAGCGAGGTGGGCATGAAATAGAAAACAAGACCGTGAGAGACGCGGATGAGAAATAACCGAGCCATACCAACTAGATAACAGTAAATACTGAGCAGATCAAGCTTCAAAGTGATTCATACGGAATGTCTTGGTGTGAACGTTGACCGTTACCAAAACATGAGTGTGCAAACAGAGCACTGGGACTTGTGGAGCCCGCTGGCGCAACGATCACGAACTGGGAGGTGGCGAAGTCAGAGGCGATCGCTCCGCCGTCGGCGATGATCACAATGATGCCGATGGTGACAACGTAAGCGATGACGGTGACGCGCCGACGACGACGGCGGCGTCAAGCACCTGCAAACGCCGCGCATGCGCACACAAGCCACACCACACTACCGGTTGCTGACGGCTGCGAAGGACACAAGACGTTAGTCAGTCCACTCTCACCACGCCGGTTAGTGCCTCCCGGGCCCGTGATGGTGATCGCTGGCGGTGTCGCCTCAGTCACAGACACGTGACGTCACCAGATTCGCCGCTGACGTCACTGGTACACCAGTGACGTCGTGTTGGACCTGTGGCTCGGAGCAGCGTCGGGCGGCTCGGCCGGAGAGAGTGGACAGAGAGGGAAGAGCAAAGGAGCGGAGGGAACGCACGACAACACAGCGGGTGGCAATACGTGACCGCACAATCGGGAGGCGCCTCTGACTGGACAGAGCCAGGTCCGTGCCGCAGACGGCTCAGGCCGGCGCGGAAGACGGGGCCGGCTGGTTGGTCATCAGCCATAACAGGGCGGGTCATTCCCAACACTGTAGGATAAAGTGGACCACAAAAACCGGAAGATGAACAATTCTGAAGGATACGGTAGCCCAGAGCAAACCGGGAAACGGACAAGGCTCGGGGACAAATTGGACCTGGCAGGAACAGGAATCAGTCAAGACTGGAAAACGTTCTAGAGACAAATTGGACCCGGCTGGAACGGGAAACGGACAAGACCGGGAGACGTACTGCAGGCGCCGGCCCACGAGCAGCGCCAGTCACCAGCACCAACGCATTCACCAGCACGAGCCGCCGGCGGACCAGCCCGGACTCGGCCACGGACCAGCGACCAGTCGCGGTCTGCGCCGTCCCGGACCGCTCCGGGCCGCACGGCGGGCGGCGCTACTGGGGCGGGGTCAAGCGTTACCGGCGACGGCAGCGCCACCTGTGGCGTCGCGCCGGTTGCGGAGAGGGCGCCACCGGCGCGCCGTGACTCACCGGCGCCGCCGGCGCTGGCGCGCCGCAGATCAGCGATGCATCGCTCCACGTAAGGCTGACCTGAGCCGGGAGACAGGGCAGAGAGAGGAAAAGAGAGAGAGAAAGAGAAGTGGGGCGAACGGCGCCAAAGGCCGACCGGAGGTCACAGATGTAACGCCAGATCAGAGGTCACCGAAGGTCACCGCGTCAGAGGTCACCAAAGGTCACCACGAGATCGTGTACGGTTGTTTACCGCAGAATGCCAGTGAAACTTAAGGTCATGACAAGAACAAAGATCAAAGGTCAAACAGAAAGTGCACAGGTTGCGATTTTACGGGTCATGAGACCATAGAAGACCACAGAGCGGTTAAAAGCCACGATACGTCAATACGGCGGAAATTCCAGACGTCCGTTATCTGCTTTCGGACACCAGCGGAAATTGCAGTGAACGCGGCTACGTAGAGCTGTCTGTGTCGTGTCTGCCGTCAGTGACGTCACACTCTGGTGACGTCACACTTCGGTAACGTCACCGAAAACCGTGAGGTATTTACGCTGGGGTCAGCTGGCATCAAATTCACTAACGGTATGGCAACAGCTCGGGTCCACCGCCCATCAGAGCCACCGAGTTCGCCTACAACTCAACAGGTGACAGCAGGACGCATCCGCGCCTCTGCAGCGATACGATAGTTCACAAACAAGCCGACAGGTGACACTCACCGTCCTCGAAGTTCTCCTCGCCTTCGGACATGAGCTCGTCATCAGAGCAGATGTTCAGCAGGTTCACCAGCATCTCCGTCACTGGAGGGAAACGACATGACCTCAGGGCACTACTGACCTCGGATCACGGCCTGACGTCTCTGGCTTTAAGTAACTACTGGTCCCAAGTAACGGCCTGAGGTCTCTTTAACCTCAGGTCACGGCCATCTGTTGGCACAGAACTAGCGACAGCCCCGGCTGTAAGGCCCGATAACACCGCTTCACAAACGAGGAGTCGACAAGAAAACGTTGACGAGGCGAAAGACAGTGATTTTCAACCACGGCAGCCTGGCAAAAAAGAAAGAACGTCTTCAAGTTAGTTATCCTCGCTACACCCACCCGAACAAACACAATTTAAAACGACGTGAATGATGTCCAGTATTTTTACTCAATGGCCGTGCAACCGTCATCCGAAAACGAAAAGCAAAACCGAAACCGCATCCAAGGAGTTTCGGGCAGATGAGAAGAATTCGGAGCCCAGACCCCTTCAACCCGAAGTCCCACACCGCAACCCGCTCAGCCACCTGTCGTCCCGTGTTGCGGCGCTGTCGGTGCGACTAACCCTTCTCGCCGACGAAGGGCAGCGACCAGGTGAACACGTCCATGAAGTTAGGCAGCCAGTACGGGTGAGGCGAGAAGTTGAACTGCCGGATGTTCATCACGTTGTTCTCGTACTTTAACACCGCCGCCTGATGACCCACCGAGAAAGGTCAGATTACGCGGGGCACCGCTAGATGGGACTGTCCTGAGCGAGAGGACATCGAGTCTTTGGGCCACTAAACGGAGACAAAACAACACTCGACGGCAGGTATTATGTGTCTAAAATATGTGTTAAACTGTCGGTACAGCCTCGTCTTCAGGGCTCTCCTCATTCGTCCATGGAGGGAACAACTGGATCACCCATTACTGGATCTCTCCCGGCCGCCACATCCACGACACAACTTCCAAAATATTCCAGGACCTTTGTGCCTTCGACAGACTAGATGACATCCAAACAAGACTTTTTGGCAAGACGCCTGCAACGTCAGTCAGACACCGCTACCATTCATGTCTAAAACGGTGAATATCCTCAAAGAATCAGCACGAAAAAAGCTTCGCAAATCACCTCTCACCTTATTATTGTAGACGTCCAGGTAGTTAGGCGCAGAGAAGATGGTGAATGAGGGACGGAAAGCCGGTCGTCTGGCTTTTGCGGTACATCCGGTACCTGCAACCACCGGGCCTAGCTTAGAACCAAGACGAGAGGCCGGGTAGCACCACTGACGTCATCACGGGGCGCTCGCGCCACGTGAACCGAACGCTCGCACCACGTGAACCGAACGCACGGTAGCGCCAGCACAGGGCCCACTCGTCATGATCACCGCCGCTGTCAGCGTCGACGCAGGCAGCTGATAGAGGGTAAGCGATCTGGATGGTAGCGGCGCCTACATTCGCACAGCTCACAAAAAAAACAACTTCGACGCGTCTTCGCACATCGGGCCTCGCTTCACGCACGGGACCGCTGACAGACCACGTGTTCATCATCATCAATCATCATCATCATCATCATCATCATCATCATCATCATCATCATCATCATCATCATCGCCCGTGTCCTCATCAGGACACGGGCGGAGACCGGTGGCAAAACAGCCTGGCGCGGGAGTCCCCGGTGACGCATCACCACCGCGCCTCGCACGATAGATGATCCAGCTGAGCCCTTCGCGGCGTTTGTCCGACGAGCTGCCAGGCTTCGGCCCGCGACTGATGAGACGCGGTCATCATATGACGCGCGGATCGGCCGCGGTCACGGCAGCGATCGTCGCGTCTCCCGGTGGCAACACCACCTGGACCAGCATCACACCAGACGCGCAAAATAAACGCACATACCAAAACGATCTTGCCACATGGAATGCATTTCAAAACGGCCGACCAAAGCGTATACATGGGGTTCGGTCAACGGTTCGAGCGCCGGAGCGGCGTGGAACAAATACAATACATGTCTCATGTCTCATGTCATGTCTCACATGAATACAACTCATGTCAATGCCCTCTGAAGTTCAACACCGTTCGGACCCGTGCGGACGTCCCTCCTCCCGCTACCCTAATACTCCGTCTCGCTCTGGCGTTTCCCCTCCCCTCTCCCCTTCGGCGAGTCAGAGACAATTTTGCCAGCGGCGATCATCATAGGCATCCCTGACAGGGATAGGACGGCCAGGGTCGGCCTTCACACTGGGCGGAGGCGCTCAGGGACCTCACTCGTCTCCGGGACGTAACACTCAGAAACGACACGTGTCAGGACACAAACACTCACGGACGGCACCCACCACGGACAGGGGCGGTCAGCGACAGCTGACTCAGGGACAGGGATGCTCAGGGACAGCTGACTCTCAGGCACAGGGGCGGTCAGGGGACAGCTGACTCTCAGGGACAGGGATGCTCAGGGACAGCTGACTCTCAGGCGCAGAGGCGGTCAGCGACAGCTGACCCTCAGGGACGGATGCTCAGGGGACAGCTGACTCTCAGGCGCATGGGGCGCTCAGGGACAGCTGACTCTCAGGGACAGGGGCGCTCAGGGACAGCTGATTCTCAGGGACAGGGGCGCCCAGGGACAGCTGACTCTCAGGGACAGGGACGCTCAGGGACAGCTGACTCTCAAGGACAGGGGCGCCCAGGGACAGCTGACTCTCAGGACAGGGGCGCTCAGGGACAGCTGACTCTCAGGACAGGGGCGCCCAGGGACAGCTGACTCTCAGGGACAGGGGCGCCCAGGGACAGCTGACTCACCCGGCGTCCTGCGCCTCATGAGCCCGGATGATGGACAGCAGATTGTTCTGCTGCAGGAAGTCGCAGCAGGCGGCGTAGCTGGCGACAAAAGAGGAGCGTCAGCTGACGCCACCGCTACCAGGGCCGGTTCCGGGCATGACGGTAAACATATACAGGTTTTCCAAATGGCAAGGCAGATCTAAGTTCTCAAGCATTCCACTATCTCCCGACGCGTGTGTACGTGCGGTGATCAGTGGTGACACATGATACCGAATACAACAGGGACACGAACTCTGCAGTCACAGCACCTGCGGCTTCCGGCGAAGGGGTCATCAACAGAGCCAAGCGATTGGACCAAAGTCTCAACGACACACGTTCGGCACGTGACATCTATGACCTGAACGGTCCGGGCTGCCACACAACAGGACCGAAGGAGCTCCGGGATCACCCGGAGGAGCTCTAGAATCACCCGGAGGGACTTCATGATCACTCGGAGGAACTCCAAAATCACCCGAGGAGCTTCATGGTCACCCGGAGGAGCTCCAGGATCATCCGGAGGAGCTCCAGGTTCACCCGGAGGAGCAGCAGGATCACCCACAGGAGCTCCAGGATCACCTGGGGCCGTCTCACCTGTAGAAGTACGAGCAGCCGCGCACGCTGTTGTGGGTGAAGTGTTCGGAGTTGCGCTCGTTACCGAAGTCCTCCAGCGGGTCCGACCACAGCAGGTCACACATGGGACCGAACGCCGGAGGCTCCTTGAAGCGGTCCAGCTGCGGAGAAATCAGGTCAGGTCAGGTCAGATCGGGTCAAATCGGATCAGATGGGGTCTGGTCTAGTAAGACCAGATTGGGCCAGGTCGGGTTTGGGTCGGGTCTGGCCAGGTCTGGTCAGGTCTGATCAGATCACTTGAGGTCAGATCAGGCCTGGCCTGGTCAGGTAAGGTCAGGTCTAGTATAGTCTAGTCAGGTCAGGTCAGGTCTGATCTAGTCTGGTCTGGTCAGGTCCGGTCTGGGTGAAGCCAGGTAAGGCCAGGTCTGGTCATATGGCACGCGGAGCACGCATAAGCTTATTGGTATTTCCAGACAAAATTGTCCGACGCAAATAATTTAAGCGGACAGCGATTTCACGCTGATTCCAAACTGCACTCACGGAGATAACAGTGAGGACAGCACTTCAAATGTGACATTCAACCAGGCGCTGCTGAACCGAAGAGGTCAAAACTGAACGGCGTGCATGGGGAGCAGATTACCCAGAAACGCCAGACCGTGCAAACATTGAGCCTGGAAATTAGGAGGGGAACGTGACTAGCGGCCGGTATTTTCACCGCCAAGTCACGAGAAGGCAGGAGCACGAGGACATTGGCGCCCTCCTGAGAGCACATCGGTCGATCAACATCGGACTGCGCTGGTGCCATGTCTAGAGAGCATAAGTGTGTCCCTCAAACGAAACCAGGCACTGCGCGTGGGACCCAGCTGACGCAGGCCGTGGTGCAGAGTGCGGACAGCGAACTCTAGCGGAAAAGAAGCCGATGGAAGCCCTGGTGGAAATATGCTGTGGAGGATGAGACATTGCAACAGGTGAGATGACAGACGAATAGACGACGGTAATTGACGATGGATGCGCATGTAGCGGTCTTCTAATAGATGAACACTTTTTTTGTAGCGGTGCCCAGGAGGCACCCTTGGCGCCAGGCCAACGCGGGACACGCCGGGGGCCACTTCCGCCCGGTCGCGCCCCGTGTCTCCCCCCCCCCCCCCATCCACTCGTGAGCAGCCCACCTTGCGTATGTCGTCTAACGTGTGTATCTCTGGCGAGAGGCCGCCGTGTACGCAGAGGAACTGCTGGTTCATCAGCGCCGCCAGCGGCAGGCAGTCGAAGGCCTCCATGCAGGCGTGCGTACACCCGCTCGGTGTACTTCATCTTGCCTGGCGGCGGACGGCGGGTCACATATCAGCCACCTCGGGTAACAAGTCAGCTACCTCGGGTCAGAGGTCGGGACCTCAGGTCAGAGGTCAGCCACCTCGGGTTCAGGGTCGGTATATCAGATCACACAAGTCACAGAATAACGCCACAACGCCACGGCCTGTTCTTCAGTTCGTGTCACAGACGGACTGTCGCGGCTGACCGGTCGGCTTACACCGCCGCTGTTCTCCCACAGACTATTCACGTCTGAGCAGTGCTGAACACTAGGCGTGTTACTTCCGTCTGAGGGCTAGATCGTGGAGGCCGATGTCCGACTGCCACGCATGTCATGAACATTACTCGCGCGGCGCGCCCCCGGAACCACGTCGGCTGTATCAGATCACTCTAGAGCACACAGAGCACACAGAGCACCACAGAGTCATCTCTACAATGCAAGACCTCAACGTCATCAATGACCTACAATGACCTACAATGGCAATGACCTACAATGACCTACAATACAAAGGCCTACAATGTCATCATTAAAATACAAGAAACAGGAATTCCACGCGGCAAACTGGTGTCCTCCATTGACACCGCTCCAAAGAAATTAACCGCACTTTTACCACAGCAAGCCGACACGCCAAGAAACTTCTCAATGAACGTCATAATTCTACGCGTTTGAAGCGAGCCGTTTTGAAATGGACGTATCGGCGCGGCGACGCCAAGGCGTTCACTTACACTCCTGTTTGAATGTGAAGTACTCGGTGAGATGTCTGCACTCGTGGTTTCCGCGGAGCAGGTACAGTGTCGTCGGATGGTTCAACTTCAATGACCATAGATACAACACGCACTGAAACGAGACCGGCCGCCGTGGTGTAAATCGACTCACAGGCGACGTTGGCAGTGCAGAACGATCGGCACAGGCGCGAGCAAGAACGGGAGAAGACGACTGGAAGTGGTGAAGAAAATAAACATGCGATCAGATACGATTATACCACGACAGCCCAACCTCCTTTTTCATACAGCAGGAGCTCCATGCGCCAGCAGTGCGCTCCACGTCATCACGACTTCAGATCGGTTTCGCCAACACGAGGTAACGTGCAGAGTTAGAACGAGTGATACACACCGCCAGAGGTGATATTTCGTAACTCCGAACCCGTAGCATGTCTCCAAAGCATATAAATTCCGACCTTGACTTGTGTTCGCATGGTCCGAGTCACAAAATTTTACATTTTCAACTTCTGGGCCCGCGTAACTGTGCGAGCAGTGTCACCCGGGTCGCAAAGGGATCAAGGTCAAACAGGTCAAACTCGCCACGCCCGGCACAGCCCGAACTGACCCAAAACCCAGCAACCCGCACTAAAAACACGTGGTCCTCGCCGCCGGGCAGGTTAGACTGTACCGTACCAGCAGTCGAGCACGGCGGCGCAGCCGGCACTCCAGAGGCTTTATCACAAACAGGCACAAAGTTTTAGCTGTTGCCAGCATACAGATACAGAGCCTTCACCGAGCGCAACGGTTCTCACGCCGACAAACAAGCGGAAAGCGATTAAAAAATCCCACAACTGTGGAGTCGCCACTTACCGGGGACTGTATGTCAGTGATTATAACGGGTCCCACGTTGAACATAGGAGGGAATGGTAATTGGGGACGAACAGGAAGCTAAGATGCTCACAAATATCCCCTGGGCACGTGGATGCGAGCTGCGTGAGGGTCTCAAATGCCGCCGAAATCTCAAGCGGCTCCGCCCCCGGGGTTTACAATCGGCACTGCGAGGCACTCGTCACCAGCCGGCCAGCGGACGCTGATCGCGTAAGTCGCCAGAAGCGCCTCAGTTTGCTGTTTGTTGACGTTTTCTGGCGCGTCGACTGCATTGGTCACTTGAACCCCGTCAAATCCCGCAGCAGTGCTCCGCGACAGCAGCCCAGCGTCTGCTGAGCAATGACATCTACTCGGCCATGTTACAGGACATTCCTAGTCCGCATAGCCAAACCTATATATACAGTCTTTTGCTAGTCCCCTCCCCCAACGCCAGTACTACCAGTCCGCGCACTTTTTAAAGGGACATGCGGCGCACATTGTCACACATCCTGTCAGGAAGCGCCAGCGAATGTATCGACCAGGGCCCTACCCGGGATTCGAACCGGGGCCCGCCGCGTAGGGCCGACGGCGTCACTAACTCGGCCGTGGCGCTCATCCACCAGGTCACGCGCCCACAGCCCGCCCACCGCACCACCCTCGCTGGCGGCGTCGCCTCACCTCTATACTAAAGTATCCCCTGTCCACGTAGTCGCCGAGGAACAGGTACTTTGTGCTGGACGGCGGCCCACCGACCTCGAACAGCTTCATCAGGTCGTAAAACTGGCCGTGGATGTCACCGCACACTGCCGAGGCAGGCCGGGGTCAGTGTGCGCCCGCACGGTCAGGTGGCAAGGGTCGCGCGATACAACAGGCTGCCCGGGCTTAGCCCAACTGCGGCCCTGCTCGCCCAACTCGCCCAACTGCGGCCTGCGCAGCGCTGTGACGTGTGCGGAGCTGTGTGATGTGTGTGAAGTTGTGTGATGTGTGATGAGCTGTGTGATGTGTGTGAGGTTGTTTGATGCGTGCGGAGCTGTGTGATGTGTGTGAAGTTGTTTGATGTGTGCGGAGCTGTGTGATGTGCGTGAAGTTGTGTGATGCGTGATGAGCTGTGTGATGTGTGTGAGGTTGTTTGATGCGTACGAGCTGTGTGATGTGTGTGAAGTTGTCTGATGTGTGCGGAGCTGTGTGATGTGTGCGGAGCTGTGTGATGTGTGCGGAGTCATGCGTGGAGACGTGGTCTTTCCAGAGCTGCGGGACGGTCACAGCCCCAGAGTGCGCGAAACAGCGGATTGCGAAGAGATGCAGAGTTGTAGAGTGCGAAAAACTGCGAAGTGTGCCGAGTCGCACAGCGTTGGCTGTACGCCAGGCAGTATACATTTCAGCAATCAGTAAATGGAATCATTCTTACATCTCGTCGCTGAACAAATCCATACGGGAACAAGATCCTATAAATTCAAGACAGCGCAGCATGGCGACGCAACCAAAGAAACCGGTAAGCTCACCAAGCAACAACGAAACCGCACTAAATATACCATATTTAGTGGCAAAAAATAACTGAGCAGCACTCTCACGCTACGTATGATAACAATGCCCACCTGGCTAGGCTATCGTAACACGTGTGACGACAACACGACACAGACGCAGGGTCGGACCCAGTCCGACCCGACACGGTGACCTCTCGACCTTGCCGTGAGCTGAGGCCGGCGCCCCACACGGCGGCCGGCTCTCATCTCCACGCGAGACTGTCAACATCGGCCCCGCTCCACCCCACCCTGACACCCGGCACGGCCCCTGGCACCGTCGCTGAGCGCCACTACGCTTCGTGATGCCTGACCACAATAAACGACACTTGACGACTATATTACGACTGTATTGACGACACTTGACGACTGTATTACCACTGCATTAACGACACCTGACGACTGCATTGCGACCACCGGTAGCAGCGACTTCAATAGCGTAGAGATCAGAGATCACAGCCGCGATCACTGATCGTTGGCCCACGTCCGTCAACAATGTCTGGCTCCTGGCCCTGCCAGACGACATGGCACTCCCGACCGTGACTGTGAGGTGGCACATGGTCTCACCTTATCTGACCACGCAATAGGCCCTAACCATGGGAGGTCTCCCGTAGGCCCCGACCGCGGCGTCACCCATCACCGCAGGATCCAGGGCGCACACACACACGCACGCGCACGCGCACGCGTACACACACACGCACACGCACGCAACACACGCACGCACACACGCACGCACGCACACACGCACGCACACACGGAAAGAACGGTGATCAGGACAAGATCACATTCCCGCGCTGAACAAGACAGAACAAAAGAACAACCGAACGCAAAGCACCTCCGCCAAACACTTGACCGCTCCCGACAACCGGCGACCTCGATCCTTGACCCATGGCCTGACCTGTGACGGGCGCCTCGATGTCGATCATGGTCTTCTCGGAGCGCAGCAGCGAGGCGCCGTCGTTGATGATGCGCAGCGCGGCCGACTCCTCGATGCGGCCCTCCAGCACGAAGTGCTGCTTCAACGCCTCGGGTCGCGGCTTGCCCGACGTCGGGTCAAACACCTCGGCGCAGGTCAGCTTGTGGCTGGGCGGGAACGGAACGCCTGCGGGCACGCCGAGGGTCAGGGGTCAGCGGTCAGCAGTCAGCGGCCGGGGTTCTGGGGTCAGGGTCGAAGGGTCCGGGATCAAGAGTCAGGGTTCAAGGGTCCGGGGTCAAGGGGTCAAGGGTCAGTGGTCAAGCGTCAGGTGTCAAATATCAGTGGGCCATGGATCAGGGTTTAGGGATTCGGTGCCAGGTAGTCAGTGGTCAGCAGTCAGGGGCCAGGAGCAAGGGGTCAAGGGGTCTAGGGTCTGGGGTCAGTGCGGGATAATTTCGCTTCATTTCTTAAGAACGCATGGCATAAGCCGTCGCACAACCGTCCACGGATCCCTGGTGACTACAGTGGTCACATCAGAGCCCAGGGACACCAGCGCCAGGCGGGAACAGAACCCGAGCCCCACACGTGGAAGCCGAGCACGCTCACGATCGGGCTTTTTCGAATGTGGGGTGGGGGGGGGGGGGGGGGGGGGGGGGGAGAGGACGGTCTCGGACGCTGCGGCGGTCTGGCCACGCCTGCTTTTGAACGTCATTCGCTGGATGAGCTATCCTTCGAATTAGAGTTCCTGTTCTGAACAGTTTGGTGTGTGGTGTGTGTGTGTGTGTGTGTGTGTGTGTGTGTGTGTGTGGTGTGTGTGTGTGTGTGTGTGTGTGTGTGTGTGTGTGTGGTGTGTGTGTGTGTTGGTGTGTGTGTGTGTGTGGTGGTGGTGTAGTGCGCGTGCGTGCGTGCGTGCGTGCGTGCGTGCGTGCGTGCGTGCGTGCGTGCGTGCATGCGTGTGCGTGCGTGCGCGTGCGTGCGTGTTTGCGCGTGCGTGGCGTGTTTTGCACGTGCGTGCGTGCGCTGCGCGCGTGCGTGTGCGTGCGCGCGCGCGCGCATTCAGCGAATCGTTTTTTCCAACCTTTTTAATCAGCCGGACTACGGAGATATCTTCTTCTTTCCGTTAAGCTCTCCCCGGGACCAGTCGTTCAGTGTCAGGTCAAACCTCTCCCGCCAAATGTCAGATGTTCTTCCCATCTCGGACAGCAGGTGCATTGGGCACATTACGGGACACCTATCCCATACAAAAACCCTGCGTCATAAGTCCCGCAGACTCATATCCCCCACCACGGCAGCCTAAAACGGCTTGGTATCCAGAGTGATACCTAAAAGCTGATCAATCAATGAGCTCTCCGGCGCGAGCCAATACCCGTTACATCACCTATCCGCGAATACAACCGCCAAGGGACGAGATTCGCCACACTCCGGCGGACACGGCGCCAGGCCACTGGAGGCTTCCTGAGTTACACCAAACCCGAATCTCTCCGCACCACGATAAATGCGCCCACCCGTAGACTTTCACACTTAAACATCAATTCCCAGCTGGCGAAGAGCCGGGGTGGCAGCTGTACAGGACCGCCCCAGCGCGCCGCGGGAACGGTCGCTAGATGGCAGTGTTGGCGCCGCCGCCCGCCGGTTACAGGTTGCAATCCCAGCCGCTAGATGTCAGGGCCGGCGGATAGCCGCCCGCGGGCCTATTTCGGGGCAAGGTCTGACTCACGGAGCTCTGTCGACAGGAAGGAACAGAGCTGGCTGCTATTTCCGTCTCGCATGCCGGCGCCGACCTCCGAGGCGGCGCCAGCCACGGGGGGGAGGGGGCCCACCGCCAACTGGGTGTGCCACTGGTGACCCAAAGCCGAAGACGGATGCTGCTGGCAATCGCCAGCCAAGCACAGACACCACTGGTGACCGACAGCCGAACACGGATGCCACTGGTGACCTTCACCCAAACACGGATGCCACTGGTGACCCCCAGCTGAACATGGATGCCACTGGTGACCCTCAGCCGAACACGGATGCCACTGGTGACCCTCAGCCGAACACGGATTGCCACTGGTGACCCTCAGTCAAACAGGGATGCCACTGGTGACCCGAAGCCAAACAGGGATGCCACTGGTGGCCCGAAGCCGAATATGGATGCCACTGGTGACCCTCAGCTGAACACGGATGCCACGAAACTCTGCCATGCCCTGGTCTAGACGCAGCTTTTCTCCAAAATGTGAGCCTGCAGCCCGCATGCCTGGCCAGCTCCGGATGATGATGATGATGATTCAGGGCGCGCCGACTACTACGGCCATTTTGCCCCCCCCCCCCCCCCCCCCCGCCGCCGCTACCAGCTAGTGATCCAGCCCTCAAAAGCCCGCCTGTGCTACCATGATGGACCGGCATTAACCCGTAAATAATGAGTTTAATGTAATCTGTATTTTGTAATTCACTGTTAATGATCCAGACCTATGAATGAAACAACAATGCAACATGTATCAGTGTCTCTAATGCGCAGCTTTTGTTGTCTAATACCAGTTATGAGACAACAGCAATTCAAGCGCCTGAACGATTAAATTTATTAAATGCCGCTTACCATCTAAAAAACCATGCCAGGGTAATGATTAGTAGTTTTACGGCGCATCGACTGCGATGGTCATTGGAAGCCCAGCTGTGATATCATTCTCAAAACATAGATGAGAAGGAAAAGGATGGAATCTGAATGGGACACTTCCCCCTAGAAAATGTGCTAGAAATTTTAACCTACTACCTTATGCCAGTAAGGGGTAGGCCGCATTTCTAAAATTGTCTGCATTAAGTAGTGGATTTGCAACGACAAAGAGTAACGCTGGATATTTCGAATCATGCGTAATCTTCTCAGTTCGTTACACTGCACACGACCACAAATGAAGAACAGTCCTAGAAAAGTGGACGCATTAGGTATACGGCAATGACGCCAGAATTGGACACTTCCAGTCTGTCTGCATCACAGCTTTCAAATGCGTCACAATAGTCGCAACGGCATAATCGGGTTTCAAGAAATTCAGGCTGTTGGTTCTTGCTGGCTGTCGAAACGCGAACCTACATATACCAGTGCGGAACGAATATCGAGCAACATATTTCGAATGATCCACATTTTCGTCTTGCCACGAATCCTGTTTCCCTTCAGAACGGCCGTTACCGCGCGTTCTGTTATAGTATGCGCAATACTAACAATTACACAGTTTTCTTGTCGTTTTATTAATCATTGGTATTGATTTTGAACCATGGCGTGTGTGGAAGATGCAATTTGAGTGTACTTAGCACCAACAGCCAAGCCTTAAAGATATCTGTGTTTGCATCAAGGACCTGCCTGACAACTGCTCAACGACATCAGGCTAAGCCTGGACAACTTGAATAGTTCTCGACTTTCAGGGTGAGAGGTCGTCATGGAGGCTTTATGATGCACTCAGCTGCTTGGGCTTTATGGCGTCGCCTGCCTCTCACTATGAGGCGCCGCGGGGAATCGAACCCCGTACCTCCGGCTTCCCAGACGTGTCGTGGTTGACGCAGACTCGTGAACCACTCCACTATCGGCCGCCCCCACAGTGAGCGGTTTGCATAACATTTTCAATTTGTTAAACCTTGATTACTGGTGTGTGATGCCTGCCATGAATGTTGACACTAGGGTCATTACCAGAAAAAAACAAAATAGTATTCGCCCATAGATGCACTGTGTGTGACATTACGAATCTAATTTAGGGCTTAAGCACGAGCAAAACGCAAAATTGTACTCCTTATACGTTAAGGTTAGCTTGCTTGCTTGCCATAAGCTTGCCAAGTCCAGCTGACTGACAGCCCGGCCAAAAGCCATCCGGTTCATGCCGAGCCGTGTTCGGTGTTGTGTTGTGTGTGTGACGGGTTGCCGGGTTCAAAGGTTGCCGGGTTCAAAAGTTGCGTCCCTTTCCCTGCCCATACGATTCGTCAGATCTGGATAGACCACGATCCCGAGCCTGCCTCCCGCACCCAAAAACTTGGCCGGGCTCGGCAGTCTAGAGCTAAGCCTAGAGTCTACGCTTTGTCGGTGGTTGGCAAGGCAACGCTCCGCCGCGTCCTCCAAACACGCACACACTCCTTCCTGTCAACAGGCGGCTGAATCAGCTGACATGCGGCCAGTCGATAAATGACGTCACTAGGTACGACGCGAACGCCAGCACACATTTAGGGCAATCATAAAAAACGTGTCGACGGATATCAAAAAGGCGCAACGGCGCATGGGAGGAAACCAATAAACTCCAATCAACAACAAGTGCAATCTCCAACCGTGAAATTACACAACAGGTCATAATCACCCAGAGCGCAAAGCTCAGGATACGAAGTAAAAAGCATGACGGGTGCCCAAGAATACTGGGTTTATCAGAGACGGGACCGCCGGCGAAATCACTGCTTGCGTAGCAGAACTACGCATGAGAATGAAAATCAGACTTTACACCTCCCAGGACGGCTTCGTACGGAGCAAGAATTTCATACACCCAGGGAATTTTCAATGCATCGATGATTGCGGCCAGGTTACACATAAACACGCCCAAACCCTTCTTTATCAGAAAACTAAACGGAAAGCCTTGCTGGAACGGTTTTGGTATCCCAGCTTTCACCAGGCATAGGCTATGGTGAGACAACCACAACCCAGCCAGTCAGGCAGAACAAGTTCAGCGCAACACGTACTACAGCATAAACTTTCACCGACACTCATTTTTAACCGGCCACGCGATACCGTGACACGAGCTCTTTTGTTCAGCCGGACATCCCTGGCCCGTTGCCAACCAATCGCCGAAGACGATTCACAACGGTAAGATTCTGGCACGCAGACACACATAGCTGCCACGTCCCGGCCAGCGGTCGGACGCTCCAGCACCTGGGAGCTTCATGGACCGCTCCGCGAAGGCAGCATGCTGGGGGACTTGATGGCCGCGTGAGATGGCGGAAGGGCCAACACAGCGAGGCCATCGATCACCCCGCCGTTAATAATCAATGGGCGCTTGACACCAGCGGAATTCCGAGAGGCCTGAGGTTTACACTTGTCATCCGCCTTCCCCATCCATTAGGCCATTATTCATTCCAGCGGGCTGACGCGTAAACATTTGTGAAAACGGACGCACCGCGGAGATGATGACGGATGAATGAATGAATTACCGTTGGGCGAAGGACGCGGCCAGATGTGCGCATGCGGTCGTGTGGAGAGCTCTGTCCTACCTACCAACGGCGGGGTAAGACTGAAGCTTACGGCATGTGTCGCGTTTAGATATGAACGAAGGCGAAGATCTCAGCATTCACGAAACACTAACGTGTGTAGATGTCAAACGTGTCCAAAACATCACTCATAACAGCCTATCCTTGCAGTTTACTTCTCTTAAAACAGCCAAGCCGATCCACCACAGCTAGCCTGAGATACTGAAACGCCACGATCATAGCTAGCCCATTGAAACAGACGTCAAATGCCCAAGGCAGAGAAAGAGAGAACTTGCTCCGAGTGACTGGGAGTAAGTGAAGGGTTTTTAGACAATGTCCACCTCACAACGTCCGTGGGAGCCATGTTTGAGCCTGCAAACGCCTAAGAGGACTCGCAACTTAAACTCACAGACAGCTCCGCGGCACACCTGAACGTCGCCCCCCCCCCCCCTCCCTCCCCGGCCGCCAGCCAGCCAGCCGAGGTCCGGGCCCGGCCGGCGCCGTCAGCTGTCGGCCGGCAGTGACGTCACACGTGTGACGTCACCGATCGATGCCGGCCGGCCGGCGAAGTGGTTGGGTCACGATGCGCGCCCGGAGAAGGCCAGCCGTCACTGTCAATCCCTGAGCTCCGGCGCGGTGGGCAGGCCAGGTCTGCCCCGAGTTCTGAGAGCGAGTCCTGAGTCTGAGAGCGAGTCCCGAATACTGAGAGCGAGTCCCGAGTCCGGCACGCCCGTCGCGTCGCATGAAAAACTCAGCAGCACGGTGTTCGCAAAGTTCAAGCTCTGGATCTGGCACGGAGTCGCCGCAAACAGCCTTGCGCCAAGGCCTGGGCTTATGTCTGATTGGATGGGGAGAGTGGAGGAGCCATACACCGAAAACGTCTGCACATATTTGTTTTTACTCCTTCAGAAGCGTCGGCCAGCTTGGTTGCTGCGGACCTCTCTTTGACATGGGCTGAGCACACAATGCGGGTTCTCAATATTATCCCATCGGATGGGACAAAGTTCCAAAACAAGGAAGCACAACGCTCGGCCTACGCCTGTAATGCTGCTGGTTCGGGCTCCCAGCGGCAGCGACTTCACGGAGAGCCGTGTGCTGTGTCCCACAGGGGACGTCCTGTTGAATATCACAGTGGGGGAAGTTTCTGCAAGTTTGGGCAAACGCAGGTGAACGGGACAGCGTCTCCTTAATCCGCGGCCACGAAGAAGACGACGTTTTTGCCAAGCACACCGCTCACCGTTGTCGGCTCAGAGCTGTCCCCAATAGGGGCGTCAATTTTTTGTAAATTATTGGGGGCCCACCGAAGGCCCAATAACCTCCATTTTTTTTCTCACCGGATTTAGCCTACTTTATTTGGTTGAAAGGCAAGATATGTTTTAAATTTTGTGTAGTCTATAAGAAACCTTTAATACAAGCAGCATAGAAGTCATGCAAAGGTAGATCCAGGGAGCAGGCAATGAACGCACGCACCTGTTCTCATCGGCAAGTGACGGGGCCCTTTAGAGACCACCTTTGGGCACCGAAGCCACCCCTCTATGGCGGTCATGGGAGACGGCACGCATTTTGGTTATGGGGATTTACTGCAATGTCATTGGGGGTCAACCATGAAAAGCTTGGGTCATCCCGTACTCCAAAGCTTTTCACTTTAACCCCACAAACCATCGCCCGTCTAATGACCCAAGGTGTGTGAATATTTTTGTCTATTGGAGTTTAGGGGCGCGCCGACTGCGGTGGTCATTTGGCGCCCATAACGAGTTGTGTGAATATTATTGCACCGTTTATCCGCTCAGCTGTTACGATTTGTATTTGGTGGTGATCGCAACCACGACTTTTTGTTACGAGGGGAGGGAGGCTTGTAGTGTTGGTAGGTACACAGCTATTTGCGAGAAACATATGTCGCTGTGGGGAGGCATAGAGACCTATGTTAAACACCCGGCTACCTTAACGAATCCAGCTACCGGGTTTGTGGGCCGAGCCATCGTGCCAAATTACACACCCTACTTCAATTTTCTTTTCGTCCTTGAATTGGGTCACAATGCCCCATCCATCCTCCCCAAAAATGTGCTGCTTTACAAAAGTTAAGATTTTCTGTGGCATGCGAGTGGCACACCAAAAAAATGCATTCAATCTGGCGCCGTGTCACATTTTTCCCTTAATTTTTCCCGTGACATTATCAGTGACATTGACCAATACTGGTCCGGGATTTAGTCTAAAAGCGAACTGCTTCCATTAGATACTTCAAATGCGCTGTAACAACAATGATAAAGATGAATACACTGTTATAGTGGCGTAGGGAATGCGTGTGCTATTAACAGCACTTTCGCACGTCTTGTTTGTCGCAACACGCCCTCGGGTTGGGGATCAATCTGGCCCCTCCGCTTCCGAAGGCTTTCCGAAATAATTTATG
Source organism: Pollicipes pollicipes (assembly GCF_011947565.3). NCBI lineage: Eukaryota > Metazoa > Arthropoda > Thecostraca > Pollicipedomorpha > Pollicipedidae > Pollicipes > Pollicipes pollicipes. The sequence continues at coordinate 15,004,363 of NW_023595962.1, read as the reverse complement.
ACCAATGCGGCGCAGCCGTTCCCACGTTAGTACGTACACAACGATATACGGCAATCACATGCCTCTATGGTGAAGTAAACATCCGGTTACATTCATGGCAAAGCTTAAGCGCCGCTACGCCGCGCAAAACTTTGCATACTTGTCGGCGAAGACGATTCCTGTGGATTGTTCAGGCTGATGCGACAACATGCGGTTGAGTGGAGTACCCCATCTTTTTGCTTTTTACTCATTATTACATCAGACGCGTACGGTTTCATCGGTAATGTCAGCTTTCTCAAATACTTCTGAGTGGCTCGGAATTTCGATGTCAAGCAGCCGGCCCTGCGATAGAAATCTCATTTGACTAAATGCTCATCATGATGAAGGAAATAAATTGTTTTGAAGTGCCGAAGTACTTTAGTATTAATTGTAGTACGGAAGTATTGAATTGAATTGCTTTTCTCCAACGGGTGCGTTCTATAGTGTTTGCTGCAACACAGCACTGAGTAAAAACGTTTGTGTAATAAATGTTACGAAAGCTTGAAATACCCTGTTTAGAAAAAAGGCATGTGAGCATAAAGCTATTACTCCGCGAACTCAATGAAACGCTGTGCTGTGGCTTGCTTGCTTCCCTTGTCAGCCTGATCACAGGGTGTCGAGTCGGGTACGAGCAGGGCACGGTAAAGGGCCCTCCGTACTTTTCCGATAAGGGCCCAAATGGGTTCGTTAGACCTTTGTAGCAATTGGATGGTGGTTCAGAGTGACAGCAATAACTTATTTTCGGCACGGAATCCGAATCAAAATCTGCCTAAACAATAGTGTGCTGTATATTCCATTTACTAGCTGAGCCAATATTCTGCAGTAGCGATGCCGCACCAAAAATAGCAATGTGTTGCCCGATTTTATCTTCTCATGAGAACATACCGCAGTCGGGTTTCAGGTAAAACAACGTTAGATTCATAACGTTCCAATCGGCTGCTAAAAAATGACGCTTGGCATGCAAGTCTCCACAAGACCAGTGAATCAGTGGCGTCGGTATCACGTTTCGGTTGCGGGAATAAGTGTCTGGGGCTATGTTTGGTGGAAAAAACGTCCTACTTAAAGTAATTAAGCCACCATCATCCAGCCATCATCATTTCAGGAAATAACTTTGAGTTTGAGGGGATCAAGATGCTCCGTTGCATCCTCCTTGTCGACACCACTACGCAAAAAGGTCGAGAGCAGCCGGCGTGTGATGGTCATCGTTTACATAACTTTTGCAGTATTCCAGCCAGCAATATTGGGGGGGGGGCAATTCAGCATTTGGTGGACCAGGGCCCTCACAAAAGAATACAAATCGACACCCGTCGTCCCCGCGCAGCAAACTGCGTCCTAAAGGGGGGCACGGCACTACCATACACAAACGGTCAATCGCCTCCAACAGGTGTGTGGCACGTGCCATGGTTATTGATCCTGCATGACGTGCAAAATGGTCTTCACGTCGCTTTCTCAGACTCCGTCACTTTGCACATTCACCCAAAGTGAAATATGTCATCCAGTCGAAAACCATGGCCCTTCACGTAAAAACGCATTGCACTTAGGCGACAGCGCAACAATCCATCGCTGCCAGATTTCAATGCATCGAGTGACACTGCATAAAACTCACAGTGCCGATAACAAGCCGCGACCACGCGACGTCGGGCATTCTGCCGGCGCAATCATACCTCGCCTCGAACAGCAAACGCACCGCCCAGTGAACGCAGTGGACGCTTCCCACTCCTCCCCCCCCCCCCCCCCCCCTCCGGAAGCGGCATCATCAAGACACTGGGATACGGGGGAAATGTGAGCTATGCGAGCTAGGGAGCTATGTAGTGGAGCTCAAGTGCCATCTCACAGATCGGGAGGGTAGCTCTCCTCATCCCGAACCTCAAAGTCATGCCGTGACCGAGCCAAACCGAACGCCGACTCCCTCCTCCCCCACCGACCTCGTCCCCGGAGACGCAGCCAACGGAGAGCGGGCAGAGACCAGAGGCCAGGCTGAAATCGGAAATCAGATGCAGATTGGAGACCAGGCTGAGATCTGGCATCACGAGGAGATCGGAGACCATGCTGAGATCGAAATCAGGTGGAGATCGGAGACCATGCTGAGATCGGAATCAGGTGGAGATCGGAGACCATGCCGAGATCGGAATCAGATGGAGATCGGAGATCTGGCGGGGCGGGGCGATCAGTGCGCGCGGGGCGGACAGGGGCCTCAAGCGACGGCCGGCGGCCGGCGATCCGGCCGGCCGGGACAGCTCTCTGATTGGCTCCGAGTCTCGGGGGGGGGGGGGGGGGGCTGCAGGCAGTGACTGCGGTCAGACCCAGTCAGCTGACCCGTCGCTGGATAGTGTCTCGACGTGCTCACGCGGTGCAAGTCCACCGCTCCCGTAAAGAGGGGAGCTTCCCAAAAAGGCACAGCGTATCGGAAGAGAATAATTCGGCTCGGCGAAGAGCAACGCATCAGCACAGCTAACATGGACACCGGCTGCGGGCGTGGTGCGAGTTATCGCCACTAGGTGGCACTGAGACCCGTTTGCCTAACGACTGAAGCGCCACGGGTCGAGCAGGACAGGCTAAGGATAGCAAGGCGATAAGGCTGAGAGGCCAGTGGCCGATCCATTACCTCATCACGAGAGGCCTCTTCAGCAGTCCACGTGCGGACACAGTCAGTTGAAATTCGAACGAAGGCGAGCGTGTGCGGGTCAGAGCCAGGGCCTCGCCGATGGGGGAGGGGGAGGGGAACAGCTCGAGGCTTCGCCGGCCAATCAGCCCGGACGTTGCCAGGATTGGACGCCCCGGAGGGCTAACCAGTGTCCGGGGTGGCAAACTGAAGCTCAAGTGGAAGACTCTTGAAGCTCAAGAAGCTTAAGTCAAGTCAAGGAAGCTCTAGTCAAGACCCTAAATTTCGGAGCGTCAGCGGTAACAGTACAATCGTCGCTGACGCGTTTGGGGGGTGGGGGTGGGGAGGGGGGGGGGGCGCATGGAGGGGCATAACCATGTTCCAGGACTAGCAACAACTTTACTCAACAAGGCGGTCAGTTTCGCCTGCAGACCACCCCTTCGCACACAGACGTCATATCTTGGTGAGGCCTCAGGACAACTCTCGACCCGAAATTGTCACGGATATGCCCTTTTGGATCCTCTCAGATGTCGATTGGTTATTCCGGATTCTTCGGGGTTATTGCTCACACAATCAAAACCGCGTAAATGCTGCGCTAAGCAAGAACATCCGCAAATGATGTCACCGATTAGATGGGCGCCTACTGAACAAATACACCCGAGAAGACATCCTGGTTCCAACAGCAGCAGTGCTCAGCTGCTGATATGACCTGCCATCCACTCGATCAAAGGCCAACAGGTGCAGTAATGCGATTATCAGCTGAAGCGATGACATGCCGAAGCCTACTGCTTACTGCGATGGCAGGCGCTGGGATCTCCGCGTTCAAAACCACGTGACTGCTGAAAGTCAGTGCCTCAAAATTGGCCATCTCTCAGACTTCCTTTCTAGTGCTTCGACAACTTCCTGGGCGAATAACGCCAGGTCAGTGGATCAGTCATCAAAGGGCAGCTCCAAAACAGGAGAATTCCTGAATAACGCTTGAAAGCCCTCAATCACTCGTACACAATCGTTCCCTTCACTTCGGCGCGGCGATAACCACCTAGAAGCGCAGCAGCGGCCACAGAGAATTACTCCAACAGCAGCTCTGGTTACTCTGGTTACAGCAATTACCCCAACGGTTTGCTTCTCTGATGCATAACTCTTAAGGCGAGCCATAGCATAGCACACTCGTGCGCTACCCAAAAGCTTCTCACTTTCGCAAACTGGCTCCTCATATCTGAGCAAAATGCACGTCTTCTCCGCGTTACTATCTCGTACACACAAGCTTTCGTTACTACCAGACTTTAGACGTGCTAGTACTTGGCAGGATATTCACAAGACGTACGCATGTCAAGAATCACAGCAATGTGTGCAACCATTCATCACGACAACTCAATGCGATATGCAACGATCACTTCATTAAACGGCATCACGCAAGTCATTGTAACGGCACGCTGTAACACGCAAACGGCGCCAGATCGCTTGCTCATCCCGATCGCGGCCGGTTTTTTTTTAAATCTTGGAGTGAACAATTAACCAACCTGGGAACATCGGCAAGCTCTAATCAAGGGTTCAGACACCACCGAAAGGACGGTTTTTTGTGATTATTTGGCCTAATGTTGAGCAGCAGTCTTGCTGGATGCCGATCGCGCAGCTATCCTAGAGCAGTACTTGTGTGCATTTTGCCCTAACCGGGTCCCACTTGTTGCGCATCGACGGCACAGGGTGGTGGTGGTGGGGTGGGGGAGCGCACCATGGGTCTAAGGTAGCGAGCAATGGGATGCTCTCCGCAAACGCAACTGCACAACGTAACTTATGCAGGGCGGCTGGCATGGTCGCCGTGAGTGATTCTAGCGGTCACGTATATATGTATTATGTACGCCGGTATATATATATATATATATATATATATATATATATATATATATATATGTATATATATACATATATATATACTGGCGTATATTATGTATATCATTATATATATATATATATAATATACATACCTCTAATTTTCAAAATATGTATAATTTCCAATATGCATACTGAAAATCAGTGAAGGCCCTTTTACGTCTACGGCCAATTCTTCCCACGCAATGCCCGGGGCCCATGTTTAAGTTCAGCAACGCTGATGGAGTGTGGGGGAGGGGGGCGGGGGCTCGAGTGTGGGGGAGGGGGGCGGGGGCTCGAGTGTGGGGGAGGGGGGCGGGGGCTCGAGTGTGGGGGAGGGGGGCGGGGGCTCGAGTGTGGGGGAGGGGGGCGGGGGCTCGAGCCACCGCAACAGGCGTACCGGAAGTTCAGCCAGGTTTACCCGGGCTTCAAAGGTCCAAGGTCCGCCACACCGACGCCAGGGGCCAGGTCTGCTGAAAAAACCGAGTCCGGGTCTTCTGCGCCATCTGCCGTGCCTGGGTCTGCTGTGGCGCCTTACACTGCCCATGTCCGCTGGCCACCGTGGCGTTAAGCCACGTGCGTGGCTTGACACCGACAGACGTGGTGGCGCCATCTGTCGAACGCGCGTGGACCGTGCCGCGTGAACTACTGGTTGCATGAATTATCAGATAACGGGTAGACCTGTGCTATTCATGTAACAACACCCTGGTCGTTATCCGTTCATCGATACACACGGGAAGCGGAGGCGCCCGACCCCAAACGGCCGGCAGATATCGCACATTATGGCTTGCGTGAAATGTTCAAAGCGAATCGCTTATGGCATTTATCTGTATAGGGTCCTGATTCAATGATAACTGATGCCGTTGATTGTGCTGAATGCGGAGGTCATTTTGCGTCCATCTGTGCCGGCCTTTGTAACAACACATTCTGGTAGCGTTTCATCACGCTAGCTGATTCATCCCGCCTCTCTCATCGGCTAAGCGTTGAGCCAGACGCCGGACGGCCCCCAGGCACGGCCGCTGCCAGGCCAGGTCAGTCATCCCCCACGCCAGGGGTCAGAGGTCAGACAGCGTCGCCGCCAGCGCCACGACAGATGGCACGGTCGGCAACAGAGCCGCCCTCGAGGTGCGGACAGCTGGCTTTCAGCGGCCCGCTACGGGGTCGCTAAGCTTTGGTCGCTAACGAAGGGTGGAGCTCCGTATCTCTTTGGGGGCACCCGGCCTCCCCCCCCCCCCCCCTCTTTCATGTTTCTACCGAGCTCTTCAACATGTGACCAAAATCAGCGAAAATATGCAAAAACCCACGAAAAGAAAACCGTGCAAAAACCCTGATTTCGGGAGATCTGGCATTCCGCCCCGCACGATCTTCGCTAATGCGGCTGATTGGGACAAATTGCACAACACTCAACAGCTCTGGCGGACATACTCGGGGTTTTGTAAATGTGTTGCATTTAATTAGCGCTTGCCAATAATTACGACCGGCGCGTTGAAACCATCCAGGCATTTCGAGCCTAGATTAGATTTTCGCGTATAAGTCCCAGGCAAATACCGACTCGATTAAACACAAGCTAAACTAAGGTCACGTAAGTTGTTAAGTGCATTTGCGAGGAGCATTATGCATATAGCTAAGAGTCCAATTTGGCTTGTTTGGTGTTTTGCAAGACCCGTCACCGTACCTCGACAAACAAGGCAATTTTGAATTCACTTCTAATATTCACTTCGATAAATGCATGTGGCCGAAATATCCAGACAGCCATCTTTCATTCTCCTGGTTAGTATGTAAGAAATAAGGCTATTAGTAGTCTTAACTAATATAAGATCTTACACAACACAAAGCTGGAAGCAAACAACTAATCGGACCAGTAGCAACCCCCCCCCCCCCCCCCACAGGTGCGTCCCACTGTCCAACAATGGCCACACGCCCAGCCCTATTTGGCATTCTCGGGGCGTCCTTCCTGTGTTGGACAGCGGGACCTAGCCAACCACGGTGATCGGCGCCGGCCATTTCCCCCAGGGCAACCCTCGGCCGCGCGCACGTCCCGCCGAGCCAACCGCAAAGCTCGCGCCACTTCAGCTCAACCACGGAACCCGCCCGCGACCACGCGGGGCTCGAGCCGGCCCGGACCGTGCGGCGCTCTAGGCCGGGTTCGCACCTGGGCGGGAGAGGCGATCGATCGGGCGCCGGCCGGGCCACCCAGGGCACCGCCCGGGGCACGGCCGGGTCACCGGACCGGCACGCGGCCGTCTGCGGCACGGCGCGCATGAAAGGTGTCCGCAGAACAAGCCTTCCGCAGGCCGGGCACCAGAGCTTCGGCCGGAGTTTACTATGCCGGCGTGCTTTTTGGGCTGGTGTTGCGTGACGAGGGTTATGACGTCATCGGCCTCGGGGGTATGTGCGGAAAGTAAACTGTTATCGCCTAATCCAAACTTGCGAGCTTACGGCTCACGCCAGTGCGGGAGAAAAGTAAGATTTTGTGAAACACGCTGCTGACGTCGGGCGTTTGGGCTGGGCACCGCTACCTATTTAGGCACGTCGAGGCTGACATTATATAAGGACGGTAAAATCTTTCAGCGAATTCGGTGCGCATTCTTCCAACCCTTGTGATGAAGTAGTAAATTACCTGGCCTAAGCAAATCCCATCCCTTAATTAGCCACGAAAGTGATGGGCATACTGCATTCGACGGGATTAGTCAGTTGCTACGTTGTTAAATTTATCTTATCAACAGCCTATCTCCGCAGTACTGAACCGTTGATGCTATCCATCTCCGCGGTACTCTGAAATCTGAACAGCAATCCTACGCAGGCCTGAAAAGATTCGTAACACCCGGTCTTATACGGAGCAAGCATCCAAACACTCCTCCAAAACGGAAGCTCAAGTCTCCACCTTTCCCTTGGGCCGGCGCCTGCCTGTCGCGCTGCATCAGTGGCAAAGGAACGCCGCTGGTTGGTCCAAACACTTTTCTGCGTGTGAGGGCACCCCGTAGTCCGGAGATCAGTCGCCACAGCATCGACCCGCGACGCCCAAGTACCCAGGAGAGCCGCAGAACGTCAGAGTGATAACGCTGACAATGTAAACAATGAACAGTTGTGAAACGCGTGACAAAAAACAAAATAATACAAATAATTTACTCAGACATGACGAAAATAGTCACGAAATTTACGTATGGCGCCTGACATGATAACCGGCGTCATGTATTGCCTCGAATGATATGTCGTCGTGGCATTAAACATGGAACCCCCTGTTCGCACACTCCACAACTCAATTCGCGCGCATTGCCATCAATGCTGAAGTTAAGCAATCTAAGCGCCGCAAATCAAATATCATTAAGATTAAGAGGGGCCATGCCTCGCGTTGTCGAACAGAGCAGCACGCAACAGCCGTTGGGGCCCTGCCACGCTGATAAATCATGCAACCAAGACAAAGACAAAATGTCGTTGCAAACACCGTAACTGCCCTGAATCAAATGCGCGAAGTCAGACACTGCCTATGTTCACGCACGAGGTGTGCGTGGCTCTCATATTGCGACAGATTTACTATGTCTGGCTACGCAGCCACACGCATATCACTCGTAATTTGAAAAAGCCGCCGTCTTGCACGCTGCCTCCCCAGGGATGTCACACCGTCCCAGCCTGAGGGCGATACCGCGAGAGTCCGGCGGCCTTTTTAACTGCTGTGCCGTGGCGGCAGGGGGGGGGGGGGGGGGGGCGAGGAGAATGACGCATGCTGGCGACGAAGTCCCGGCGGGTGGTCAAATAGGCGACCAGGCACGTGTGCTGGGGGCGACACCGGGCACACAGCTGGATTGGCGCGGCGCGGGAAGTCGGACACATAGCGGGGCAGACGAGTGTCAATGGCGGCCGCCGCTGCATGCCCGCCTCGTCATCATCGTCATCCAGCGCCGTCACCAAACACAGGGGTGGACTGTGTGGAAGTCGGACACACAGCGGGGCAGACGAGTGTCGATGGCGGCCGCCGCTGCATGCCCGCCTCGTCATCATCGTCATCCAGCGCCGTCACCAAACACAGGGGTGGACTGTGTGGAGGAAGTCGGACACACAGCGGGGCAGACGAGTGTCGATGGCGGCCGCCGCTGCACGCCCGCCTCGTCATCCAACGCCGTCACCAAACACAGGGGTGGACTGTGTGGACCGTGTGGAAGCGGCGCCCGTGCGGGTCAGCAGTGCTCGCAGCCGGACGCGTCCGGAACACACCTACATGCACAAGTGTCCGGGACAGCGCTCAGAACCGGTTGGTACCGCGACGCGAAAGTCAGCCAGTTCGGTCACACCGACGCCCGCAGTCACCGCCCCAGCGACCCCAGTGACCCCAATGACTTCAGTCACCTCAGTGACGTCACCCCAGTGACACACCAGTGCCCCACCCCCCCACCCCCAAGTTTATCAACGAAGGGCATGGCTTACGCATGCACGCATGCATATGTACACATGCATGTGTACGTGTATCTACGCATGAACGCTTCATATGTACACAAGTGCGCGTATGGACGTAAATATATAGGGTGTTTATAAAACTTTTTTATTTCTTTCCAGATCGGGCGTCAGGTACGAATATTTCATCAAGTTGCGGTCACCTTCCGCTTGCATTAATACGGGTGTGATATGTGTGCCTGTGTGGTGTTGATACACAAACGGCAACACTAGCCTCACTGCTACACAGGTAACCGGCACAATCGATAAAACCTGCCCACGGAAGCAAAACAGACGCGCTTCAGCGAGTCATAAGCCGATTGTCGAGACATCCCACAGTTAAATCCCCCCCCCCCTCCCCCCACATGGCAATTGTCACCGCTCAAAGCAACGTCTGACGACAATGTCGCAGCTGAAGAGGAGTGTCCGCCGCTGACAAGCGGAGAGCGTGAGGAAGCGGTCAGATGTCCGGACTCTGTCGCGCCGGGCCAAGTGCGGTTACTGACACGTGTCAGTGCCGACCCAGGCAGCAGCACTAGCACATGTGCCAGCGCGATTTCCTCCGGCAGCCTGTCAGCCGCGGACCACGTGCGGCGGCCGTCCTCGTCGGCCTCGACACACGCCACATCCGTAGACATAACGACGCCACATCCGTGGACATAACGACGCGGCATAAGGACGCCGCAACGACGCCACGGCGGTAACGCCGCATCCGAGGACACAGCGACCGTGGTACGTCTGCATTTTGCAGAGCTACGTCCAAGCAATGAAGCGCTTCCAGAGTGTAATGTTTAAGTAACGAATTGCTCCTAGCCATCTGGTTCTGGAGCGTAAACCGCATCTCTAGGGACATGTACGGAGCGACCTTGTTGTTTGCTGCATTATCTTAAGCAAGAGGCGCTGTGCGGATGTAAAGAACGATTCCTCCTGTATGCTCTGTCGTGTTTGACCGCCTGCTTGGCCAGACCAGTGAATAGGCGTGGAAGCCGCACAACAGATGGCCCGACTCCTGACTGGGCTTCCTCTTCAGAGCCTGAGCGGCGGCCCTTGCTGGCTGCCATTGGCCAACGGCCGCCAACTCAGTGAGCCTCTTCCGCAGCAGCACGTCCGCCTCTCTCGCTGGAGGTCCCAGAGCATATGCCAACCAAAGCTTATCGAGTACATGACGTCATTCCGCCGCGGGGAACCCACACCGATCTCGCAAAGGGAAATCACGCCCGGCTGGGGGGAGGAGGGGAAGGGGGGGGGCACTCTTCGCGGCTTACCGGGCGGGCCTCTCGGCCGGAGTCAGGCGCACGTGCTTGCGACGCGACCGAACCGACGCGTTGCGGTGAGGTCCCCCCCCCCTTCCCCCCCCCCCTCCGACAGCGCCGTCGAATCGATCGGGCCGCGACGGTCTCGGTGCCACCGTCAGCCGGGCTGAGGTACCGGACCCGGCCGGTGCGAGCCGGTGACCGAGCGGCGATCAGAGAGCGGCAATCTCAGAGAGCGGCCATCACAGGCGGCGATCAGGGCGGCGGTCAGAGAGCGGCGATCAGGGTGGCGATCAGAGAATGGCAATCAGAGAGTGGCGGCCAGAGAGCGGCGATCAGAGAGCGGCGATCTCAGAGAGCGGCCATCACAGGGCGGCGATCAGGGCGGCGGTCAGAGTGGCGATCAGAGAACGATGACCAGAGAGCGTCGGTCAGAGAACGGCGATCAGAGAACGATGATCAGAGAGCGGCGGTCAGAGAACGGCAATCAGAGGGCGGTGATCAGAGAGCGGCGGTCAGAGAACGGCAGTCAGACAGCGGCGATCAGAGAGTGGCGATCAGAGAGGGACGGAGAGAAGAGGATGAGGAAGAGGACCGAAGGAGGGAGACAGAATAAAATGGAGGAAAAAGACAGGAGGAGCCAGAGATTACAATACGGGAGCGCACCGGAGGAGGAGGGAGGATCGGAGAAAGGACAAACAGGAGGCAGAGCGCGGAGGAGGGAGAGGTCCGGAGAATGGAACGGAACGGCGAATGGAGACGACAGAACGAAGAAAACTCGGAGGATGGGAGGCGCGGAGGGAGACAGAGACCCAGAGAACACAGACGGCAGATAAAGAGAACAGGAGGGAGAGAGTAGAAGGAGCACGAGCTAGAGGGACCAATGTGAAGCAGGGACACCAATTATCCAGCGGTCAAGCATGCACACAAGCACTTGTTGACCGAAGTCTCCAACCAACGACAATGCCGCGCTTAAACGTTCGCGCGACGAAACGACGTGAAGCAAATAAATGGCCGTCCAACGGGCAATTTTCCTCAGAATGTTGGACCATGTGTGTCATTGGTGCTTTGCGTCGCACTAAGCTGCTGAGGCTATATGGTGTCTCCAACATGTCCCTCGCCCTGACGGGAAGGGCGGGCGCTGCGTAAAATCCACGATTTTAGACCTTCGCGATTAGCTTCGTTTCCAATATCGTCGAGTCGTTATCGTTCTCAAGGGCAGGGGCAGCTCCTGAACAGATCTTGAACTCCGGAACGAAAAATCGTGTTTGCCACTTCATGTCATTGAATGACATAAGAAAATGGACATGCCGGTAGAGAAGACATGACAATGGCTCTTCGTCACGTCAATGCATTCGGGTCACACCAGCCTAGTGTCGCCCTCCCCCGGCGGTGGGTGGGGCGAGGAGCGGATGGGGCGGTGGCAGGGATGAGGGGCGGATGGGGCGGTGGCGGGGGCGAGGGGCGGATGGGGCGGTGGCAGGGGTGAGGGCGGGGCTGGCCGGGCTCCGCGGCCGCGCCGACCACGCGAGCGGCGACACACCGCGCCGGCCCCGTCACTGGCCGGTAGTCGGCCGCCCAGCCGGCGTCTCGTGACCTTGCAATCGGCCCGGCCCCGGGCCAAGACCAACGCCGGCGGCGGAGGCGGAGCCGCACGGCGCGCCCAAAAACGACGTGGGCCGCGGGGAGCGTTCGTGGGCGTTGTTTTATCACTTCGGGTCAGTGGCTTTCGTTGGCTTTGTCGGACGATGCAGGAAATACAGAGCGCAGAAGGCGCGTGCTCTGGTTCTCGCGAGCGGTGAATGGTGCCTGTAGGCAGGCCTCCGTGCCTGGAGTAACCCGAAGTTTCAAGAACACCCATCCCACACACCCTTTTGAAGTCCATAGCATCAAAACCTTCTCCCACCCGGCTTCGGAGCCCAGCGCGAGCCTCAGTACATCGCAATGCTGCGCCGTTGGCGCGTAGCCCTCGCTCACAGGGCACCATCACGTGGCGATGCCAGCGTGACTTCATGCAGCACGGAAGCCACGTGCACGAGCGAAGCTATCTAACGCACGCGTGGAGCGAATACTTAATGCCATGCTCGTGCACAGCGAATATTTAATATCACCCAACCGCGGGGACATGGCGCTTTATTTAATATCACCCCGAATATTTAATATCGTACATGCGCGATGCGTGTCAGTAGTGTCACGCACGCAAGGCGCGAAAGGTTCACGTAATATATCATAGCATACATACCTATACGTAATTTCACAGAGTAGTGATCTCACGCACACAAGGCACAGCTTTTGCTCAGCGTACTGCAGCCATTGTCTGCGTTGACAATAAACAAGGCACTACACGCCCGCCAATCGCATAAGCCTAACGCAGCCCGACCCAGACATGAACTCGCCTAGCGACTGCTGAGCGGACCTCTTCATTTCACCTTTGTGGAAAAGGCAAGATGGCATGCCATTTCCTACAGTCATTTGGCACACGAAATAAGATTTTCAACAAATCTGGTTTGGCTCGCAACTGTTTTGAAAGTGACAAAGATAGAGTTGAGAACTCAAGTAGTTTAAGCGCAGAAGTCTGGCTTTCATTACACATTCAAAGCGCTCAAACCGGTTCGTGAATTCTTTCACAAAATGTGACGGGTGTTAGCGCGATGACTGTGACAATGGCGTAGGCAATGGCACACGTATTTGGGTGGGATAAAACTATAACATGTTTGACAGATTCGGCTATGATAACGACAGAAACGTTCCGTTTCAACTTTCGTTTCAGCACACTTCCGCCGGCACAACTGCAATAAAAGCCTGCGATATTAGGAAGGTTGAACGGTCGACTATTCAGCTCTTCTAGTGCAGAATGAGTCCCTGCCGGTTTTGTTTTCCTGCTCAGTCCCTTCCCAGATCGCTGATATGAAAAATAATGGCGATCGTGACGTCAGAAATTCGCTCCCACCATTCCTTGGCACGGACACGTTAGACGTCCTGAGAAACCACGTGAGACTCAGGAGACCCTGAGAGGCCTCCAGAGACTCAGGAGACATCGAGAGGCCTCCAGAGACTCAGGAGACATCGAGAGGCCGCGTCAGACGCCGGATCCCTTAGAGGCATCAGGAGACGTCTTGAGAGATCTCGTGAGACTCAAGAAACCTTCAAATGCCTCGTAAGACCCATGAGGGTTTAAGAGGTCTCGTGAGACTCAGGTCTTCAGAAACATCATGAGACTCATGTCTCCGAGGCCTCTTGAAACTCAGGTGTTCAGAGGCCTCGTGAAACTCAGGCCGACCGAGGCGAGCTCCCTATGAAACAGCGATGCGAGGATACGTGACGAAATATGGCGCGTGGAAAACGGGGTGGATGCAAAAGCTATTGGCTTTTCTCGTCCGCAGGTCGTATGAGTATATCTTAGGCTGCAGTTACCTGCAGCTAATAATAGATGAGTGTCCGCTCCACATCATTGCAAATCACGCGGATGAGGGAAATATACGGACGCGCATATCGCACTGCATGCTCAATACTACAGGAATGCTAATGAAGAATAACATAATTCGCACACCATTTAAATAAGGGACAGGCTCTCTAAAAAAGTAGTGGAAGTACAATGAGAATGGATATCAAACACACAGTCATCTCCGTTAGTGATACCAGTCTCTTGGAGGGGATGGGGTAGGGGTGCATATCGCTATAGGGGTATGGATATGGCTGGAGATAGGGGCATGGGTCAAGGTCGGGGTATGGGTCGGGGTAGGGATAGAGGCAGAGGTAGGGGTGGGGGTAGGGGTAGGGGTAGGGGTAGGGGTAGGGGTAGGGGTAGGGGTAGGGGTAGGGGTAGGGGTAGGGGTAGGGGTAGGGGTAGGGGTAGGGGTAAGGGAGAGGGAGAGGGAAAGGGAGAGTGAGGAAAGGGGAAGAGATGGAGAGACACAGGGAGAAATAGGGAGAGGGAGGGAGAGAGAGAGGTATAACAAGACACCGAGAAAGGGAAGAAAAGAATAAGGGAGAGGGAAAGAAAGAGTGGAGAAAGAGGAAAAGAGACCAGGAGAGCGGGAGAAAGAAAGATAGGGAGAGAGAAAGAAAGTGAGGGAAACAGAAACAGAAAGAGAAAGAGAAAGCGAGAACGAGAAAGACAAGGAGAAAGAGAGAATGAGAAAGAGGGAGAGGAAGAGGGGAGAGGGGGAGAGGGGAGGGTGAGAGAGAAGGAGAGGGAGAGAGGGAAAAGAGAGGAGAGGGGGGGGGGGCAAATGAGAGAGGGAAAGAGAGAGGGAGAGAGAGGTCGCACTGGAGGGTCCCTTGGGTGCTGCGGAGCGGCGCGCGCCCCGCCGGGGAGGAGCCAGGTGCGGGCCGGGCCAGCGTGGCCACCGGGGGCCGGGCCGGCCGCACGGCCAGCGGCCGCCAGTGACGTCATGAGCGCCGGCGGCTGTCAGTGACGTCTCAGGGCGACCGGGGGATGGTTCAGCCGTACCGGGGGAGCGGGGGATGGTACAGCCGTACCGGGGGAGCGGGGGATGGTTCAGCCGTACCGGGGGAGCGGGGGATGGTTCAGCCGTACCGGGGAGCGGGGGATGGTACAGCTGTACCGGGGGAGCGGGGGATGGTTCAGCCGTACCGGAGGAGCGGGGGATGGTTCAGCCGTACCGGAGGAGCGGGGGACGACAGTGGAATGCTTTGTTATTTAAGATGTCACTAACGTGAAATGAAATTATTGGTTCTGGCCGTCCCCATAACCCGCCAGACAACGGTACCGGCTTGTTTCCAATTTGACATCTAGATGACGATTCATGAATATTTTGCGCTGTTGAAGAACATCGTTGGTCGATGGTCGGTTCTGTAGGATGGCCCAAAACGCAACGATTTCGAGGTGGGATTGCCCCCCAAAAAACATGTTTACTTTTGGGGACCCGAGTTTTATGCTAAGACTTAAGACAATGCAAACAAAATCAAGGAAGGCGCCATAATTCAGGAGGCCTTTCCTTGCGGAAATGTTGTAATTTCAGTATCTGTCAGAAGGCATTCCACAAACTGTCAAGGTATTGCAAGCTGAAATATGAAGAAATTTGATGGAATAACTGAAAGAGAATAGTGGCTTATAACTAACAACCCCTGTGTTCCGCCACAGCATGGGTACGGTTAACATGCGCCCGGGTGGCCGGCTGGATACCCTTCGCTCAGGTGGGGGGGGGGGGGGGTCAATTTGACCCCCCTGAGATATCGGGAACTAAGAGAGCAGGATACACCAAATTTACAGGGTGTGTTGACCTGCACGTGAATTCACTTAGGGCAAAGTTTCAGCTTATTAGGTCGTGATCTTCGGGTTAAATAAGGGCAACAAGGTCAAATTCCAGGTTGGTCTCCAAAGTGCCCCCCGAGCCTAGATAAACGTTTCTAAGCAAAGGTCACATCCTCATTTACGATGAGTGACCTTGTTTGACATTTTGGAGGTCATGGTGACCAAAATAATATAAGACTGCTTTGAGTGTTGCATTTAAATAAGTGACAAAGATTACGCTGGACAGTATGTTCCTAGAAACAAAATGCTGACGTGGGTAATTTTAGGTCAATGACCTATTCTGACCTCTACGCAGTCCATGGAAGATGAAAAATGCGATTCCTGCAATCAATAAATTCGAAATGAGCACTAGAAACTGCCCATCCAGGAGGCCCTAGAGTAATAAAACATATTAGTTTTGACCTTGGTCATACCTTCATACCTGACCTTAGGTCAATGTAATTTGCTCATTCAACTGTTGTGTTGCCTAGGAAAATACCTCAGAGATGTATAGCTTCGTCTAACACTTCGTTGTTGCATCAGAGAGAACGATTCCATGGAAATTGACTTTGCTGAAACCATGGCCTGACTTTGACCTGCCATAGATCAGCGACCTTACAAGGTGAATCTAAATTGATCTTAATTGATCATGTCAGACGATCCGCTATTCAATTGTCTGCAGCTATGCAAAATATAGCGCGGCTGCGTCGCGATCGGTCGGAAACCATTCTCGAAAAATCTTCGGGGGGGGGGCGGCAATTTGACCCCTCCCCACCCGAGCGCGTGTTAAGGACAAGGCAATGAAAATCACATGGACACGCTATTTAAACTCCATACACTCCATAGCACATGTGGTTAGAAATATTGGATGTATGTGCGATCATTCTTAAAATCCCGACGATCATAAAATATCAGATCAAAATCACAATTTTCAAATGATAACTGAGTTCAAATGGGAGATGTGTGTTCAGTGGAAATGACGGCACAGAAAACATGAGCATTCTGGTAGCAGGTATCCAATTTATCCATCACACCAATTAAATTGCAAGGTGGCATTTCATGATCCCCTCTTGGCAACATCACTACACCAAATCTTGGAACTCATATCAAAACTGCACTAGTGAGTCAGGGACAGGGGTGTAATTTCCTCACCAGCTGGGAGGGAGGCTGGGGTTTCCTATCTCCAAACACACTGTCCTGTCCACACATGTCCTGCAGTCCATTAATCCAACATTGCTTTGTGACAGCAAATTGATATGGGATTTGTCTCAAGCTAGTCTGCAAAAATAATCCTTCCACTGTGCCAAACACCAAGCAAAAGAGATGCACTAATCCTGCAAATGTGTGTCAAACACAGTTCAGGTTACTTTGTGCTGCACCTACAACTTATCTTGGAAACATAGTTTGGGTAAGTTCTGCCTATTTCACCTGAATTTACCATTTAAAAATTAAAATTCTGTGGAACACTTTCAATGTATTGAGGTCAGTGGCAATGGTGCACCAAAGTTTGGATACTCAGGTTTATAGTGCACATATTTTGATATTTTTGGCACAGTATCACCACTATGCTGGGCATGTTAGAGCAGCATTATTTTTGCAATGCAGGTGTTTGGCATACAGTTGGACATCATACTTAGCAGTGACTTTTTTCTATTCATCTCTCATTCACATTGCATATACATCATTGTCACCAGCAACCAGAAATTCCCAATCTCCCTGTTCTATGTTTCCCATGCTCATGCACTTGCTCCACAATTTCTAGACACAAAACACCTAGGCTTTTGGTGCACCCTTAAGCCTCAGCCACTGTCATCATCATGGCTATAACATTTCTTACTGAGAAATAGTACATGTTCACAATATTGCATTTCTTATTTGCGCCAGTGCACCATTCTATATGTATGGGAGGTGTTCTGCTTATTTAGAAGACTTTGCTAGCACTCCTTGTCACTTGCTAATTGGTAGTGTGTAGGCTGATAACCATATGGGAGAAGAGTCCTGCATGGTCAGCAATATGGGCTGGCAGCTTGTTGGGTAACCAAGAACAAGCATGTTAAGCCAGTGCATAGCTGGGGCCAGCCTGATTTAACCAAAGAGCAGAATTTCAGTGTACTGCAATGATGGTACCTCACTTCTGCCAACTGACCACTGCTCCTGTGAGGTCATCATGGACAGGGTCAGTGCTTAAGGTAGGAGTGCCAGATTGCCAGAATGAGTATGCACCCTTGGCATACTCATTCCAGAAAACAGGTGTACTGTTGCAGTGGTTATAGGCATACATCAGCCTGTGTGTCATGACTGATATAGAAGTTGAAAGCAAAGTCTGGACTAACAAGCATGTCCAGAAAATTGTATATTGTGTTAGATAACTGCATAACATAGCATCAGTCTATTGAGTATAGTACATGTGTGCCAACTCAGGTCAAGCCAAAATGCACTGAAGTTGCAACTTACTTTTGCTCACATTAATGTTTTGGGAGTGTTGTTGCCTGAAATAACTGTCACAACATCATAATTCCTAGCAATGTCTCTGTGCAATTGGTTGTAACTGTGTCAGATTCTAAGGCACTTTGCATGATGCATGCAAAGTGCATGCATCATGCAAAGTGCTTATCATGCATGGTGGCAGCCATGCATCAGCCTCTGTGCAAAATTTGACAGTGTGCATGTGCTCAGATTGTTGCAATGATGTCATTGCTATGCCTGACATTTTCTGATTAAGGAGTGCTTTGCAGTCTGGCTGATCAGCACAGTCCCAGGCTGAGTTTTCATAAAAAGCACAACAAACCACTGGCAATTACAAAATGGCATAACCTGGTGTATGCAGCACACTCAGGCTTCAGTAAATAAGCACAGCCTTCACGCCATTGTGCAACAAGCCAGGGCTGTGAGGAGGTAAACATCCATCGAGAGCACCTATGCATCAGCAGGGAGGTGTGTTAACCCAATCTGGCGCACTGACTCACTTTTAACGATCCGCTCCGCAGTCGGCAATCTTTGGTTGTTCGAAGTCATAGTCACGCACTTATTCACTCCCAGGGCACAACATCAATTCAAAAGTAAAGCGCCGCACACAAACCACAACGTATCAAAATATCCCACCCGAAGATGGCGAGCACAGGTAAATAACGATCCGTTCCGCACTTTGCAACTTTTGCGCAGGATTTGACGCATGCAGATGGCGCTAGTGTGCAGTATCGAAGGGGACGCTTTCTTGCTATGGCTTCGAGACTCTAGAGATGGGTACAATGCTGTCTGTTACACTTCGTGTGGAAGCGTGTAACTGTGTACATTCATACCAAAAGAAAACCCAACTACCCCTTCAGTATGCAATCTTGGTTGGTCAATTTGTGCCGATAACTTGGGCATAAAGTGCATTGCATAATTTGAAGGATGGGCGCATTATCAGAGCTAGGGAAACATAATTTGATAATCACTCGATTTTTAGATCGTACCCGAACACAGGCTGGCTGACTGATTGCATCATGGGTGTAGTTGACTGTGACTACGTACCAGTGATTGTAAAAAAGTGGCTCCTGCAATGACTTTCTTGATTGAGTTGAGACTTGAATGACTTTGTATGCCCCTTATAACATCAGTGGGTGCCAATGTCTGGCAACATATGCAGAAGATGCAATCCAGGACTGTCTCTTAAATGAACCCCACAAAGATAGCCGCCATTTCTTTTCCACACCACGATACTGTGGAGATCGGATGCTAAGCGCTCTTTTCGGGGACCAGGAGACTGATCAACGCCGGGATTTTGAGAATCGCAGCAAGCCCCGTCCTCATTTCTTGAACACTGCTCAGTTTGTCAGGGACGTAGATTTGCGCAGATCATTAGGGAGGGCCCGTGAAGCAAGGATCTAGCAGAATAGGACCGCCAAAAGATGCTCTTTTAAACGGATTTGGCAACTTTTTTGACAAACAGCATTTTCTGCATAATTTACGAGAAAACGCCGTATTCGAGCAGCATGTAATCACGGGCCATCAACTAGAGCTCGCATAAAGCAAGTTGTATGATATACCTTACTGTTTTCACCAACGTTGTGATATTCCAGCACTGCAAAGCAAACATTGTAAGAAAAATAGATGCTGATGGGTTGACAGAGATGGTGGTAGATTAGGCTAATGGACCTGCTTCCAACCATTTCAGCTGCGTAATCACGTTGGAAATGTGCTCCGATTTCTTCTTCCGTTCGTCGTACGAAGCGAGCGCCTTCGACAGACCAGGGATCTAGTTACTCGATAAAGCTGGTATTCGTTAGTAGAAGCTCATCATTGGATAGACTTAAAGCAGACGCGCGCAGTTTCGCAAAACAAATTGGGAGGGCTGAGCAGAAAAGATCGATGAACTTACCCACTGATAACAGCGGAAAATGTGTTCCTTCCGGATTTTGGCCAATTTTTTCTCAAAGTTGAGATCTGGAGCTTCCAACCGGCGGCGCGGCCGTGAGCAAACTAGGAGGGCGATGGGATTAGAAGCCCGGAACTTCATGAAAATTTAGGATTAGCCTCGACAAATCTGACTGGAAACAAAAACGAAAGGTGGCTATGCCCCTCCTCTTCTAATCCAAACTCAACAGCAAAATTCCCCTGAGACAAACATTACTGGATCAAACAGTTCACAGATAGACGTGTCATTGTACAATTTCTGGGGTGCTGACTCTCTCCCCCCCCCCCCCCCCCCCCCCCCCCAGCAGTGCTGACTTGAGTCCCCTCAATGAGCCTCTGCTCTTCTGAGCCCCCCCCCCCCCGCCCCCTTCAGTACATATGAACAGAACAGGGAGTACAGCGCCAATGCAATGTAGGAAGTGCCTGAACTGCCGGACTACACTAAATACCTAAATGCATCAATTTGAATATCACCGTCACCATATATAAACAGTATGACTATCACGTGAGCTTTAAGGAGAAGTCAATATTTCTTTTTTGAAACTTCTATATCAGCGGTGTGCAACGAAAGTGCGCAAAATCTGCGGAGAAATCAGGTGGCGCCATTGGGGAAGGGAGGCGGGGGGTTGCGTCCCCTCTACCTTCGGATAGCAGGGAACATTCCCACCTCTCTATCCCAACAACGCCCTTACAGTGAAACATGTGTTTTTGGCAAGTGCTTGCCTTCATATGGGCCGATTTTTCACCAGAATGGGGTTGATTACCTTTGCTAGCATTGAATGCTAACGACAGGGCAGAGTGGGATGAGTCGTACCAAATCCAAGTATCAGGGTGATATACTCCAAATCTCTACGATAGTTGGCAGCCTTCAGTTACTCAGTTCATGCCCAGCCAATCCTTTCAGTGTATCTTTCAGTGTGCTTCCAGCCGCTTGCGTGCACGCGTTTTGTAACGAGCGCGACAGGGTCGTGTTTCGCGTATCGTTAAAAACTAGAACAAGCGGTGTAAATTTGTGTTTAACGGCATACGGTAAAACAACATCAATGTGAGCATTATGCTGAATGGCGGGAAGTGCGTGTGTTGAGTACATACTGCAAAACATTTTGTGTCTGCCTCCCAAGGATTTAGGTGCCGGCCAGTGTAGTGGTTAACGCGTCTGCGTTAACCGCCGCGCGGTCTGGGAAACCAGAGGTACGGGGTTCGGTTCCCCGCGGTGCAGCTGTGCATGGGCTATGTGGTATTCATGCATTATATCGTCTAATATGTCATTGACTGACTTACTGCCAGTGAGTAAATGTCATTATTACCATGACTCATTCTCACCCAAAAACAAGTCGATATTTACATTGCTATGTAGGCCCATGATTTTTACCTGGACGACTGAAAGACGTCATAAAGTACAATATTTGTCACATTTGTAACGAGATTTGCCCCACATACGTGTTGTGATTGGTTTGCTGCAGTGGATTGTTTTGGTTGTGAGCCAGCGGACTTTCATGAGAAGACAGTTAGTAAGTTAAACCAGCCAATGATTACGCTGAAGCATGTTTTAAGAGTACTGGTCACAAGCAGTGGTGAATCGATAACATATTTGCTGCTACGAAATACAGTTTTAGCTGTTTCTTTAATTTTGTGCCAAGTGGAACAAGAAGATATGATATGCTACATGCAACTTTTGATGCACGTGTCGTTGTCTTGCACTTGGAGCTACTACGCTTTGTCGCACCGTCGTAATGATTAAGCTTCGCCTACCTTGATATGTGGTGCATTCATCCAAGCCCGATCGAGGGCCGGCCGCCATGCGGAGGCGACCGGCGAATGATAAATTATCTATCCTCCCGTCCGTTTAACTCACCAGCGGTTGGCCGCGGGATAAATCTAGAACACGGTGGAAAATATCGTCTTGAGTAGAGCTCAACGCCTGTCATATTTACAGTTTTTTGTTTAATTTTTATCCGTTTTTTGGTGTTGCAATTCATAGCAGAGATTGTCCCCAGAGAACGTCCTAAACCAGCACGTACTCGAACGTAACCATACGTAGCTAGTACGTACCCAACTCAACGTACTCACTGGCCGGATTTGGCCTGAACTGGTCTAAACGTGCTGCATTGAGTTGTTGAGCTGCGCAATTTCAGTATTATTGTCAGTCAAACACGTTCGTAATATGTTTTTTTAACTTCCAAACCCCGAAAATTTCGTTCAAAAACCTGGCGCTCTCTCAAAATGCGTAATTCTGCGAAAATGGAACGAATAACTTTTTGAGCATCAGATCACTTGATCTGGCCTTGGGCAATGGCTTGACCTGCAATAACGCCTCGGAGCACTAAAATATGGTTATTTGGTCATCTCACTTACTTGATTAGAATCTTTGGAACAAAATTGCTCATTTCAGGGCTGTGGGATGAAGGAGAATGGATACCGATGGGGCAGGACAACACCGCGCCTGGAATGGCCAGCCACCGAACCTTAGCCCACGTAGAGACCCCCTCTGCGGAGTGGGTACTTGGCACCTGGTGGGGTTCCCCCACCAGGGTCTCGTGGCTCGCTCGTTGCTGACGCATGCAGCCTGCCGCGGACAAGAAGGGTGTCGCTGGGGCATGCAGGACAAACACAAAAAGAGGATTAAAATGGTCGGATCCTGAAAATATGTCAAAATTATCCAGGTAAAGGTACCGAAAAAATTATGGCACGCGTACCGTGGTTTTCCAGGTATCTGGAAAAGCTTACTTTGGGAAAATAAATGTCCATCCCAGTGCGGGAGGCTTTAAGCATCCGCCCCCTACTTGCATGGCAAAGAAAGAACATAATGTATCTTTTGATTAAATTTCTTTACTTGATAGCATTTCTAAACTAATCTGAATAAGCCACCATTCATTATTTTCTCCCTGTCTTCAAGCTCCTAGTATTCTTATCCCTGTGTCGCGCAAACAGCTGCAGGTTACGACGCCTCGCACTCATCAGCCCGGCACTTCCAGGACAAATGCAGGGCTTACAATATCGACAGTAGGCCGCAAATGCCCGAAAACTTGCCCTAACGAAGAAAGCTGAGAAAAAAGCTACGAATTGCGGTAGTATAGAGGCAGGTGATATAGCGTACAGAAGAATTTTACATTTCCATGGATTCATTCACAGAAAAACTCACACTAACGGAAACGCACAATTTCTCTCCCATTTCTACTCACGTAATTGTCGTTGATGAGGGTTGCTTGACCTCTACCTCTTTATCAAAATTGATGGCCATCACTACAGTTGGGCCTCTGGCCTGAAATGTAATGTAAATTATATTGCCTCCACCCCCACCTCCCCCCCCACCCAACTGATTTTATAGATGCGGTTCTCCTGGTGTCCCAGACCGACAATTTAATGATTGTAGGCAATGTTGCCATTCCGGATAGCACCGTATCTGGTGCGTGCCCCTCGAGGCGCCGGTCAGGCAGCGGACAGTGCCAGTAGTTTTCCGTTGCGCTTTCCGCTCCAAATCAGTTATGTCTCATCAAAAATTAAGACCTTGTAACAATTGCGCAAATACTATTTTGCGCCTGATGCATCCTTAAAACACAATAACTAATTAACTAAGGTCTCATTCGTAATCACTGGCTTTGTCTGGCCGGCGTTTCTGTAACCTTGTCCTGTCGGAGCTGAAAGCATTAGATGTAGTCTTGAGAAATTGTAACAGGCTATTGATTGTACAACTGACGACATGTTTTTTGTGCAGAACATAGTCCACCACAGCACCTTCTCAGTGTTTTTGGGTAATAAACGAATATGAATACATGAAGAACAGCGGTATTGTACTATCCATGCTCAGGAAATGCACTTTCTGCCCAAACATAGGAGTGAGTGCGTCCGCAAAGCCACCCCCAAAAGCCATACCTTGTATCTTCGATTTTGCGGACTTCCACTCAGAAGCAGGACGAATCCAAGCTTGGCGTGCGATTGGCCGGCGTAGCCGTGAAATAACACAAACATCTTTTGAAATCACCTGTGGTGAAGATGGGGTACCGTCGCCGGAGGTGTGAATTTTCGCCTTAGTGTTTCGTCCTTCTTCCGTCAGTTGTCAGTATTGTTTTCTAAGGTCTGTGCAGATGAACTCCAGTTTCAAGCATGCTATTCAGTCGCCGGCAATCAAACTCAATTAATTCGACTGGGTTCCGGTTTTTAGTTTTTAGCATGTGCATGGTTGTAGGGGTAAGCCTACCGATATTTCTGCCAACTTCTACATCATTGTCCTTCTTAAAGTTTAAACAAGGTTTTTTACTACACAGGCAAGTCTATATGAGCAGCCAGGAGATGTGGTGTGTGGAGGTCAAGGCTGTTTCATGTGTCACGCTTGAGGTTATTGAGACTAGATATAACAATAAATACATGATATTTTGAGTTTGCATTGTCCAGAAGAAACTGTGGGTGCTAGCAAGGAGCCTTTCAACAATCCTGGTATTTGTATTATGATGGAAAAGATGCTTGCTATTAAGTAATGGTTTTGAATGCCTGTTTGGTGCTCGCTTCCTGCTGGACCTGTGCCATTAGCAAGGCTTGTCAGTATTGTTGGGTTAGAGAGAACATATGTTTGAAAGAATGATAAATATTTGGGTGGTGTGCAAACATTTACTCACATTCTGTGCTATTGAGTAAATGTGTTGGGTTACAGAGGGCTGTCATGTGCTGCTGGTACTTTACAATATGCAGATTTAGGTGATGATATTCCTGCTAGCTAGATTAATTGGAAGTTTTAATATTACTTATGTAATGGATCTTTCTCTATAAAAGTGACCTCATTTTGAGTTATCCAATGTTTTAGTTGAGAAGTGTCTGACTGCCCAGCATGATAAAAACAAATGGTTGTCAGGAATTTTTGTAGCTGAGGGCAAAATGATGCAGCATCTCCCCAAGTTACCTTGTACCTGCCTGCCTGGATTTTAATCTTTATGCCAAAATCATGCTAGAATATTCTGGCCTTGGTATAGGTTCCATGGAAGGAAGCACCAACTGGTGGCACTTTCACCTGGTATTGTGTTCCCTGCTATGGTCATATTCCTGAAAACAAGGTGCAACTGATACTGGTGCATCAACTGGTTGTTTTTTTATTCATGTTGAAAGGCAACTGGAATGGTGTCATTTTCATACTATCAGGCAATGAAAATTTTAGAGGAGCTGTCATGTGCCCGATCATCATAACGTGTTTTAATGTCACAGATGTTCTTCTCTTTCAGGCTATTTCTCACCTACATTATGGAGTTGTGCTTATGTAACTCAGTCCCATTGATTTTGTCGGAGCCCACCTGAAGATGTCATTCTCTCGACGAAAGTAAGACACAATGCAGGCAGAGATGACTGCTCATGAGCTGTTCATCCTTGAAGGTGTTACACACCCCAGAACTGGATACCAACCATGATGTATCCACCACCCAACAAACTAATGCCCCTTTATCTGGGTGCTCTGTCACTTTCATTTAGAGCTGTCACCACTGTTGGTGAAGGTTGTCAACAACTCGACTGTCCCAATGTACATACACTATGTGATAGCACCTTTGGGTGGCATGGGAGGCTCGTGTAAGGACTGAGATAAACCAAGGTGACATGCGAGCATTGCCAGTAGGGCAAAGCCATTCCCACACCCAGTGAGGTCATCAGTCTCATCTTCAGGCACTTCCTTGGTCGGCCTTCATCACAGGAATTGGCACCATTGAGCAATGTGCTGACCATTGTGTTGCGGCTCTTGCAGTGTGGAGAAATTGGGCTTCTCAAGGCCTCCTCCGGACGCGGAGAACGACGACTCTGGACTCGGCTTTCTTCGCGATGACATCGGGTATGGGCCAGTATAAGCCAGTATGGGCCAGTATGGGCCAGTATGGGCCATTGGTCTCACCTCTGACAAGCTGGTCTGAACTGGCCGCCAGCAGCCTCAGATGGTGCATGTATGCCTGCTGTTTACTGCCACCTTGCAACCGTAACGAGGGTACAATAACGCTGTAACTGTAACCAGTGCTGTTCTAAGACATCAGCAGCTGACAACACGTTCACTAGCAAACTTGTCCTGCTGCTGGGCGTGTTTGCTTGCCTGGACCTGGAGTCCCCTGGGCTCACTCGGCGACCTCGGCTTCTCCGTGGTATCCACTATAACGTCGTTGAGCTCAGTGACCGCGGGCGAACGAGTTCAATTTGAGTATTATGGGCTTGAATCCAGAGCGTTTGTGTGATCTTTTTTATTGGCTGGCCCGATGGCGACCTAGAAACGACGCGAATGGAAGTGGCTATGTTGTGTCCTGGCAATGCGTTCCACGTTAGCACAGGTGATTCGCAAAGTCACCCTGCCGATTATCAGCAGTCCAGCCAGCTGATATTCCCCGCGGGCTGCCGCTATGGCGGACGCTGGTAGATCTGTTGCCATCACAGTGACATTGCTATCACAGTTACTGATAAGCTAAGTTTTCTTCTGTTCGCCAAGTGCTCCATGCGCCTGCCGCGGTCGCGCGCCCCCTCCGTGCGGCACGCGCTTCCCAGCTGTGTGCGGCCGCGGCCGCCGAGGGGCGGCACAGAGCGTGTCTCGGAGCGGGCGGTGATGGTTGTCTGGCTGCGGCGGCAGGTCAGCCACCACGGACGGCGACCTGCCGGGGGAGGAGCCCGGCCGCACCCAGTCCGTCATGTCCTGCTCTCGTGGGGCGACGACGTGAGTCCGCCGGCGCCTGGGCCGCCGCACGCTGATCGACGTGGTGTGACCTGACCTCATCTGACCGTACCTGACCTTACCTTACCTGACCTCACCTGACCTCACCTTACCTGACCTCACCTGACCTGACCTCACCTTCCTGACCTCACCTGACCTGACCTCACCTTACCTGACCTGACCTTACCTGACCTCACCTTACCTGACCTGACTGGCATGGTTTGACCTGAACTGACCTTACATGACTGAAATGGTCTGACCTGACCTGACTGAGAGTGAAGGTTTTTTGTTGTCCTCCTTTTGAGGCGTTTCTTCCGGCTTAATCTGAACGTTTTGAATGGATGGTTTTTGAGGTCAGAGTTCACACTAAGAAGTGCTTGTTGCATCACCCTGGCTTCTGCCCCCGATTGTGATTACAAGCGCGCGATTACGGCTCAACGACAGAATTTGGCGACGAAAGCTTAGCGCAACCGTGATCCTCGACACAATTCCTCCTGCCCTCTGACGTCACCTGACCTTAAGTGCGACTGCTGCTACCACCGGCCGCCACAGGCCACCGACCGCCGTCCATACATGTGTAGGCAACCGAGCGTCTAAAGCGACTCGAACCCACTCCGTCGCGGGTCGTTGGACCGAAGGGCGACTATTTAACCAACCGAGCTATGGTGGCCGACATTGAACATACATGGTTGAAGACCATGAGCGCGGCCTTGTCATCGCCGCGGCAGTGTCATGGTGCCGTGTGCTGTTGAGCCCCCCTGATCGCCCGTGGCCGATGTGGGAGTCCGGCTTGTTGCGACG
>NW_023595962.1:14870815-14976076 GCF_011947565.3 Pollicipes pollicipes | reverse complement strand
CGCACATAACCAAACGATCTTGCCACATGGAATGCATTTCAAAACGGCCGACCAAAGCGTATACATGGGTTCGGTCAACGGTTCGAGCGCCGCGGCGTGGAACAAATACAATACATGTCTCATGTCTCATGTCATGTCTCACATGAATACAACTCATGTCAATGCCCTCTGAAGTTCAACACCGTTCGGACCCGTGCGGACGTCCCTCCTCCCGCTACCCTAATACTCCGTCTCGCTCTGGCGTTTCCCCTCCCCTCTCCCCTTCGGCGAGTCAGAGACAATTTTGCCAGCGGCGATCATCATAGGCATCACTGACACAATGTGTAGCGGGGATAGGACGGTCAGGGAGCAAGTCAGGTCAGGTCCACATCCCTGACAGGGATAGGACCGCCAGGGTCGGCCCCTTCACACTGGGTGGAGGCGCTCAGGGACCTCACTCGTCTCCGGGACGTAACACTCAGAAACGACACGTGTCAGGACACAAACACTCACGGACGGCACCTACCACGGACAGGGGCGGTCAGCGACAGCTGACTCAGGGACAGAGATCCTCAGGGACAGCTGACTCTCAGGCACAGGGGCGGTCAGGGACAGCTGACTCTCAGGGACAGGGGCGCCCAGGGACAGCTGACTCTCAGGGACAGGGGCGCCCAGGGACAGCTGACTCTCAGGGACAGGGGCGCCCAGGGACAGCTGACTCACCCGGCGTCCTGCGCCTCATGAGCCCGGATGATGGACAGCAGATTGTTCTGCTGCAGGAAGTCGCAGCAGGCGGCGTAGCTGGCGACAAAAGAGGAGCGTCAGCTGACGGAACCGCTACCAGGGCCAGTTCCGGGCATGGCGGCACGACATGTACAGGTTTTCCAAATGGCAAGACATCTAAGTTCTCAAGCATTCCACTCTCTCTCGACGCGTGTGTACGTGCGGTGATCAGTGGCGACACATGATACCGAATACAACAGGGACACGAACTCTGCGGTCACAGCACCTGTGGCTCCGTCAAAGAGGCTATCAACAGAGGCAAGCGATCGGACCAAAGTCTCAACGATACATGCTCGCCACGTGACCTCTATGACCTGAACGGTCCGGGCTGCCACACAACCGGACCGAAGGAGCTCCGGGATCACCCGGAGGAGCTCTAGAATCCCCCGGAGGAGCTTCATGATCACACAGAGGAGCTCCATGGTCACTCGGAGGAGCCCCAGGATCACACAGATGAGCTCCAGGATCACCCGGAGGAGCTCCAGGATCACCCGGAGGAGCTCCAGGATCACCCGGAGGAGCTCCAGGATCACCCGGAGGAGCTCCAAGATCACCCGGAGGAGCTCCAGAATCACCCAGAGGAGCTCTAGAATCACCCGGAGGAGCTCCACGATCACCTAGAGGAGCTCTTGGATCACCCGGAGGAGCTCCACGATCACCCGGAGGAGCTCCAGAATCACCCGGAGGAGCTCCATGATACCCCGGAGGAGCTCCAGAATCACCCGGAGGAGCTCTAGAATCACCCGGAGGGCTCCACGATCACACAGAGGAGTTCCAGGATCACCCGGAGGAGCTCCAGGATCACCCGGAGGAGCTCCAAGATCATACAGAAGAGCTCCAAAACTACTCGGAGGAGCTCCAGAATCACACAGAGGAGCTCCTCGATTACGTGGAAGAACTCTTGGATCACCCGGAGGAGTTACGGGATCACCCGGAGGAGCTCCATGTTCACCTGGAGGAGCTCTTGGATCACCTAGAGCTCCAGGATCATCCGGTGGAGCTCTAGGATCACTCAGAGGAGATCCAGAATCACTCGGAGCTTTAGAGTCACCCGTAGGAGCTCCAGGATCACCCGGAGAAGCTCCAGGTTCCCCGGAGGAGCAACAGAATCACCCAGGGGAGCTCCAGGATCACCTGGAGCCGTCTCACCTGTAGAAGTACGAGCAGCCGCGCACGCTGTTGTGGGTGAAGTGTTCGGAGTTGCGCTCGTTACCGAAGTCCTCCAACGGGTCCGACCACAGCAGGTCACACATGGGACCGAACGCCGGAGGCTCCTTGAAGCGATCCAGCTGCGGAGAAATCAGGTCAGATTAGGTCTGATTGGGTCAGATCGGATCAGATGGGGTCTGGTCTAGTAAGACCAGATTGGATCAGGTCAGGTTTGGTCAGGTCTGGCCAGGTCTGGTCAGGTCTGACCAGATCACGTGAGGTCAGATCAGGTCTGGCCTAGTCTGGTTAGGTCAGGTCAGGTCAGATCTAGTCAGGCCTGTTCTAGTCAGGTCAGGTCAGGTCAGGTCAGGTCAGGTCAGGTCAGGTCAGGGCTGGTATAGTCTGGTCAGGTCAGGTCAGGTCAGGTCTGGTCTGGTCTGGTCTGGTCAGGTCAGGTCAGGTCAGGTCAGGTCAGATCTGGTCTGGTCTAGTCTGGTCTGGTTAGGTCTGGTCTGATGAAGCCAGGTCAGACCAGGTCTGGTCATATGGCACACAGAGCACGCATACGCTGTATGGTGTTTCCAGACCAAATTGTCCGACGCAAATAATGTAAGTGGACAGCGATTACATGCTGATTCCAACCTGCAATTACGGAGATAACAGTGAGGACAGACAGCACTTCAAGTGTGACATTCAACCAGGCGCTGAACCGAAGAGACCAAAACTGAACGGCGTGTATAGGGAGCATGTTACCCAGAAACCCAGACCGTGCAAACATTGAGTCTGGAAATTAGGGGGACAAACGTGACCAGTAGCCGGTATTTTCACCGTCCAGTCACGAGAAGGCAGGAGCACGAGGACACTGGCGCCCTCCTGAGAGCACATCGGTCGATCAACATCGGACTGCGCTGGTGCCATGTCTAGAGAACGTAAGTGTGTCCCTCAAACGAAACCAGGCACTGCGCGTGGGACCCAGCTGGCGCAGGCCGTGGTGCAGAGTGCGGACAGCGAACTCTAGCGGAAAAGAAGCCCGTGGAAGCTCCGGTTGAAATGTGCTGTGGAGGATGAGACATTGCAACAGGTGAGATGACAGACGAAAAGACGACGGTAATTGACGATGGATGCGCATGTAGCGGTTTTCTAATAGATGAACACTTTTTTTGTAGCGGTGCCCAGGAGAGCAGCCTTGGCGCCGGGCCAACGCGGGACACGCCGGGGGCCACTTCCGCCCGGTCGCGCCCCGTGTCTTCCCCCCCCCCTCCCTCCCTCCCTCGTGAGCAGCCCACCTTGCGTATGTCGTCTAACGTGTGTATCTCTGGCGAGAGGCCGCCGTGGACGCAGAGGAACTGCTGGTTCATCAGCGCCGCCAGCGGCAGGCAGTCGAAGGCCTCCATGCAGGCGTCGTACACCCGCTCGGTGTACTTCATCTTGCCTGGCGGCGGACGGCGGGTCACATATCAGCCACCTCGGGTAACAAGTCAGCTACCTCGGGTCAGAGGTAGGGACCTCAGGTCAGAGGTCAGCCACCTCGGGTCAGGGGTCGGTATATCAGATCACACAAGTCACAGAATAACGCCACAACGCCACGGCCTGTTCTTCAGTTCGTGTCACAGACGGACTGTCGCGGCTGACCGGTCGGCTTACACCGCCGCTGTTCTCCCACAGACTATTCACGTCTGAGCAGTGCTGAACACTAGGCGTGTTACTTCCGTCTGAGGGCTAGATCGTGGAGGCCGATGTCCGACTGCCACGCATGTCATGAACATTACTCGCGCGGCGCGCCCCCGGAACCACGTCGGCTGTATCAGATCACTCTAGAGCACACAGAGCACACAGAGCACACAGAGTCATCTCTACAATGCAAGACCTCAACGTCATCAATGACCTACAATGACCTACAATGGCAATGACCTACAATGACCTACAATACAAAGGCCTACAATGTCATCTCTAAAATACAAGAACAGAATTCCACGCGGCAAACTGGTGTCCTCCATTGAACACCGCTCCAAAGAAATTAACCGCACTTTTACCACAGCAAGCCGACACGCCAAGAAACTTCTCAATGAACGTCATAATTCTACGCGTTTGGAAGCGAGCCGTTTTTGAAATGACGTATCGGCGCGG
Source organism: Pollicipes pollicipes (assembly GCF_011947565.3). NCBI lineage: Eukaryota > Metazoa > Arthropoda > Thecostraca > Pollicipedomorpha > Pollicipedidae > Pollicipes > Pollicipes pollicipes. Next base: position 14,972,038 of record NW_023595962.1, on the reverse strand, counting down.
CGACGCAAGGCGTTCACTTACACTCCTGTTTGAATGTGAAGTACTCGGTGAGATGTCTGCACTCGTGGTTTCCGCGGAGCAGGTACAGTGTCGTCGGATGGTTCAACTTCAATGACCATAGATACAACACGCACTGAAACGAGACCGGCGCCGTGGTGTAAATCGACTCATCTCAATCGACTCAATCGACTCACAAGCGACGTTGGCAGTGCAGAACGATCGGCACAAGCGCGAGCAAGAACAGGAGAAGCGACTGGAAGTGGTGAAGAAAATAAACATGCGATCAGATACGATTATACCACGACAGCCCAACCTCCTTTTTCATACAGCAGGAGCTCCATGCGCCAGCAGTGCGCTCCACGTCGTCACGACTTCAGATCGGTTTCGCCAACACGAGGTAAACGTGCAGAGTTAGAACGAGTGATACAACCGCCAGAGGTGATGTTTTGTAACTCCGAAACGGGGTAGCATGTCTCCAAAGCATATAATTCCGACCTTGACTTGTGTTCGCATGGTCCGAGTCATAAAATTTTACATTTTCAACTTCTGGGCCGCCGTAACTGTTCGAGCAGTGTCAACCCGGGTCGCAAAGGGATCAAGGTCAAACAGGTCAAACTCGCCACGCCCGACACAGCCCGAACTGACCCAAAACCCAGCAACCCGCACTTAAAAACACGTGGTCCTCGCCGCCGGGCAGGTTAGACTGTACCGTACCGCAGTCGAGCACGGCGGCGCAGCCGGCACTCCAGAGGCTTTATCACAAACAGGCACAAAGTTTTAGCTGTTGCCAGCATACAGATACAGAGCCGTCACCGAGCGCAACGGTTCTCACGCCGACAAATAAGCGGAAAGCGATTAAAAATCCCACAACTGTGGAGTCGCCACTTACCGGGGACCGTACGTCAGTGATTATAACGGCTCCACGTTGAACATAGGAGGGAATGGTAATTGGGACGAACAGGAAGCTGAGATGCTCACAAAATATCCCCTGGGCACGTGGATGCGAGCTGCGTGAGGGCCTCAAATGCCGCCGAAATCTCCAAGCGGCTCCGCCCCCGGGGTTTACAATCGGCACTGCGAGGCACTCGTCATACAGCCGGCCAGCGGACGCTGATCGCGTAAGTCGCCAAAAGCGCCTCAGTTTGCTGTTTGTTGACGTTTTCTGGCGCGTCGACTGCATTGGTCATTTGGCACCCCGTCAAATCCCGCAGCAGTGCTCCGCGACAGCAGCCCAGCGTCTGCTGAGCAATGACATCTACTCGGCCATGTTTACAGGACATTCCTAGTCCGCATAGCCAAACCTATACAGTCTTTGCTAGTCCCCTCCAACGCCAGTACTACCAGTCCGCGCACTTTTAAAGGGACGTGCGGCGCAACATTGTCACACATCCTGTCAGGAAGCGCCAGCGAATGTATCGACCAGGGCCCTACCGGGATTCCGAACCGGGGCCCGCCGCGTGGGGGCCGACGGCGTCACTAACTCGGCCGTGGCGCTCATCCACCAGGTCACGCTGCCCACAGCCTGCCCACCGCACCACCCTCGCTGGCGGCGTCGCTCACCTCTATACTAAAGTATCCCCTGTCCACGTAGTCGCCGAGGAACAGGTACTTTGTGCTGGACGGCGGCCCACCGACCTCGAACAGCTTCATCAGGTCGTAAAACTGGCCGTGGATGTCACCGCACACTGCCGAGGCAGGCCGGGGTCAGTGTGCGCCCGCACGGTCAGGTGGCAAGGGTCGCGCGATACAACAGGCTGCCCGGGCTTAGCCCAACTGCGGCCTGCTCGCCCAACTCGCCCAACTGCGGCCTGCGCAGCGCTGTGACGTGTGCGGAGCTGTGTGATGTGTGTGAAGTTGTGTGATGTGCGATGAGCTGTGTGATGTGTGTGAGGTTGTTTGATGCGTGCGGAGCTGTGTGATGTGTGTGAAGTTGTTTGATGTGTGCGGAGCTGTGTGATGTGCGTGAAGTTGTGTGATGCGTGATGAGCTGTGTGATGTGTGTGTGAGGTTGTTTGATGCGTGCGGAGCTGTGTGATGTGTGTGAAGTTGTCTGATGTGTGCGGAGCTGTGTGATGTGTGCGGAGCTGTGTGATGTGTGCGGAGTCATGCGTGGAGACGTGGTCTTTCCAGAGCTGCGGGACGGTCACAGCCCCAGAGTGCGCGAAACAGCGGATTGCGAAGAGATGCAGAGTTGTAGAGTGCGAAAAACTGCGAAGTGTGCCGAGTCGCACAGCGTTGGCTGAACGCCAGGCGGTATACATTTCAGTAATCAGTAAATGGAATCATTTTTACATCTCGTCGCTGAACAAATCCATACGGGAACAAGATCCTATAAATTCAAGACAGCGCAGCATGGCGACGCAACCAAAGAAACCGGTAAGCTCACCAAGCAACAACGAAACCGCACTAAATATACCATATTTAGTGGCAAAAAATAACTGAGCAGCACTCTCACGCTACGTATGATAACAATGCCCACCTGGCTAGGCTATCGTAACACGTGTGACGACAACACGACACAGACGCAGGGTCGGACCCAGTCCGACCCGACACGGTGACCTCTCGACCTTGCCGTGAGCTGAGGCCGGCGCCCCACACGGCGGCCGGCTCTCACCTCCACGCGAGGACTGTCAACATCGGCCCCGCTCCACCCCACCCTGACACCCGGCACGGCCCCTGGCCACCGCCGCTGAGCGCCACTACGCTTCGTGATGCCTGACCACAATAAACGACACTTGACGACTATATTACGACTGTATTGACGACACTTGACGACTGTATTACCACTGCATTAACGACACCTGACGACTGCATTGCGACCACCGGTAGCAGCGACTTCAATAGCGTAGAGATCAGAGATCACAGCCGCGATCACTGATCGTTGGCCCACGTCCGTCACAATGTCTGGCTCCTGGCCCTGCCAGACGACATGGCACTCCCGACCGTGACTGTGAGGTGGCACATGGTCTCACCTTATCTGACCACGCAATAGGCCCTAACCATGGGAGGTCTCCCGTAGGCCCCGACCGCGGCGTCACCCATCACCGCAGGATCCAGGGCGCACACACACACGCACGCGCACGCGCACGCGTACACACACACGCACACGCACGCACACACGCACGCACACACGCACGCACGCACACACCACGCACACACGGAAAGAACGGTGATCAGGACAGATCACATTCCGCGCTGAACAAGACAGAACAAAAGAACACCGAACGCAAAGCACCTCCGCCAAACACTTGACCGCTCCCGACAACCGGCGACCTCGATCCTTGACCCATGGCCTGACCTGTGACGGGCGCCTCGATGTCGATCATGGTCTTCTCGGAGCGCAGCAGCGAGGCGCCGTCGTTGATGATGCGCAGCGCGGCCGACTCCTCGATGCGGCCCTCCAGCACGAAGTGCTGCTTCAACGCCTCGGGTCGCGGCTTGCCCGACGTCGGGGTCAAACACCTCGGCGCAGGTCAGCTTGTGGCTGGGCGGGAACGGAACGCCTGCGGTCACGCCGAGGGTCAGGGGTCAGCGGTCAGCAGTCAGCGGCCGGGGTTCTGGGGTCAGGGTCGAAGGGGTCCGGGATCAAGAGTCAGGGTTCAAGGGTCCGGGGTCACGGGGTCAAGGGTCAGTGGTCAAGCGTCAGGTGTCAAATATCAGTGGGCCATGGATCAGGGTTTAGGGATTCGGTGCCAGGTAGTCAGTGGTCAGCAGTCAGGGGCCAGGAGCAAGGGGTCAAGGGGTCTAGGGTCTGGGGTCAGTGCGGGATAATTTCGCTTCATTTCGTAAGAACGCATGGCATAAGCCGTCGCACAACCGTCCACGGATCCCTGGTGACTACAGTGGTCACATCAGAGCCCAGGGACACCAGCGCCAGGCGGGGAACAGAACCCGAGCCCCACACGTGGAAGCCGAGCACGCTCACGACCGGGCTTTTCGAATGTGGGGTGGGGGGGGGGGGGGGGGGGGGGGGGTGGGGGGTGGGGGAGAGACGGTCTCGGACGCTGCGGCGGTCTGGCCACGCCTGCTTTTGAACGTCATTCGCTGGATGAGCTATCCTTCGAATTAGAGTTCCTGTTCTGAACAGTTTGTGTGTGTGTTGTGTGTGGTGTGTGTGTGTGTGTGTGTGTGTGTGTGTGTGTGTGTGTGTGTGTGTGTGTGTGTGTGTGTGTGTGTGTGTGTGTGTGTGTGTGTGTGTGCGCGTGCGTGCGTGCGTGCGTGCGTGCGTGCGTGCGTGCGGCGTGCGTGCATGCGTGTGCGTGCGTGCGCGTGCGTGCGTGTTTGCGCGTGCGTGCGTGTTTGCACGTGCGTGCGTGCGTGCGCGCGTGCGTGTGCGTGCGCGCGCGCGCGCGCAGTTCAGCGAATCGTTTTTTCCAGCCTTTTTAATCAGCCGGACTACGGAGATATCTTCTTCTTTCCGTTAAGCTCCCCGGGACCAGTCGTTCAGTGTCAGGTCAAACCTCTCCCGCCAAATGTCAGATGTTCTTCCCATCTCGGACAGCAGGTGCATTGGGCACATTACGGGACACCTATCCCATACAAAAACCCTGCGTCATAAGTCCCGCAGACTCATATCCCCCCACCACGGCAGCCTAAAACGGCTTGGTATCCAGAGTGATACCTAAAAGCTGATCAATCAATGAGCTCTCCGGACGCGAGCCAATACCCGTTACATCACCTATCCGCGAATACAACCGCCAAGGACGAGATTCGCCACACTCCCGGCGGACACGGCGCCAGGCCACTGGAGGCTTCCTGAGTTACACCAAACCCGAATCTCTCCGCACCACGATAAATGCGCCCACCCGTAGACTTTCACACTTAACATCAATTCCCAGCTGGCGAAGAGCCGGGAGTGGCAGCTTAACAGGACCGCCCCAGCGCGCCGCGGGAACGGTCGCTAGATGGCAGTGTTGCGCCGCCGCCCGCCGGTTACAGGTTGCAATCCCAGCCGCTAGATGTCAGGGCCGGCGGATAGCCGCCCGCGGGCCTATTTCGGGGCAAGGTCTGACTCACGGAGCTCTGTCGACAGGAAGGAACAGAGCTGGCTGCTATTTCCGTCTCGCATTGCCGGCGCCGACCTCCGAGGCGGCGCCAGCCACGGGGGGGAGGGGGCCCACCGCCAACTGGGTGTGCCACTGGTGACCCAAAGCCGAAGACGGATGCTGCTGGCAATCGCCAGCCAAGCACAGACACCACTGGTGACCGACAGCCGAACACGGATGCCACTGGTGACCTTCACCCAAACACGGATGCCACTGGTGACCCCCAGCTGAACATGGATGCCACTGGTGACCCTCAGCCGAACACGGATGCCACTGGTTGACCCTCAGCCGAACACGGATGCCACTGGTGACCCTCAGTCAAACAGGGATGCCACTGGTGACCCGAAGCCAAACAGGGATGCCACTGGTGGCCCGAAGCCGAATATGGATGCCACTGGTGACCCTCAGCTGAACACGGATGCCACGAAACTCTGCCATGCCCTGGTCTAGACGCAGCTTTTTCTCCAAAATGTGAGCCCTGCAGCCCGCACTGCCTGGCCAGCTCCGGATGATGATGATGATGATTCAGGGCGCGCCGACTACTACGGCCATTTTGCCCCCCCCCCCCCCCCCCCCCCGCCGCCGCTACCAGCTAGTGATCCAGCCCTCAAAAGCCCGCTGTGCTACCATGATGGACCGGCATTAACCCGTAAATAATGAGTTTAATGTAATCTGTATTTTGTAATTCACTGTTAATGATCCAGACCTATGAATGAAACAACAATGCAACATGTATCAGTGTCTCTAATGCGCAGCTTTTGTTGTCTAATACCAGTTATGAGACAACAGCAATTCAAGCGCCTGAACGATTAAATTTATTAAATGCCGTTACCATCTAAAAAACCATGCCAGGGTAATGATTAGTAGTTTTACGGCGCATCGACTGCGATGGTCATTGGAAGCCCAGCTGTGATATCATTCTCAAAACATAGATGAGAAGGAAAAGGATGGAATCTGAATGGGACACTTCCCCCTAGAAAATGTGCTAGAAATTTTAACCTACTACCTTATGCCAGTAAGGGGTAGGCCGCATTTCTAAAATTGTCTGCATTAAGTAGTGGATTTGCAACGACAAAGAGTAACGCTGGATATTTCGAATCATGCGTAATCTTCTCAGTTCGTTACACTGCACACGACCACAAATGAAGAACAGTCCTAGAAAAGTGGACGCATTAGGTATACGGCAATGACGCCAGAATTGGACACTTCCAGTCTGTCTGCATCACAGCTTTCAAATGCGTCACAATAGTCGCAACGGCATAATCGGGTTTCAAGAAATTCAGGCTGTTGGTTCTTGCTGGCTGTCGAAACGCGAACCTACATATACCAGTGCGGAACGAATATCGAGCAACATATTTCGAATGATCCACATTTTCGTCTTGCCACGAATCCTGTTTCCCTTCAGAACGGCCGTTACCGCGCGTTCTGTTATAGTATGCGCAATACTAACAATTACACAGTTTTCTTGTCGTTTTATTAATCATTGGTATTGATTTTGAACCATGGCGTGTGTGGAAGATGCAATTTGAGTGTACTTAGCACCAACAGCCAAGCCTTAAAGATATCTGTGTTTGCATCAAGGACCTGCCTGACAAACTGCTCAACGACATCAGGCTAAGCCTGGACAACTTGAATAGTTCTCGACTTTCAGGGTGAGAGGTCGTCATGGAGGCTTTATGATGCACTCAGCTGCTTGGGCTTTATGGCGTCGCCTGCCTCTCACTATGAGGCGCCGCGGGGAATCGAACCCCGTACCTCCGGCTTCCCAGACGTGTCGTGGTTGACGCAGACTCGTGAACCACTCCACTATCGGCCGCCCCCACAGTGAGCGGTTTGCATAACATTTTCAATTTGTTAAACCTTGATTACTGGTGTGTGATGCCTGCCATGAATGTTGACACTAGGGTCATTACCAGAAAAAACAAAATAGTATTCGCTCATAGATGCACTGTGTGTGACATTACGAAATCTAATTTAGGGCTTAAGCACGAGCAAAACGCAAAATTGTACTCCTTATACGTTAAGGTTAGCTTGCTTGCTTGCCATAAGCTTGCCAAGTCCAGCTGACTGACAGCCCGGCCAAAAGCCATCCGGTTCATGCCGAGCCGTGTTCGGTGTTGTGTTGTGTGTGTGACGGGTTGCCGGGTTCAAAGGTTGCCGGGTTCAAAAGTTGCGTCCCTTTTCCCTGCCCATACGATTCGTCAGATCTGGATAGACCACGATCCCGAGCCTGCCTCCCGCACCCAAAACTTGGCCGGGCTCGGCAGTCTAGAGCTAAGCCTAGAGTCTACGCTTTGTCGGTGGTTGGCAAGGCAACGCTCCGCCGCGTCCTCCAAACACGCACACACTCCTTCCTGTCAACAGGCGGCTGAATCAGCTGACATGCGGCCAGTCGATAAATGACGTCACTAGGTACGACGCGAACGCCAGCACACATTTAGGGCAATCATAAAAAACGTGTCGACGGATATCAAAAAGGGCGCAACGGCGCATGGGAGGAAACCAATAAACTCCAATCAACAACAAGTGCAATCTCCAACCGTGAAATTACACAACAGGTCATAATCACCCAGAGCGCAAAGCTCAGGATACGAAGTAAAAAGCATGACGGGTGCCCAAGAATACTGGGTTCATCAGAGACGGGACCGCCGGCGAAATCACTGCTTGCGTAGCAGAACTACGCATGAGAATGAAAATCAGACTTTACACCTCCCAGGACGGCTTCGTACGGAGCAAGAATTTCATACACCCAGGGAATTTTCAATGCATCGATGATTGCGGCCAGGTTACACATAAACACGCCCAAACCCTTCTTTATCAGAAAACTAACGGAAAGCCTTGCTGGAACGGTTTTGGTATCCCGAGCTATCACCAGGCATAGGCTATGGTGAGACAACCACAACCCAGCCAGTCCGGCAGAACAAGTTCAGCGCAACACGTACTACAGCATAAACTTTCACCGACTCATTTTTAACCGGCCACGCGATACCGTGACACGAGCTCTTTTGTTCAGCCGGACATCCCTGGCCCGTTGCCAACCAATCGCCGAAGACGATTCACAACGGTAAGATTCTGGCACGCAGACACACATAGCTGCCACGTCCCGGCCAGCGGTCGGACGCTCCAGCACCTGGGAGCTTCATGGACCGCTCCGCGAAGGCAGCATGCTGGGGGACTTGATGGCCGCGTGAGATGGCGGAAGGGCCAACACAGCGAGGCCATCGATCACCCCGCCGTTAATAATCAATGGGCGCTTGACACCAGCGGAATTCCGAGAGGCCTGAGGTTTACACTTGTCATCCGCCTTCCCCATCCATTAGGCCATTATTCATTCCAGCGGGCTGACGCGTAAACATTTGTGAAAACGGACGCACCGCGGAGATGATGACGGATGAATGAATGAATTACCGTTGGGCGAAGGACGCGGCCAGATGTGCGCATGCGTCGTGTGGAGAGCTCTGTCCTATCCTACCAACGGCGGGGTAAGACTGAAGCTTACGGCATGTGTCGCGTTTAGATATGAACGAAGGCGAAGATCTCAGCATTCACGAAACACTAACGTGCGTAGATGTCAAACGTGTCCAAAACATCACTCATAACAGCCTATCCTTGCAGTTTACTTCTCTTAAAACAGCCAAGCCGATCCACCACAGCTAGCCTGAGATACTGAAACGCCACGATCATAGCTAGCCCATTGAAACAGACGTCAAATGCCCAAAGGCAGAGAAAGAGAGAACTTGCTCCGAGTGACTGGGAGTAAGTGAAGGGTTTTTAGACAATGTCCACCTCACAACGTCCGTGGGAGCCATGTTTGAGCCTGCAAACGCCTAAGAGGACTCGCAACTTAAACTCACAGACAGCTCCGCGGCACACCTGAACGCCGCCCCCCCCCCCCCCTCCCTCCCCGGCCGCCAGCCAGCCAGCCGAGGTCCGGGCCCGGCCGGCGCCGTCAGCTGTCGGCCGGCAGTGACGTCACACCGTGTGACGTCACCGATCGATGCCGGCCGGCCGGCGAAGTGGTTGGGTCACGATGCGCGCCCGGAGAAGGCCAGCCGTCACTGTCAATCCCTGAGCTCCGGCGCGGTGGGCAGGCCAGGTCTGCCCCGAGTTCTGAGAGCGAGTCCTGAGTCTGAGAGCGAGTCCCGAATACTGAGAGCGAGTCCCGAGTCCGGCACGCCCGTCGCGTCGCATGAAAAACTCAGCAGCACGGTGTTCGCAAAGTTCAAGCTCTGGATCTGGCACGGAGTCGCCGCAAACAGCCTTGCGCCAAGGCCTGGGCTTTATGTCTGATTGGATGGGGGAGAGTGGAGGAGCCATACACCAAAAACGTCTGCACATATTTGTTTTTACTCCTTCAGAAGCGTCGGCCAGCTTGGTTGCTGCGGACCTCTCTTTGACATGGGCTGAGCACACAATGCGGGTTCTCAATATTATCCCATCGGATGGGACAAAGTTCCAAAACAAGGAAGCACAACGCTCGGCCTACGCCTGTAATGCTGCTGGTTCGGGCTCCCAGCGGCAGCGACTTCACGGAGAGCCGTGTGCTGTGTCCCACAGGGGACGTCCTGTTGAATATCACAGTGGGGGAAGTTTCTGCAAGTTTAGGCAAACGCAGGTGAACGGGACAGCGTCTCCTTAATCCGCGGCCACGAAGAAGACGACGTTTTTGCCAAGCACACCGCTCACCGTTGTCGGCTCAGAGCTGTCCCCAATAGGGGCGTCAATTTTTTGTAAATTATTGGGGGCCCACCGAAGGCCCAATAACCTCCATTTTTTCTCACCGGATTTAGCCTACTTTATTTGGTTGAAAGGCAAGATATGTTTTAAATTTTGTGTAGTCTATAAGAAACCTTTAATACAAGCAGCATAGAAGTCATGCAAAGGTAGATCCAGGGAGCAGGCAATGAACGCACGCACCTGTTCTCATCAGGCAAGTGACGGGGCCCTTTAGAGACCACCTTTGGGCACCGAAGCCACCCCTCTATGGCGGTCATGGGAGACGGCACGCATTTTGGTTATGGGGATTTACTGCAATGTCATTGGGGGTCAACCATGAAAAGCTTGGGTCATCCCGTACTCCAAAGCTTTTCACTTTAACCCCACAAACCATCGCCCGTCTAATGACCCAAGGTGTGTGAATATTTTTGTCTATTGGAGTTTAGGGGCGCGCCGACTGCGGTGGTCATTTGGCGCCCATAACGAGTTGTGTGAATATTATTGCACCGTTTATCCGCTCAGCTGTTACGATTTGTATTTGGTGGTGATCGCAACCACGACTTTTTGTTACGAGGGGAGGGAGGCTTGTAGTGTTGGTAGGTACACAGCTATTTGCGAGAAACATATGTCGCTATGGGGAGGCATAGAGACCTATGTTAAACACCCGGCTACCTTAACGAATCCAGCTACCGGGTTTGTGGGCCGAGCCATCGTGCCAAATTACACACCCTACTTCAATTTTCTTTTCGTCCTTGAATTGGGTCACAATGCCCCATCCATCCTCCCCAAAAATGTGCTGCTTTACAAAAGTTAAGATTTTCTGTGGCATGCGAGTGGCACACCAAAAAAATGCATTCAATCTGGCGCCGTGTCACATTTTTCCCTTAATTTTTCCCGTGACATTATCAGTGACATTGACCAATACTGGTCCGGGATTTAGTCTAAAAGCGAACTGCTTCCATTAGATACTTCAAATGCGCTGTAACAACAATGATAAAGATGAATACACTGTTATAGTGGCGTAGGGAATGCGTGTGCTATTAACAGCACTTTCGCACGTCTTGTTTGTCGCAACACGCCCCTCGGGTCGGGGATCAATCTGGCCCCTCCGCTTCCGAAGGCTTTCCGAAATAATTTATGACCGATGCGGCGCAGCCGTTCCCACGTTAGTACGTGCACAACGATATACGGCAATCACACGCCTCTATGGTGAAGTAAACATCCGGTTACATTCATGGCAAAGCTTAAGCGCCGCTACGGCCGCGCAAAACTTTGCATACTTGTCGGCGAAGACGATTCCTGTGGATTGTTCAGGCTGATGCGACAACATGCGGATTGAGTGGAGTACCCCATCTTTTTGCTTTTTACCCATTATTACATCAGACGCGTACGGTTTCATCGGTAATGTCAGCTTTCTCAAAATACTTCTGAGTGGCTCGGAATTTCGATGTCAAGCAGCCGGCCCTGCGATAGAAATCTCATTTGACTAAATGCTCATCATGATGAAGGAAATAAATTGTTTTGAAGTGCCGAAGTACTTTAGTATTAATTGTAGTACGGAAGTATTGAATTGAATTGCTTTTCTCCAACGGGTGCGTTCTATAGTGTTTGCTGCAACACAGCACTGAGTAAAAACGTTTGTGTAATAAATGTTACGAAAGCTTGAAATACCCTGTTTAGAAAAAAGGCATGTGAGCATAAAGCTATTACTCCGCGAACTCAATGAAACGCTATGCTGTGGCTTGCTTGCTTCCCTTGTCAGCCTGATCACAGGGTGTCGAGTCGGGTACGAGCAGGGCACGGTAAAGGGCCCTCCGTACTTTTCCGATAAGGGCCCAAATGGGTTCGTTAGACCTTTATAGCAATTGGATGGTGGTTCAGAGTGACAGCAATAACTTATTTTCGGCACGGAATCCGAATCAAAATCTGCCTAAACAATAGTGTGCTGTATATTCCATTTACTAGCTGAGCCAATATTCTGCAGTAGCGATGCCGCACCAAAAATAGCAATATGTTGCCCGATTTTATCTTCTCATGAGAACATACCGCAGTCGGGTTTCAGGTAAAACAACGTTAGATTCATAACGTTCCAATCGGCTGCTAAAAAATGACGCTTGGCATGCAAGTCTCCACAAGACCAGTGAATCAGTGGCGTCGGTATCACGTTTCGGTTGCGGGAATAAGTGTCTGGGGCTATGTTTGGTGGAAAAAAACGTCCTACTTAAAGTAATTAAGCCACCATCATCCAGTCATCATCATTTCAGGAAATAACTTTGAGTTTGAGGGGATCAAGATGCTCCGTTGCATCCTCCTTGTCGACACCACTACGCAAAAAGGTCGAGAGCAGCCGGCGTGTGATGGTCATCGTTTACTTAACTTTTGCAGTATTCCAGCCAGCAACATTGGGGGGGGGGGGCAATTCAGCATTTGGTGGACCAGGGCCCTCACAAAAGAATACAAATCGACACCCGTCGTCCCCGCGCAGCAAACTGCGTCCTAAAGGGGGGCACGGCACTACCATACACAAACGGTCAATCGCCTCCAACAGGTGTGTGGCACGTGCCATGGTTATTGATCCTGCATGACGTGCAAAATGGTCTTCACGTCGCTTTCTCAGACTCCGTCACTTTGCACATTCACCCAAAGTGAAATATGTCATCCAGTCGAAAACCATGGCCCTTCACGTAAAAACGCATTGCACTTAGGCGACAGCGCAACAATCCATCGCTGCCAGATTTCAATGCATCGAGTGACACTGCATAAAACTCACAGTGCCGATAACAAGCCGCGACCACGCGACGTCGGGCATTCTGCCGGCGCAATCATACCTCGCCTCGAACAGCAAACGCACCGCCCAGTGAACGCAGTGGACGCTTCCCACTCCTCCCCCCCCCCCCCCCCGCCTCCGGAAGCGGCATCATCAAGACACTGGGATACGGGGGAAATGTGAGCTACGCGAGCTAGGGAGCTATGTAGTGGAGCTCAAGTGCCATCTCACAGATCGGGAGGGTAGCTCTCCTCATCCCGAACCTCAAAGTCATGCCGTGACCGAGCCAAACCGAACGCCGACTCCCTCCTCCCCCACCGACCTCGTCCCCGGAGACGCAGCCAACGGAGAGCAGGCAGAGACCAGAGGCCAGGCTGAAATCGGAAATCAGATGCAGATTGGAGACCAGGCTGAGATCTGGCATCACGAGGAGATCAGAGACCATGCTGAGATCGAAATCAGGTGGAGATCGGAGACCATGCTGAGACCGGAATCAGGTGGAGATCGGAGACCATGCTGAGATCGGGCATCACGAGGAGATCGGAGACCATGCCGAGATCGGAATCAGATGGAGATCGGAGATCTGGCGGGGCGGGGCGATCAGTGCGCGCGGGGCGGACAGGGGCCTCAAGCGACGGCCTGGCGGCAGGCGATCCGGCCGGCCGGGACAGCTCTCTGATTGGCTCCGAGTCTCGGGGGGGGGGGGGGGGGGGCTGCAGGCAGTGACTGCGGTCAGACCCAGTCAGCTGACCCGTCGCTGGATAGTGTCGACGTGCTCACGCGGTGCAAGTCCACCGCTCCCGTAAAGAGGGGAGCTTCCCAAAAAGGCACAGCGTATCGGAAGAGCATAATTCGGCTCGGCGAAGAGCAACGCATCAGCACAGCTAACATGGACACCGGCTGCGGGCGTGGTGCGAGTTATCGCCACTAGGTGGTACTGAGACCCGTTTGCCTAACGACTGAAGCGCCACGGGTCGAGCAGGACAGGCTGAGGATAGCAAGGCGATAAGGCTGAGAGGCCAGTGGCCGATCCATTACCTCATCACGAGAGGCCTCTTCAGCAGTCCACGTGCGGACACAGTCAGTTGAAATTCGAACGAAGGCGAGCGTGTGCGGATCAGAGCCAGGGCCTCGCCGATGGGGGAGGGGGAGGGGAACAGCTCGAGGCTTCGCCGGCCAATCAGCCCGGACGTTGCCAGGATTGGACGCCCCGGAGGGCTAACCAGTGTCCGGGGTGGCAAACTGAAGCTCAAGTGGAAAACTCTTGAAGCTCAAGAAGCTTAAGTCAAGTCAAGGAAGCTCTAGTCAAGACCCTAAATTTCGGAGCGTCAGCGGTAACAGTACAATCGTCGCTGACGCGTTTGGGGGGGTGGGGGTGGGGGGGGGGGGGCGCATGGAGGGGCATAACCATGTTCCAGGACTAGCAACAACTTTACTCAACAAGGCGGTCAGTTTCGCCTGCAGACCACCCCTTCGCACACAGACGTCATATCTTGGTGAGGCCTCAGGACAACTCTCGACCCGAAATTGTCACGGATATGCCCTTGTGGATCCTCTCAGATATCGGTTGGTTATTCCGGATTCTTCGGGGTTATTGCTCACACAATCAAAACCGCGTAAATGCTGCGCTAAGCAAGAACATCCGCAAATGATGTCACCGATTAGATGGGCGCCTACTGAACAAATACACCCGAGAAGACATCCGGGTTCCAACAGCAGCAGTGCTCAGCTGCTGATATGACCTGCCATCCACTCGATCAAAGGCCAGCAGGTGCAGTAATGCGATTATCAGCTGAAGCGATGACATGCCGAAGCCTACTGCTTACTGCGATGGCAGGCGCTGGGATCTCCGCGTTCAAAGCCACGTGACTGCCGAAAGTCAGTGCCTCAAAATTGGCTATCTCTCAGACTTCCTTTCCAGTGCTTCGACAACTTCCTGGGCGAATAACGCCAGGTCAGTGGATCAGTCATCAAAGGGCAGCTCCAAAACAGGAGAATTCCTGAATAACGCTTGAGCGCCCGCAATCACTCGTACACAATCGTTCCCTTCACTTCGGCGCGGCGATAACCACCTAGAAGCGCAGCAGCGGCCACAGAGAATTACTCCAACAGCAGCTCTGGTTACTCTGGTTACAGCAATTACCCCAACGGTTTGCTTCTCTGATGCATAACTCTTAAGGCGAGCCATAGCATAGCACACTCGTGCGCTACCCAAAAGCTTCTCACTTTCGCAAACTGGCTCCTCATATCTGAGCAAAATGCACGTCTTCTCCGCGTTACTATCTCGTACACACAAGCTTTCGTTACTACCAGACTTTAGACGTGCTAGTACTTGGCAGGATATTCACAAGACGTACGCATGTCAAGAATCACAGCAATGTGTGCAACCATTCATCACGACAACTCAATGCGATATGCAACGATCACTTCATTAAACGGCATCACGCAAGTCATTGTAACGGCATGCTGCAACACGCAAACGGCGCCAGATCGCTTGCTCATCCCGATCGCGGCCGGTTTTTTTTTTAAATCTTGGAGTGAACAATTAACCAACCTGGGAACATCGGCAAGCTCTAATCAAGGGTTCAGACACCACCGAAAGGACGGTTTTTTTGTGATTATTTGGCCTAATGTTGAGCAGCAGTCTTGCTGGATGCCGATCGCGCAGCTATCCTAGAGCAGTACTTGTGTGCATTTTGCCCTAACCGGGTCCCACTTGTTGCGCATCGACGGCACAGGGTGGTGGTGGTGGGGTGGGGGGAGCGCACCATGGGTCTAAGGTAGCGAGCAATGGGATGCTCTCCGCAAACGCAACTGCACAACGTAACTTATGCAGGGCGGCTGGCATGGTCGCCGTGAGTGATTCTAGCGGTCACGTATATATGTATTATGTACGCCGGTATATATATATATATATATATATATATATATATATATATATATATACTGGCGTATATTATGTATATCATTATATATATATATATATATAATATACATATCTCTAATTTTCAAAATATGTATAATTTCCAATATGCATACTGAAATCAGTGAAGGCCCTTTTACGTCTACGGCCAATTCTTCCCACGCAATGCCCAGGGCCCATGTTTAAGTTCAGCAACGCTGATGGAGTGTGGGGGAGGGGGGCGGGGGCTCGAGTGTGGGATGGCGGGAGGGGGGGGGGCGGGGGCTCGAGCCACCGCAACAGGCGTACCGGAAGTTCAGCCAGGTTTACCCGGGCTTCAAAGGTCCAAGGTCCGCCACACCGACGCCAGGGGCCAGGTCTGCTGAAAAAAAACCGAGTCCGGGTCTTCTGCGCCATCTGCCGTGCCTGGGTCTGCTGTGGCGCCTTGCACTGCCCATGTCCGCTGGCCACCGTGGCGTTAAGCCACGTGCGTGGCTTGACACCGACAGACGTGGTGGCGCCATCTGTCGAACGCGCGTGGACCGTGCCGCGTGAACTACTGGTTGCATGAATTATCAGATAACGGGTAGACCTGTGCTATTCATGTAACAACACCCTGGTCGTTATCCGTTCATCGATACACACGGGAAGCGGAGGCGCCCGACCCCAAACGGCCGGCAGATATCGCACATTATGGCTTGCGTGAAATGTTCAAAGCGAATCGCTTATGGCATTTATCTGTATAGGGTCCTGATTCAATGATAACTGATGCCGTTGATTGTGCTGAATGCGGAGGTCATTTTGCGTCCATCTGTGCCGGCCTTTGTAACAACACATTCTGGTAGCGTTTCATCACGCTAGCTGATTCATCCCGCCTCTCTCATCGGCTAAGCGTTGAGCCAGACGCCGGACGGCCCCCAGGCACGGCCGTTGCCAGGCCAGGTCAGTCATCCCCCACGCCAGGGGTCAGAGGTCAGACAGCGTCGCCGCCGGCGCCACGACAGATGGCACGGTCGGCAACAGAGCCGCCCTCGGGGTGCGGACAGCCGGCTTCCAGCGGCCCGCTACGGGGTCGCTAAGCTTTGGTCGCTAACGAAGGGTGGAGCTCCGTATCTCTTTGGGGGCACCCGGCCTCCCCCCCCCCCCCTCTTTCATGTTTCTACCGAGCTCTTCAACATGTGACCAAAATCAGCGAAAATATGCAAAAACCCACGAAAAGAAAACCGTGCAAAAACCCTGATTTCGGGAGATCTGGCATTCCGCCCCGCACGATCTTCGCTAATGCGGCTGATTGGGACAAATTGCACAACACTCAACAGCTCTGGCGGACATACTCGGGGTTTTGTAAATGTGTTGCATTTAATTAGCGCTTGCCAATAATTACGACCGACGCGTTGAAACCATCCAGGACATTTCGAGCCTAGATTAGATTTTCGCGTATAAGTCCCAGGCAAATACCGACTCGATAAAACACAAGCTAAACTAAGGTCACGTAAGTTGTTAAGTGCATTTGCGAGGAACATTATGCATATAGCTAAGAGTCCAATTTGGCGTGTTTGGTGTTTTGCAAGAGCCAAATACCGTACCTCGACAAACAAGGAAATGTTGAATTCACTTCTAATATTCATTTCGATAAAGGCATGTGGCCGAAATATCAAGACGGCCATCTTCCATTCTCCTGGTTCGTATGTAAGAAATAAGGCTATTAGTAGTCTTAACTAATATAAGATCTTACACAACACAAAGCTGGAAGCAACGACAATTAATCGGACCTGTGCCCCCCCCCCCCCCCCCCCACAGGTGCGTCCCACTGTCCAACAATGGCCACACGCCCAGCCCTATTTGGCATTCTCGGGGCGTCTTTCCTGTCTTGGACAGCGGGACCTAGCCAACCACGGTGATCGGCGCCGGTCATTTCCCACAGGGCAACCCTCGGCCGCGCGCACGTCCCGCCGAGCCAACCGCAAAGCTCGCGCCACTTCAGCTCAACCACCGGAACCCGCCCGCGACCACGCGGGGCTCGAGCCGGCCCGGACCGTGCGGCGCTCTAGGCCGGGTTCGCACCTGGGCGGGAGAGGCGATCGATCGGGCGCCGGCCGGGCCACCCAGGGCACCGCCCGGGGCACGGCCGGGTCACCGGACCGGCACGCGGCCGTCTGCGGCACGGCGCGCATGAAAGGTGTCCGCAGAACAAGCCTTCCGCAGGCCGGGCACCAGAGCTTCGGCCGGAGTTTACTATGCCGGCGTGCTTTTGGGCTGGTGTTGCGTGACGAGGGTTATGACGTCATCGGCCTCGGGGGTATGTGCGGAAAGTAAACTGTTATCGCCTAATCCAAACTTGCGAGCTTACGGCTCACGCCAGTGCGGGAGAAAAGTAAGATTTTGTGAAACACGCTGCTGACGTCGGGCGTTTGGGCTGGGCACCGCTACCTATTTAGGCACGTCGAGGCTGACATTATATAAGGACGGTAAAATCTTTCAGCGAATTCGGTGCGCATTCTTCCAACCCTTGTGATGAAGTAGTAAATTACCTGGCCTAAGCAAATCCCATCCCTTAATTAGCCACGAAAGTGATGGGCATACTGCATTCGACGGGATTAGTCAGTTGCTACGTTGTTAAATTTATCTTATCAACAGCCTATCTCCGCAGTACTGAACCGTTGATGCTATCCATCTCCGCGGTACTCTGAAATCTGAACAGCAATCCTACGCAGGCCTGAAAAGATTCGTAACACCCGGTCTTATACGGAGCAAGCATCCAAACACTCCTCCAAAACGGAAGCTCAAGTCTCCACCTTTCCCTTGGGCCGGCGCCTGCCTGTCGCGCTGCATCAGTGGCAAAGGAACGCCGCTGGTTGGTCCAAACACTTTTCTGCGTGTGAGGGCACCCCGTAGTCCGGAGATCAGTCGCCACAGCATCGACCCGCGACGCCCAAGTACCCAGGAGAGCCGCAGAACGTCAGAGTGATAACGCTGACAATGTAAACAATGAACAGTTGTGAAACGCGTGACAAAAAACAAAATAATACAAATAATTTACTCAGACATGACGAAAATAGTCACGAAATTTACGTATGGCGCCTGACATGATAACCGGCGTCATGTATTGCCCTCGAATGATATGTCGTCGTGGCATTAAACATGGAACCCCCTGTTCGCACACTCCACAACTCAATTCGCGCGCATTGCCATCAATGCTGAAGTTAAGCAATCTAAGCGCCGCAAATCAAATATCATTAAGATTAAGAGGGGCCATGCCTCGCGTTGTCGAACAGAGCAGCACGCAACAGCCGTTGGGGGCCCTGCCACGCTGATAAATCATGCAACCAAGACAAAGACAAAATGTCGTTGCGAACACCAGTAACTGCCCTGAATCAAATGCGCGAAGTCAGACACTGCCTATGTTCACGCACGAGGTGTGCGTGGCTCTCATATTGCGACAGATTTACTATGTCTGGCTACGCAGCCACACGCATATCACTCGTAATTTGAAAACAGCCGCCGTCTTGCACGCTGCCTCCCCAGTGACGTCACACCGTCCCAGCCTGAGGGCGATACCGCGAGAGTCCGGCGGCCTTTTTAAACTGCTGTGCCATGGCGGCAGGAGGGGGGGGGGGGGGGGGGGGGCGAGGAGAATGACGCATGCTGGCGACGAAGCCCCGGCGGGTGGTCAAATAGGCGACCAGGCACGTGTGCTGGGGACGACAACCGGTCACACAGCTGGATGTGGCGCGGCGCGGGAGGTGGACACAGAGCGGGGCAGACGAGTGTCGATGGCGGCCGCCGCTGCATGCCCGCCTCGTCATCCAGCGCCGTCACCAAACACAGGGGTGGACTGTGTGGGAAGTCGGACACACAGCGGGGCAGACGAGTGTCGATGACGGCCGCCGCTGCATGCCCGCCTCGCCATCCAGCGCCGTCACCAAGCACAGGGAACTGTGTGGACTGTGTGGAAGCGGCGCCCGTGCGGGTCAGCAGTGCTCGCAGCCGGACGCGTCCGGAACACACATACATGCACACGTGTCCGGGACAGCGCTCAGAACCCGGTTGGTACCGCGACGCGACAGTCAGCCAGTTCGGTCACACCGACGCCCGCAGTCACCGCCCCAGCGACCCCAGTGACCCCAATGGCTTCAGTCACCTCAGTGACGTCACCCCAGTGACACACCAGTGCCCCACCCCCCAAGTTTATCAACGAAGGGCATGGCCTACACATGCACGCATGCATATGTACACATGCATGTGTACGTGTATCTACGCATGAACGCTTCATATGTACACAAGTGCGCGTAAGGACATAAATATATAGGATGTTTATAACACTTTTTTATTTCTTTCGAGATCGGGCGTCTGATACAAATATTTCATCAAGTTGCGGTCACCTTCCGCTTGCATTAATACGGGTGTGATATGTGTGCCTGTGTGGTGTTGATACACAAACGGCAACACTAGCCTCGCTGTCACACAGGTAACCGGCACAATCGATAAAACCTGCCCACGGAAGCAAAACAGACGCGCTTCAGCGAGTCATAAGCCGATTGTCGAGACATCCCACAGTTAAATCCCCCCCCCCCTCCCCCCCACATGGCAATTGTCACCGCTCAAAGCAACGTCTGACGACAATGTCGCAGCTGAACAGGAGTGTCCGCCGCTGACAAGCGGAGAGCGTGAGGAAGCGGTCAGATGTCCGGACTCTGTCGCGCCGGGCCAAGTGCGGTCACTGACACGTGTCAGTGCCGACCCAGGCAGCAGCACTAGCACATGTGCCAGCGCGATTTCCTCCGGCAGCCTATCAGCCGCGGACCACGTGCGGCGGCCGTCCTCGTCGGCCTCGACACACGCCACATCCGTGGACATAACGACGACGACATAACGACATAACGACGCGGCATAAGGACGCCGCAACGACGCCACGGCGGTAACGCCGCATCCGAGGACACAGCGACCGTGACACGTCTGCATTTTGCAGAGCCACGTCCAAGCAATGAAGTGTTTCCAGAGTGTAATGTTTAAATAACGAATTGCTCCTAGCCATCTGGTTCTGGAGCGTAAACCGCATCTCTAGGGACATGTACGGAGCGACCTTGTTATTTGCTGCATTATGTTAAGCAAGAGGCGCTGTGCGGATATAAAGAACGATTCCTCCTGTATGCTCTGTCGTGTTTGACCGCCTGCTTGGCCAGACCAGTGAATAGGCGTGGAAGCCGCACAACAGATGGCCCGACTCCTGACTGGGCTTCCTCTTCAGAGCCTGAGCGGCGGCCCTTGCTGGCCGCCAATGGCCGACGGCCGCCAACTCAGTGAGCCTCTTCCGCAGCAGCACGTCCGCCTCTCTCGCTGGAGGTCCCAGAGCATATGCCAACCAAAGCTTATCGAGTACATGACGTCATTCCGCCGCGGGGAACCCACACCGATCTCGCAAAGGCAAATCACGCCCGGTTGGGGGGAGGAGGGGAAGGGGGGGCACTCTTCGCGGCTTACCGGGCGGGCCTCTCGGCCGGAGTCAGGCGCACGTGCTTGCGACGCGACCGAACCGACGCGTTGCGGTGAGGTCCCCCCCCCCTTCCCCCCCCCTCCGACAGCGCCGTCGAATCGATCGGGCCGCGACGGTCTCGGTGCCACCGTCAGCCGGGCTGAGGTACCGGACCCGGCCGGTGCGAGCCGGTGACCGAGCGGCGATCAGAGAGCGGCAATCTCAGAGAGCGGCCATCACAGGCGGCGATCAGGGCGGCGGTCAGAGAGCGGCGATCAGAGTGGCGATCAGAGAATGGCAATCAGAGAGCGGCGGCCAGAGAGCGGCGATCAGAGAGCGGCGATCTCAGAGAGCGGCCATCACAGGGCGGCGATCAGGGCGGCGGTCAGAGTGGCGATCAGAGAACGATGACCAGAGAGCGTCGGTCAGAGAACGGCGATCAGAGAACGATGATCAGAGAGCGGCGGTCAGAGAACGGCGATCAGAGGGCGGTGATCAGAGAGCGGCGGTCAGAGAACGGCAGTCAGACAGCGGCGATCAGAGAGTGGCGATCAGAGAGGGACGGAGAGAAGAGGATGAGGAAGAGGACCGAAGGAGGGAGACAGAATAAACTGGAGGAAAAAGACAGGAGGGGCCAGAGATTACAATACGGGAGCGCACCGGAGGAGGAAGGAGGATCGGAGGAAGAACAAACAGGAGGCAGAGCGCGGAGGAGGGAGAGGTCCGGAGAATGGAACGGAACGGCGAATGGAGACGACAGAACGAAGAAAACTCGGAGGATGGGAGGCGCGGAGGGAGACAGAGACCCAGAGAACACAGACGGCAGATAAAGAGAACAGGAGGGAGAGAGAAGAAAGAGCACGAGCTAGAGGGACCAATGTGAAGCAGGGACACCAATTATCCAGCGGTCAAGCATGCACACAAGCACTTGTTGACCGAAGTCTCCAACCAACGACAATGCCGCGCTTAAACGTTCACGCGACGAAACAACGTGAAGCAAATAAATGGCCGTCCAACGGGCAATTTTCCTCAGAATGTTGGACCTTGTGTGTCATTGGTGCTTTGCGTCGCACTAAGCTGTTGAGGCTATATGGTGTCTCCAACATGTCCCTCGCCCTGACGGGAAGGGCGGGCGCTGCGTAAAATCCACGATTTTAGACCTTCGCGATTAGCTTCGTTTCGAATATCGTCGAGTCGTTATCGTTCTCAAGGGCAAGGGCAGCTCCTGAACAGATCTTGAACTCCGGAACGAAAAATCGTGTTTGCCACTTCATGTCATTGAATGACATAAGGAAGTGGACATGCCGGAAGAGAAGACATGACAATGGCTCTTCATCACGTCAATGCATTCGGGTCACACCAGCCTAGTGTCGCCCTCCCCCGGCGGTGGGTGGGGCGAGGAGCGGATGGGGCGGTGGCAGGGATGAGGGGCGGATGGGGCGGTGGCGGGGGCGAGGGGGCGGATGGGGCGGTGGCAGGGGGTGAGGGCGGGGCTGGCCGGGCTCCGCGGCCGCGCCGACCACGCCAGCGGCGACACACCGCGCCGGCCCCGTCACTGGCCGGTAGTCGGCCGCCCAGCCGGCGTCTCGTGACCTTGCAATCGGCCCGGCCCCGGGCCAAGACCAACGCCGGCGGCGGAGGCGGAGCCGCACGGCGCGCCCAAAAACGACGTGGGCCGCGGGGAGCGTTCGTGGGCGTTGTTTTATCACTTCGGGTCAGTGGCTTTCGTTGGCTTTGTCGGACGATGCAGGAAATACAGAGCGCAGAAGGCGCGTGCTCTGGTTCTCGCGAGCGGTGAATGGTGCCTGTAGACAGGCCTCCGTGCCTGGAGTAACCCGAAGTTTCAAGAACACCCATCCCACACACCCTTTTGAAGTCCATAGCATCAAAACCTTCTCCCACCCGGCTTCTGAGCCCAGCGCGAGCCTCAGTACATCGCAATGCTGCGCCGTTGGCGCGTAGCCCTCGCTCACAGGGCACCATCACGTGGCGATGCCAGCGTGACTTCATGCAGCACGGAAGCCACGTGCACGAGCGAAGCTATCTAACCCACGCGTGGAGCGAATACTTAATACCATGCTCGTGCACAGCGAATATTTAATATCACCCAACCGCGGGGACATGGCGTTTTATTTAATACCACCCCGAATATTTAATATCGTACATGCGCGATGCGTGTCAGTAGTGTCACGCACGCAAGGCGCGAAAGGTTCACGTAATATATCATAGCATACATACCTATATGTAATATCACAGAGTAGTGGTCTCACGCACACAAGGCACAGCTTTTGCTCAGCGTACTGCAGCCATTGTCTGCGTTGACAATAAACAAGGCACTACACGCCGGCCAATCGCATAAGCCTAACGCAGCCCGACCCAGACATGAACTCGCCTAGCGACTGCTGAGCGGACCTCTTCATTTCACCTTTGTGGAAAAGGCAAGATGGCATGCCATTTCCTACAGTCATTTGGCACACGAAGTAAGATTTTCAGCAAATCTGGTTTGGCTCGCAACTGTTTTGAAAGCGACAAAGATAGAGTTGAGAACTCAAGTAGTTTAAGCGCAGAAGTCTGGCGTTCATTACAAATTCAAAGCGCTCAAACCGGTTCGTGAATTCCTTCACAAAATGTGACGGGTGTAAGTGCAATGACTGTGACAATGGCGTACGCAATGGCACACGTATTTGGGTGGGATAAAACTAGAACATGTTTGACAGATTCGGCTATGATAACGACAGAAACGTCCCGTTTCAACTTTCGTTTCAGCACACTTCCACCGGCACAACTGCAACAAAAGCTTGCGATATTAGAAAGGTTGAGCGGTCGACTATTCGGCTCTTCAAGTGCAGAATGAGTCCCTGCCGGTTTTGTTTTCCTGCTCAGTCCGTTCCCAGATCGCTGATATGAAAAATAATGGCGAACGTGACGTCAGAAATTCGCCCCCATCATTCCTTGGCACGGACACGTTAGACGTCCTGAGAAACCACGTGAGACTCAGGAGACCTTGAGAGGCCTCCAGAGACTCAGGAGACCTTGAGAGGCCTCCAGAGACTCAGGAGACATCGAGAGGCCGCGTCAGACGCAGGATCCCTTAGACGCATCAGGAGACGTCTTGAGAGATCTCGTGAGACTCAGGAAACCTTCAAATGCCTCGTAGGACTCATGAGGGTTTAAGAGGTCTCGTGAGACTCAGGTCTTCAGAAACATCATGAGACTCATGTCTCCGAGGCCTCTTGAAACTCAGGTGTTCAGAGGCCTCATGAAACTCAGGCCGACCGAGGCGAGCTCCCTATGAAACAGCGATGCGAGGATACGTGACGAAATATGGCGCGTGGAAAACGGGGTGGATGCAAAAGCTATTGGCTTTTCTCGTCCGCAGGTCGTATGAGTATATCTTAGGCTGCAGTTACCTGTAGCTAATAATAGATGAGTGTCCGCTCCACATCATTGCAAATCACGCGGATGAGGGAAATATACGGACGCGCATATCGCACTGCATGCGCAATACTACAGGAATGCTAATGAAGAATAACATAATTCGCACACCATTTAAATAAGGGACAGGCTCTCTAAAAAAAGTAGTGGAAGTACAATGAGAATGGATATCAAACACACAGTCATCTCCGTTAGTGATACCAGTCTCTTGGAGGGGATGGGGTAGGGGTGCATATCGCTATAGGGGTATGGATATGGCTGGAGATAGGGGCATGGGTCAAGGTCGGGGTAGGGGTCGGGGTAGGGATAGAGGCAGAGGTAGGGGTGGGGGTAGGGGTAGGGGTAGGGGTAGGGGTAGGGGTAGGGGTAAGGGAGAGGGAGAGGGAAAGGGAGAGTGAGGAAAGGGGAAGAGATGGAGAGACACAGGGAGAAATAGGGAGAGGGAGAGAGAGAGAGAGAGAGGTATAACAAGACATCGACAAAGGGAAGAAAAGAATAAGGGAGAGGGAAGAAGAGTGAGAAAAGAGGAAAGAGACCAGGAGAGCGGGGAGAAAGAAAGATAGGGAGAGAGAAAGAAAGTGAGGGAAACAGAAAGAGAAAGAGAAAGCGAGAACGAGAAAGACAAGGAGAAAGAGAATGAGAAAGAGGGAGAGGAAGAGGGGAGAGAGGGAGACGGAGAGTGAGAGAGAAGGAGAGCGAGAGAGGGAAAAAGAGGAGAGGGGGGGGGGGGGCAAATGAGAGAAAGAGAGAGAGAGAGAGGTCGCACTGGAGGTCCCTTGGGTGCTGCGGAGCGGCGCGCGCCCCGCCGGGGAGGAGCCAGGTGCGGGCCGGGCCAGCGTGGCCACCGGGGGCCGGGCCGGCCGCACGGCCAGCGGCCGCCAGTGACGTCATGAGCGCCGGCGGCTGTCAGTGACGTCTCAGGGCGACCGGGGATGGTTCAGCCGTACCGGGGAGCGGGGGATGGTACAGCTGTACCGGGGGAGCGGGGGATGGTACAGCCGTACCGGGGGAGCGGGGTGGTTCACCGTACCGGGGGAGCGGGGATGGTTCAGCCGTACCGGGGGAGCGGGGGATGGTTCAGCCGTACCGGGGAGCGGGGGATGGTACAGCTGTACCGGGGGAGCGGGGGATGGTTCAGCCGTACCGGAGGAGCGGGGGATGGTTCAGCCGTACGGGGAGCGGGGGATGGTACAGCTGTACCGGGGAGCGGGGGATGGTTCAGCCGTACCGGGGAGCGGGGATGGTTCAGCCGTACCGGAGGAGCGGGGGACGACAGTGGAATGCTTTGTTATTTAAGATGTCACTAACGTGAAATGAAATTATTGGTTCTGGGCCGTCCCCATAACCCGCCAGACAACGGTACCGGCTTGTTTCCAATTTGACATCTAGATGACGATTCATGAATATTTTGCGCTGTTGAAGAACATCGTTGGTCGATGGTCGGTTCTGTAGGATGGCCCAAAACGCAACGATTTCGAGGTGGGATTGCCCCCCAAAAAACATGTTTACTTTTGGGGACCCGAGTTTTATGCTAAGACTTAAGACAATGCAAACAAAATCAAGGAAGGCGCCATAATTCAGGAGGCCTTTCCTTGCGGAAATGTTGTAATTTCAGTATCTGTCAGAAGGCATTCCACAAACTGTCAAGGTATTGCAAGCTGAAATATGAAGAAATTTGATGGAATAACTGAAAGAGAATAGTGGCTTATAACTAACAACCCCTGTGTTCCGCCACAGCATGGGTACGGTTAACATGCGCCCGGGTGGCCGGCTGGATACCCTTCGCTCAGGTGGGGGGGGGGGGGGTCAATTTGACCCCCCTGAGATATCGGGAACTAAGAGAGCAGGATACACCAAATTTACAGGGTGTGTTGACCTGCACGTGAATTCACTTAGGGCAAAGTTTCAGCTTATTAGGTCGTGATCTTCGGGTTAAATAAGGGCAACAAGGTCAAATTCCAGGTTGGTCTCCAAAGTGCCCCCCGAGCCTAGATAAACGTTTCTAAGCAAAGGTCACATCCTCATTTACGATGAGTGACCTTGTTTGACATTTTGGAGGTCATGGTGACCAAAATAATATAAGACTGCTTTGAGTGTTGCATTTAAATAAGTGACAAAGATTACGCTGGACAGTATGTTCCTAGAAACAAAATGCTGACGTGGGTAATTTTAGGTCAATGACCTATTCTGACCTCTACGCAGTCCATGGAAGATGAAAAATGCGATTCCTGCAATCAATAAATTCGAAATGAGCACTAGAAACTGCCCATCCAGGAGGCCCTAGAGTAATAAAACATATTAGTTTTGACCTTGGTCATACCTTCATACCTGACCTTAGGTCAATGTAATTTGCTCATTCAACTGTTGTGTTGCCTAGGAAAATACCTCAGAGATGTATAGCTTCGTCTAACACTTCGTTGTTGCATCAGAGAGAACGATTCCCTGGAAATTGACTTTGCTGAAACCATGGCCTGACTTTGACCTGCCATAGATCAGCGACCTTACAAGGTGAATCTAAATTGATCTTAATTGATCATGTCAGACGATCCGCTATTCAATTGTCTGCAGCTATGCAAAATATAGCGCGGCTGCGTCGCGATCGGTCGGAAACCATTCTCGAAAAATCTTCGGGGGGGGGGGGGCAATTTGACCCCTCCCCACCCGAGCGCGTGTTAAGGACAAGGCAATGAAAATCACATGGACACGCTATTTAAACTCCATACACTCCATAGCACATGTGGTTAGAAATATTGGATGTATGTGCGATCATTCTTAAAATCCCGACGATCATAAAATATCAGATCAAAATCACAATTTTCAAATGATAACTGAGTTCAAATGGGAGATGTGTGTTCAGTGGAAATGACGGCACAGAAAACATGAGCATTCTGGTAGCAGGTATCCAATTTATCCATCACACCAATTAAATTGCAAGGTGGCATTTCATGATCCCCTCTTGGCAACATCACTACACCAAATCTTGGAACTCATATCAAAACTGCACTAGTGAGTCAGGGACAGGGGTGTAATTTCCTCACCAGCTGGGAGGGAGGCTGGGGTTTCCTATCTCCAAACACACTGTCCTGTCCACACATGTCCTGCAGTCCATTAATCCAACATTGCTTTGTGACAGCAAATTGATATGGGATTTGTCTCGAGCTAGTCTGCAAAAATAATCCTTCCACTGTGCCAAACACCAAGCAAAAGAGATGCACTAATCCTGCAAATGTGTGTCCAAACACAGTTCAGGTTACTTTGTGCTGCACCTACAACTTATCTTGGAAAACATAGTTTGGGTAAGTTCTGCCTATTTCACCTGAATTTACCATTTAAAAATTAAAATTCTGTGGAACACTTTCAATGTATTGAGGTCAGTGGCAATGGTGCACCAAAGTTTGGATACTCAGGTTTATAGTGCACATATTTTGATATTTTTGGCACAGTATCACCACTATGCTGGGCATGTTAGAGCAGCATTATTTTTGCAATAGCAGGTGTTTGGCATACAGTTGGAACATCATACTTAGCAGTGACTTTTTTCTATTCATCTCTCATTCACATTGCATATACATCATTGTCACCAGCAACCAGAAATTCCCAATCTCCCTGTTCTATGTTTCCCATGCTCATGCACTTGCTCCACAATTTCTAGACACAAAACACCTAGGCTTTTGGTGCACCCTTAAGCCTCAGCCACTGTCATCATCATGGCTATAACATTTCTTACTGAGAAATAGTACATGTTCACAATATTGCATTTCTTATTTGCACCAGTGCACCATTCTATATGTATGGGAGGTGTTCTGCTTATTTAGAAGACTTTGCTAGCACTCCTTGTCACTTGCTAATTGGTAGTGTGTAGGCTGATAACCATATGGGAGAAGAGTCCTGCATGGTCAGCAATATGGGCTGGCAGCTTGTTGGGTAACCAAGAACAAGCATGTTAAGCCAGTGCATAGCTGGGGCCAGCCTGATTTAACCAAAGAGCAGAATTTCAGTGTATGGCAATGATGGTACCTCATTTCTGCCAACTGACCACTGCTCCTGTGAGGTCATCATGGACAGGGTCAGTGCTTAAGGTAGGAGTGCCAGATTGCCAGAATGAGTATGCACCCTTGGCATACTCATTCCAGAAAACAGGTGTACTGTTGCAGTGGTTATAGGCATACATCAGCCTGTGTGTCATGACTGATATAGAAGTTGAAAGCAAAGTCTGGACTAACAAGCATGTCCAGAAAATTGTATATTGTGTTAGATAACTGCATAACATAGCATCAGTCTATTGAGAATAGTACATGTGTGCCAACTCAGGTCAGGCCAAAATGCACTGAAGTTGCAACTTACTTTTGCTCACATTAATGTTTTGGGAGTGTTGTTGCCTGAAATAACTGTCACAACATCATAATTCCTAGCAATGTCTCTGTGCAATTGGTTGTAACTGTGTCAGATTCTAAGGCACTTTGAATGATGCATGCAAAGTGCATGCATCATGCAAAGTGCTTATCATGCATGGTGGCAGCCATGCATCAGCCTCTGTGCAAAATTTGACAGTGTGCATGTGCTCAGATTGTTGCAATGATGTCATTGCTATGCCTGACATTTTATGGTTAAGGAGTGCTTTGCAGTCTGGCTGATCAGCACAGTCCCAGGCTGAGTTTTCATAAAAAGCACAACAAACCACTGGCAATTACAAAATGGCATAACCTGGTGTATGCAGCACACTCAGGCTTCAGTAAATAAGCACAGCCTTCACGCCATTGTGCAACAAGCCAGGGCTGTGAGGAGGTAAACATCCACCGAGAGCACCTATGCATCAGCAGGGAGGTGTGTTAACCCAATCTGGCGCACTGACTCACTTTTAACGATCCGCTCCGCAGTCGGCAATCTTTGGTTGTTCGAAGTCATAGTCACGCACTTATTCACTCCCAGGGCACAACATCAATTCAAAAGTAAAGCGCCGCACACAAACCACAACGTATCAAAATATCCCACCCGAAGATGGCGAGCACAGGTAAATAACGATCCGTTCCGCACTTTGCAACTTTTGCGCAGGATTTGACGCATGCAGATGGCGCTAGTGTGCAGTATCGAAGGGGACGCTTTCTTGCTATGGCTTCGAGACTCTAGAGATGGGTACAATGCTGTCTGTTACACTTCGTGTGGAAGCGTGTAACTGTGTACATTCATACCAAAAGAAAACCCAACTACCCCTTCAGTATGCAATCTTGGTTGGTAATTTGTGCCGATAACTTGGGCATAAAGTGCATTGCATAATTTGAAGGATGGGCGCATTATCAGAGCTAGGGAAACATAATTTGATAATCACTCGATTTTAGATCGTACCCGAACACAGGCTGGCTGACTGATTGCATCATGGGTGTAGTTGACTGTGACTACGTACCAGTGATTGTAAAAAAGTGGCTCCTGCAATGACTTTCTTGATTGAGTTGAGACTGAATGACTTTGTATGCCCCTTATAACATCAGTGGGTGCCAATGTCTGGCAACATATGCAGAAGATGCAATCCAGGACTGTCTCTTAAATGAACCCCACAAAGATAGCCGCCATTTCTTTTCCACACCACGATACTGTGGAGATCGGATGCTAAGCGCTCTTTTCGGGGACCAGGAGACTGATCAACGCCGGGATTTTGAGAATCGCAGCAAGCCCCGTCCTCATTTCTTGAACACTGCTCAGTTTGTCAGGGACGTAGATTTGCGCAGATCATTAGGGAGGGCCCGTGAAGCAAGGATCTAGCAGAATAGGCCCGCCAAAAGATGCTCTTTTAAACGGATTTGGCAACTTTTTTGACAAACAGCATTTTCTGCATAATTTATGAGAAAACGCCGTATTCGAGCAGCATGTAATCACGGGCCATCAACTAGAGCTCGCATAAAGCAAGTTGTATGATATACCTTACTGTTTTCATCAACGTTGTGATATTCCAGCACTGCAAAGCAAACATTGTAAGAAAAATAGATGCTGATGGGTTGACAGAGATGGTGGTAGATTAGGCTAATGGACCTGCTTCCAACCATTTCAGCTGCGTAATCACGTTGGAAATGTGCTCCGATTTCTTCTTCCGTTCGTCGTACGAAGCGAGCGCCTTCGACAGACCAGGGATCTAGTTACTCGATAAAGCTGGTATTCGTTAGTAGAAGCTCATCATTGGATAGACTTAAAGCAGACGCGCGCAGTTTCGCAAAACAAATTGGGAGGGCTGAGCAGAAAAGATCGATGAACTTACCCACTGATAACAGCGGAAAATGTGTTCCTTCCGGATTTTGGCCAATTTTTTCTCAAAGTTGAGATCTGGAGCTTCCAACCGGCGGCGCGGCCGTGAGCAAACTAGGAGGGCGATGGGATTAGAAGCCCGGAACTTCATGAAAATTTAGGATTAGCCTCGACAAATCTGACTGGAAACAAAAACGAAAGGTGGCTATGCCCCTCCTCTTCTAATCCAAACTCAACAGCAAAAATTCCCCTGAGACAAACATTACTGGATCAAACAGTTCACAGATAGACGTGTCATTGTACAATTTCTGGGGTGCTGACCCTCTCCCCCCCCCCCCCCCAGCAGTGCTGACTTGAGTCCCCTCAATGAGCCTCTGCTCTTCTGAGCCCCCCCCCCCCCCGCCCCCTTCAGTACATATGAACAGAACAGGGAGTACAGCGCCAATGCAATGTAGGAAGTGCCTGAACTGCCGGACTACACTAAATACCTAAATGCATCAATTTGAATATCATCCGTCACCATATATAAACAGTATGACTATCACGTGAGCTTTAAGGAGAAGTCAATATTTCTTTTTTGAAACTTCTATATCAGCGGTGCAAACGAAAGTGCGCAAAATCTGCGGAGAAATCAGGTGGCGCCATTGGGGAAGGGAGGCGGGGGGTTGCGTCCCCTCTACCTTCGGATAGCAGGGAACATTCCCACCTCTCTATCCCAACAACGCCCTTACAGTGAAACATGTGTTTTTGGCAAGTGCTTGCCTTCATATGGGCCGATTTTTCACCAGAATGGGGTTGATTACCTTTGCTAGCATTGAATTGCTAACGACAGGGCAGAGTGGGATGAGTCGTACCAAATCCAAGTATCAGGGTGATATACTCCAAATCTCTACGATAGTTGGCAGCCTTCAGTTACTCAGTTCATGCCCAGCCAATCCTTTCAGTGTATCTTTCAGTGTGCTTCCAGCCGCTTGCGTGCACGCGTTTTGTAACGAGCGCGACAGGGTCGTGTTTCGCGTATCGTTAAAAACTAGAACAAGCGGTGTAAATTTGTGTTTAACGGCATACGGTAAAACAACATCAATGTGAGCATTATGCTGAATGGCGGGAAGTGCGTGTGTTGAGTACATACTGCAAAACATTTTGTGTCTGCCTCCCAAGGATTTAGGTGCCGGCAGTGTAGTGGTTAACGCGTCTGCGTTAACCGCCGCGCGTCTGGGAAACCAGAGGTACGGGGTTCGATTCCCCGCGGTGCAGCTGTGCATGGGCTATGTGGTATTCATGCATTATATCGCTAATATGTCATTGACTGACTTACTGCCAGTGAGTAAATGTCATTATTACCATGACTCATTCTCACCCAAAAACAAGTCGATATTTACATTGCCTATGTAGGCCCATGATTTTTACCTGGACGACTGAAAGACGTCATAAAGTACAATATTTGTCACATTTGTAACGAGATTTGCCCACATACGTGTTGTGATTGGTTTGCTGCAGTGGATTGTTTTGGTTGTGAGCCAGCGGACTTTCATGAGAAGACAGTTAGTAAGTTAAACCAGCCAATGATTACGCTGAAGCATGTTTTAAGAGTACTGGTCACAAGCAGTGGTGAATCGATAACATATTTGCTGCTACGAAATACAGTTTTAGCTGTTTCTTTAATTTTGTGCCAAGTGGAACAAGAAGATATGATATGCTACATGCAACTTTTGATGCACGTGTCGTTGTCTTGCACTTGGAGCTACTACGCTTTGTCGCACCGTCGTAATGATTAAGCTTCGCCTACCTTGATATGTGGTGCATTCATCCAAGCCCGATCGAGGGCCGGCCGCCATGCGGAGGCGACCGGCGAATGATAAATTATCTATCCTCCCGCCGTTTAACTCACCAGCGGTTGGCCGCGGGATAAATCTAAGAACACGGTGGAAAATATCGTCTTGAGTAGAGCTCAACGCCTGTCATATTTACAGTTTTTTTGTTTAATTTTTATCCGTTTTTTGGTGTTGCAATTCATAGCAGAGATGTCCCCAGAGAACGTCCTAAACCAGCACGTACTCGAACGTAACCATACGTAGCTAGTACGTACCCAACTCAACGTACTCACTGGCCGGATTGGCCTGAACTGGTCTAAACGTGCTGCATTGAGTTGTTGAGCTGCGCAATTTCAGTATTATTGTCAGTCAAACACGTTCGTAATATGTTTTTTAACTTCCAAACCCCGAAAATTTCGTTCAAAAACCTGGCGCTCTCTCAAAATGCGTAATTCTGCGAAAATGGAACGAATAACTTTTTGAGCATCAGATCACTTGATCTGGCCTTGGGCAATGGCTTGACCTGCAATAACGCCTCGGAGCACTAAAAATATGGTTATTTGGTCATCTCACTTACTTGATTAGAATCTTTGGAACAAAATTGCTCATTTCAGGGCTGTGGGATGAAGGAGAATGGATACCGATGGGGCAGGACAACACGCGCCTGGAATGGCCAGCCACCGAACCTTAGCCCACGTAGAGACCCCTCTGCGGAGTGGGTACTTGGCACCTGGTGGGGTTCCCCCACCAGGGTCTCGTGGCTCGCTCGTTGCTGACGCATGCAGCCTGCCGCGGACAAGAAGGGTGTCGCGGGGATGCAGGACAAAACAAAAAAGAGGATAAAATGGTCGGATCCTGAAAATATGTCAAAATTATCCAGGTAAAGGTACCGAAAAAAATTATGCACGCGTACCGTGGTTTTCCAGGTATCTGGAAAAAGCTTACTTTGGGAAAATAAATGTCCATCCCAGTGCGGGAGGCTTAAGCATCCGCCCCTACTTGCATGGCAAGAAAGAACATAATGTATCTTTCGATTAAATTTCTTTACTTGATAGCATTTTCTAAACTAATCTGAATAAGCCACCATTCATTCATTTCTTCCCTGTCTTCAAGCTCCTAGTATTCTTATCCCTGGTCGCGCAAACGCTGCAGGTACGACGCTAGCACTCATCAGCGGCACTTCCAGGGACAAATGCAGGCTTTACCATATCGACAGTAGGCCGCAAATGCCCGAAACTTGCCCTAAAGAAGAAGCTGAGAAAAAAGCTACGAAATTGCGGTAGAGCAGGTGATATAGCGTACAGAAAGAATTTACATTTCCATGGATCATTCACGAAAACTCCACTAACGAAACGCACGATTTCTCTCCCATTTCTACTCAAGTATTGTCGTGAGGGTTGCTTGACCTCTACCTCTTATCAAAAATTGATGGCATCACCCCGGGCTCTGGCGAAAATGTAATGTAAATTATATTGCCTCACCCCCCCCCCCCCCCCCACCCAACTGATTTTATAATGCGGTTCTCCTGGTCACAGACCAACAATTTTACTGATTGTAGGCAATGTTGCATCCGGATAGCACCGTATCTGGTGCGTGCCCCTCGAGGCGCCTGTCAGGCAGCGGACAGTGCCAGTAGTTTTCCGTTGCGCTTTCCGCTCAAATCATTTATGTCTCATCAAAAATTAAGACCTTGTAACAATTGGCGCAAATACTTATTTTGCGCCTGATGCATCCTTAAAACACAATAACTAATTAACTAAGGTCTCATTCGTAATCAGTCACTGGCTTGTCTGGCCGGCGTTTCTGTAACCTTGTCCTTTCGGGAGCTGAAAGCATTTAGATGTAGTCTTGAGAAATTGTAACAGGCTATTGATGTACAACTGACGACATAGTTTTTTGTGCAGAACATAGTCCACCACAGCACCTTCTTCAGTGTTTTTGGTGTAATAAACGAATATGAATACATGAAGAACAGCGGTATTGTACTTCTCACTGCTCTAGGAAATGCACTTTCTGCCCAACACTAGGAGTGAGTGCGTCCAAAGCCACAGCCTATACCTTGTATCTTCGATTTGGGACTTCCTAGCAGACGACTCCAAGCTTGCGGCGATTGGCGGCGTAGCCGTGGAAATAACACAAACATCTTTTGAAATCACCTGTGGTGAAGTGGGGTACCGTCGCCGGGGTGTGAATTTTGCCTAGTGTTTCGTCTTCTTCGCTCAGTTGTCAGTATTGTTTCTAAGGTTGTGCAGATGAACTCCATTTCAAGCATGCTATTCAGTCGCAGGCATCAAAATCAATTAATTGACTGGGTTCGGTTTTTAGTTTTTAGCATGTGCATGGTGTAGGGGTAAGCCTACAGATATTTCTGCAATTCTACATCATTGTCCTTAAAGTACTAACACAGGCAAGTCTAATGAGCAGCAGGAGATGGGGCTGTGTGGAGGTCAAGGCTGTTTCATGTGTCATGCTTGAGGTTATTGAGACTAGATATAACAAATAAATACATGATATTTTGAGTTTGCATTGTCCAGAAGAAACTGTGGGTGCTAGCAAGGAGCCTTTCAACAAATCCTGGTATTTGTATTATGATGGGAAAAGATGTTGCTATAAGTAATGGTTGAATGCCTGTTTGGTGCTCGCTTCCTGCTGGACCTGTGCCATTAGCAAGGCTTGTCAGTATTGTTGGGTTAGAGAGAGCATATGTTTGAAAGAATGATAAATATTTGGGTGGTGTGCAAACATTTACTCACATTCTGTGCTATTGAGTAAATGTTTTGGGTTACAGAGGGCTGTCATGTGCTGCTGGTACTTTACAATATGCAGATTTAGGTGATGATATTCCTGCTAGCTAGATTAATTGGAAGTTTTAATTTTACTTATGTAATGGATCTTTCTCTATAAAAGTGACCTCATTTTGAGTTATCCAATGTTTTAGTTGAAAAGTGTCTGACTGCCCAGCATGATAAAAACAAATGGTTGTCAGGAATTTTTGTAGTTGAGGGCAAAATGATGCAGCATCTCCCCAAGTTACCTTGTACCTGCCTGCCTGGATTTTAATCTTTATGCCAAAATCATGCTAGAACATTCTGGCCTTGGCATAGGTTCCATGGAAGGAAGTACCAACTGGTGGCACTTCCACCTGGTATCGTGTTCCCTGCTATGGTCATATTCCTGAAAACAAGGTGCAACTGATACTGGTGCATCAACAGGTTGTTTTTTTATTCATGTTGAAAGGCAACTGGAATGGTGTCATTTTCATACTATCAGGCAATGAAAATTTTAGAGGAGCTGTCATGTGCCCGATCATCATAACATTGTGTATTAATGTCACAGATGTTCTTCTCTTTCAGACTATTTCTCACCTACATTATGGAGTTGTGCTTATGTAACTCAGTCCCATTGATTTTGTCGGAGCCCACCTGAAGATGTCATTCTCTCGACGAAAGTAAGACCCACTGCAAGCAGAGATGACTGTTCATGAGCTGTTCATCCTTGAAGGTGTTACACTGACCCCCCCCCCCTGATGACTGCTCATGAGCTGTTCATCCTTGAAGGTGTTACACTGACCCCCCCCCCCCCCCCTGATGACTGCTCATGAGCTGTTCATCCCTGAAGGTGTTACACTGACCCCCCCCCCCCCCCTGATGACTGCTCATGAGCTGTTCATCCCTGAAGGTGTTACACTGACCCCCCCCCCCCCCTGATGACTGCTCATGAGCTGTTCATCCCTGAAGGTGTTACACTGACCCCCCCCCCCCCCTGATGACTGTTCATGAGCTGTTCATCCCTGAAGGTGTTACACTGACCCCCCCCCCCCCCTGATGACTGCTCATGAGCTGTTCATCCCTGAAGGTGTTACACTGACCCCCCCCCCCTGATGACTGCTCATGAGCTGTTCATCCCTGAAGGTGTTACACTGACCCCCCCCCCCCCCCCCTGATGACTGCTCATGAGCTGTTCATCCCTGAAGGTGTGTCACACCCCAGAACTGGATACTGACCATGATGTATCCACTACCCAACAAACTAATGCCCCTTTAGCTGGGTGTTCTGTCATTTTCATTTAAAGTTGTCCCCACTATTGGTCAAGATTGTCAACAGTTTAACTGCCCCTGTGTACATACACTATGTGATAGCACCTTTGGGTGGCATGGGAGGCTTGTGTAAGGACTGAGATAAACCAAGCTGGAATGTGAGCATTGCCAGAAGGGCAAAGCCATTCCCACACCCAAGGAGGTCATCACCCTCATCTCCAGGCACTTCCTTGGTCAGCCTTCATCACAGGAATTGGCACCATTGGGCAACATGGTGACCATTGTGTTGCGACTCTCGCAGTGTGGAGAAACTGGGCTTCTCAAGGCCTCCTCCGGACGCGGAAAACGACGACTCTGGACTCGGCTTTCTTCGCGATGACATCGGGTATGGGCCAGTATAAGCCAGTATGGGCCAGTATGGGCCATTGGTCTCACCTCTGACAAGCTGGTCTGAACTGGCCACCAGCGGCCTCAGATGGTGCATGTATGCCTGCTGTTTACTGCCACCTTGCAACTGTAACGAGGGTACAATAGCGCTGTAACTGTAACCAGTGCTGTGCTAAGACATCAGCAGCTGACAACACGTTCACTAGCAAACTTGTCCTGCTGCTGGGCGTGTTCGCTTGCCTGGACCTGGAGTCCCCTGGGCTCACTCGGCGACCTTGGCTTCTCCGTGGTATCCACTATAACGGCGTTGAGCTCAGTGACCGCGGGCGAACGAGTTCAATTTGAGTATTGTGGGCTTGAATCCAGAGCGTTTGTGTGATCTTTTTTATTGGCTGGCCCGATGGCGACCTAGAAACGACGCGAATGGAAGTGGCTATGTTGTGTCCTGGCAAATGCGTTCCACGTTTAGCAACAGGTGATTCGCAAAGTCACCCTGCCGATTATCAGCAGTCCAGCCAGCTGATATTCCCCGCGGGCTGCCGCTATGGCGGACGCTGGTAGATCTGTTGCCATCACAGTGACATTGCTATCACAGTTACTGATAAGCTAAGTTTTCTTCTGTTCGCCAAGTGCTCCATGCGCCTGCCGCGGTCGCCGCGCCCCCTCCGTGCGGCACGCGCTTCCCAGCTGTGTGCGGCCGCGGCCGCCGAGGGGCGGCACAGAGCGGTGTCTCGGAGCGGGCGGTGATGGTTGTCTGGCTGCGGCGGCAGGTCAGCCACCACGGACGGCGACCTGCCGGGGGAGGAGCCCGGCCGCACCCAGTCCGTCATGTCGCTGCTCTCGTGGGGCGACGACGTGAGTCCGCCGGCGCCTGGCCGGGCCGCACGCTGATCTGACGTGGTGTGACCTGACCTCATCTGACCGTACCTGACCTTACCTTACCTGACCTCACCTGACCTCACCTTACCTGACCTCACCTGACCTCACCTTACCTGACCTCACCTTACCTGACCTCACCTTACCTGACCTCACCTTACCTGACCTCACCTTACCTGACCTGACTGGCATGGTTTGACCTGAACTGACCTTACATGACTGAAATGGTCTGACCTGACCTGACTGAGAGTGAAGGTTTTTGGTTGTCCTCCTTTTGAGGCGTTTCTTCCGGCTTAATCTGAACGTTTTGAATGGATGGGTTTTTGAGGTCAGAGTTCACACTAAGAAGTGCTTGTTGCATCAGCCCTGGCTTCTGCCCTCCGATTGTGATTACAGCGCGCGATTACGGCTCAACGACAGAATTTGGCGACGAAAGCTTAGCGCACCGTGATCCTCGACACAATTCCTCCTGCCCTCTGACGTCACCTGACCTTAAGTGCGACTGCTGCTACCGGCCGCCACAGGCCACCGACCGCCGTCCATACATGTGTAGGGCAAACAGCGAGCGTCTAAAGCGACTCGAACCCACTCCGTCGCGGGTCGTTGGACCGAAGGGCAGACTATTTAACCAACCGAGCTATGGTGGCCGACATTGAGCATACATCGGTTGAAGACCATGAGCGCGGCCTTGTCATCGCCGCGGCAGTGTCATGGTGCCGTGTGCTGTGGAGCCCCTGATCGCCCGTGGCCGATGTGGGAGTCCGGCTTGTGCGACGGCAAGCGTCCGCAGCACCGGTCACGTGACTTGCTGTGGAGCCCCCGATCGCCCGTGGCCGATGTGGGAGTGCGGCTTGTGTGACGGCAAGCGTCCGCAGCACCGGTCACGTGACTTGCTGTGGAGCCCCTGATCGCCCGTGGCCGATGTGGGAGTGCGGCTTGTGTGACGGCAAGCGTCCGCAGCACCGGTCACGTGACTGTTGGCGGGAGAGCGGTCTCTTCCCGTGAGGTGGCGGTGCGTCGCCGCCCTCCGCTGACGTGTGGCGTCTTCCCCCCCCCCCCCCGCCCGCCCGCCCGCGCGTGCGCAGGAGTTTGAGCGGGAGTCGACCCTGGAGGTGGAGCGCATGCTGGAGAGCGTCGACCGCCTGCTGTTCGAGGGCGAACAGGAGAAGACCATGGCGCCGGCGCTGGTCGACGAGTGTCGGCTCTGGAGCAAACGCTTCCCGCACTTTCGGTGAGAGCGGTGTCGACGCGCGGTGACCGTGGGGAGCGGCTCCGCGGCGCCGGCGGGTGGGTGCGGCGCTGCTCCGCGTGCGGACCGAGACGCGGGGATTGTACGCGCGTGGTGGCTGACTGATGACTCGACCTGGCGGATGTGCGCAGCGATTGTGCTTGGCGGCGCCCGGTGAGTCCTCGTGGGGGGGGGGGGGGGGTCGTTGGGTCGTCGCCGAGCTCCATACCCAGCGGCGGCTCCGACAGAACTCCGTTACTCAGGGCTCATCGCCGTATTTGTGTGAAGCCATCTGTTGTCAACGCAGACCACTACAAAGTCGTGGTCTGCTCGCCCGATGGTGTGTCGCCCCGGCGTTGTTCGGCCCTGACCCCGATAGCAGTCCGTGACGCCCTTTGCTGACCTCTGACCATGCGCTAGGTCGGTGTTGACCCCGGGACAGGCGGTGGCCCCATCCGCTGACCTTTGCCCCCCGGCTGTGTATGAGCGCGTGGCCTCTGACCGCGCGCTGCCCGTCGCCGCAGGGTGGTGGGCCGCCGGCTGCCGGTGCTGCCCTCCCGACCGCCAGACCGGGCCGTGGTGCGCGTGACGCTTCTCACCGAGGACGGACCCGTGGAGTGAGTCGACGCTCCCCCCTCCCCCTCCCCCTCCCCTCCCCCCACACCCAACCCTGTCTGTCGCTGGGACCGGCCGGGGGGAGGGGGCTCCCGGGGTGGTGCCCGGCGCTCGTGCGTCGCCGAGGGCTGGCGGGCTTGCAGCGTCGGATCGCGCTCTTGTGGGGTGCACTTGTGTCGTCTTAGAGACGGCTTCAAGCAGTTGGAGGTGTGGAAGCTGTTCGTGGTGTACTTGTGTCCAAAGGCGTTTTGTCGTGCGTGGTGGGAGTTGGTGGGCTTTAGGCGCCCTCGACAAATGATCACGTACAGATTCCCCCGCAGTGCGGACCCGATGCTACTGTACCTTCTGTCAACAAGTGGGGGCTCCCCGGTGCTTCGTCTGCACCAGAAAAGCGTGCAAAGACAAACCCGACACAAGTTTTCTTAGTCTAACCTGTCAGGTGGCAGGCGGGGCGAGGAAGCGGCGCTATCCAAGACGCGCTGTAGTCGGACTTGAGCTGACGTCGGTGTTTATCTGGTGGTGGCTTTCAGTGCGGCAGGTTCTCGCCAACATTTTCTGTGACTGGTGCTCCGGCAAATCCAATATTGCCAACATCATCGTTCTGCCCCAGCGCGGGCTGTGCTGGCTGCACGCGCCCCACGCACCTTATCCCCCTCCATATGGTGCACTCCGCCTTCAGTGATCGGTTCGTACCCTCCCCCTCCCCCTCCCCATCCCTCTCCACCCTCCCCCTCCCCATCCCTCTCCCCCTCCCCCATCCCTCTCCCCCTCCCCATCCCCCTCCCCTCCCCCTCCCTCTCCCCCTCCCCCCTCCCCATCCCCATCCCTCTCCCCCCTCCCCCTCCCTCTCCCCCTCCCCCCTCCCCCTCCTCATCCCTCTCCCCCTCCCCCTCCCCCTCCCTCTCCCCCTCCCCCTCCCCTCCCCATCCCTCTCCCCCCTCCCCCTCCCCATCCCTCTCCCCCTCCCCCCTCCGCCCACTCCAAGGTGTTGTGTGCGCTTTCGCTGCATGCGCGTGGCCTGTACACCGCCACGTGAGCTGAGTGTTTTCGCCCTCAGGGGCATGGTTTGCATAGTCTGCACATAGTCTACACCGACAAGGAGTGTTTTGCACATCCCAACAGAGGGAAGTCGCTGTTCCAGCCGCCACCCCCAGCGACCTGACCGCTGTCCTCGTGCCGCCAGTGAGGAGTCCGCCGCCTGCCTGCGCTCGCCGGGCCGGGAGGAGACGCTGTGTGAGCACGGCTCGAGCCCGGCGCCGACCGCCGGCTCGGCCCCGGCCGAGGAGCCGCCGGCGGCTGCCGCCGTCACGGACCCGACCGGCCTCGTCACGGAGATGGTCACCAACAGTCTGGTGTCGCTGCTGTGGGCCGACTACGTGCGCACCATGACGCCCGTGTTCCAGGTCAGCTGGAGTGAGCACGTGACCTGCGCTGCTCGCTCGGTGTTGCCGTGGCCCTGACGCTCGTACGGGCGTGTATCTGATGTCTCCCACGGTGTCTTTTTATGGCTGTTGATCTTTGACTTTGACCCTGAAGCAAGCTGGTTCCACGTGGTGTTTGTTTGTGTGGATCCTCAGCTTTCTTTGTTCCTTGACTTCCATCCTTGACCTCTGGCTGTTAGCGCCAACCGTAACCCTGACCTTAGGTATAAACCGGACCTCCGATCCTGACCTATCGAGGTGATTTGTAATTCAAGCTTGCGTCATGGGTCATGATCTCTAAATGTGACCTCCATGGCCTCTGAGCAGGGCCTGCGTCACTGACCGCAGCAAACTCTGACCCGAGTGACCTTGATCCGTGTCTGTCCCTCTGATTCTGATGAATCACAATGATCCCTACCTTTCGCATCCTCCACTTCATCTCCACTCCACTCCACATCCACTCCTTGCCACTACCAGTGACCCCTAACCCCTAACCCCTGACCCCTGAACCCGTCCCTGACCCCCTACCCATGACTTCCAACCCCGACTTCTGCCACTCACATTCACCTGTGACCTCTGACCTGCGGCCGTAAGCTCTGTCTGACCCAGTGACCTCTGACCT
Organism: Pollicipes pollicipes; assembly: GCF_011947565.3. NCBI lineage: Eukaryota > Metazoa > Arthropoda > Thecostraca > Pollicipedomorpha > Pollicipedidae > Pollicipes > Pollicipes pollicipes. The sequence continues at coordinate 14,930,467 of NW_023595962.1, read as the reverse complement.
GCGACCGTTAGCTCCGTCTGACCCGATGACCTCTGGCCGGCAGCTGGGTGCCGAGTCGGCCGAGGCGCTCAAGCTGACCTCTGTCTCGCGCGAGGCGTCCGCCCGCGCCCGCCGCCACAGCGACCCGGGCCGGCCGACCACGCCGCCGCTGCCGCCGCCCCCACCGCCGCCGCCGGCCCCGCCGCCGCCGCCGGCGGGACGGCGGGGCCGGCCGTACCTGGACCACGGGTTCCGGGTGGAGACGGAGACGGCGGCGGGGGCGGGCCGGCCGGCCGCCAGGGCAGGCCGCTCGCCGGCGCGGCCCCCGTTGCCGGCCGTCAGGCAGCCGGGCGGCGGCCGGCCGCGCGGCGACGGCGCCTCCCCGGCCCGCGCCGGCGCCAACAGGTGGGCAGGGGGGGGGGGCGGGGGTGTATGGATGAGATGACAGAGGAGGGGGCATAGGCGCTGCGGTGCGTCGTCATCTAGCGTTGGTGTTGGTGAAATTGTTGCGGGAATCTGCTTTAAAAGCGCTGAAAATGACAGATAGGGACATTAACTGGCTCGGGCTGCGTACCGTTCTGAACACTCCGAAGGTGTCCTAGGTCAACTGTGCTGTCACCTATCGGTATAAATTTCATATTGCCGCTTGATCTAGCTGTAATCAATCAAACCATGTCTAGAATGAGAAAAGCGACGTACTAACAGTTCTCAGCTTTGTGTTACGATAGCATGATGTATTTAAAAGGGGTTACGACTTCATACCTTGAATAGCAGCTTCGTTAGGTACACTTGTTGGGTATTGTTGGTGCAGTAGTCGGTGGTTCTCCGTGTTGCCCTGTCACATGATGGTGTTTCTCTGTGCTACGATTACATGACATAGGCTGACACTCTCATGCAATGAAATGCCATCCTGATCCGCCGCCGCCAGAACTTCTGTTTGGAAACGCGGTAGATGCTAGGCAAAGCTGCGCTCTTGTCACAAGAATACATCGCGGCCCATGTGACAGCGATTGGGTGCGGCATAATGTTCTCACGACCGCCTGAACCACAGATGATGATCGGATCGGGGCTGAGCGGGAAGGTCGTACCTCACAGCGAGTTGTTACGTGCCGTTCCCGTCGAGAGCAGGGTGTTTTCGGGGTGTTGGACGTGACACATCTGAGAGTTTGTGTGCGCCTGCTCCGCAGCCGGTCGACCCTGCCGAGGATCAGTCCGAGCACGGAGACGACCCGGCAGCTGGCGCCCACCTGGTCCCGATACCAGGGTCGCCAGGTCAGCGGTCACGGGCCACTGGGTCACGGGTCACTGGGTCAGCTGCAGGTCTGGGGGGGGGGGGGGTCTAGCCCTGTCTTTATTGCGCCGTGTGTTTCTACGCGCACCATCGCTTGCGCGTTCGAACTCGAGCTCTTGTCTTTTGTTCCCACCTCGACACTTACCTGTTGTTGTTACCTCGATATTCACCTGTCGTCCTCACCTTGACACTCACCTATTGTTCTCACCTCGACACTCATCCATTGTTCTCACCCCGACACTCACCTATTGTTCTCATCTCGACACTCACCCATTGTTCTCACCTCGACACTCACCTTTAGTTCCCACCTCGACACTCGCCTTTCATACCCACCTCTACCCTCTTTTTGTGTTCTCGCCTCAGCACTCACCTGTTGTTTCACCTCGGCATTCGCGCCCAATGCACCCGCTTGCGTCGCCGTTACATTCATTCGACACCGCGTCATCTCCGTATCCTCCACATGCGCCCGACGCGTTTGTGTCCCGCGATTTAATTTCATTCTCAAGAAATGTTCAGTTCTCAGCTGCTTACGTCTCCCGTTTTCCAAGGCCACCATCCCGTTTCTTCCCGTTTCCATTGCATCTGTTCCGCACTTGTTTTTCTGGGTAGTCGTCGCTCCGTGCGTTATGCTTTAAGCTTTCCCGCGTCTGCGTATGGAGCCTGTTTCCAACCGCCTACCGCCGGCTGCTGCTGCGCTGCCGACATGACGCATTTCGTTGCCGGGCGTGGTGCTCCGCAGCCTGTCAGCACCGTGGTAGCTTGTCTGCCGGCTACCGTCCGCGTCATTTCAGCAGCGCATCAGCCCACGGCAGGCGATTCAAAACAGGACCCTGGTCTCTATTCATCAGCTGACCTTCGCCCCGGTTCGTCGACAGGACACAAAGCCAAAGCACAAAGCCGACCCGCCGGCAGTCGTGCCGTCAAAGCCACAGCCGGCCAAGGCATGGGGTAAGCGCGGTCGGGGCATGCTGAAAACTGCTGGTGCGTAGGGCTGGCACCAGGTGCTCCCTCCGTGTCTGCCACGTGCCATGTGTCGTCGTGTTTTGGGAGTCTCGCATGGATCTCGTCATCCAAGTACCCACTTGTATGTGCAGATTTTTTAGAAAAAAAGGTTGTTTCTATACATTAGCTTGAGCTGGCAAAAGTCTAGCGTAGACAAACGTTTGGAACAAACACAAATCTAGACGTGTCCGCATTATTTCCGAGAGCGCGGCACGGTGCGTCCAGGTATCGCACTCGGTGACGCTTCGCCAGAATGGCTCCCTTCTAACGTGGGATGAACGTTTCACGCCGTTCGTTGTGAGCCGCAGAGCCGGACTTAAGGGCGTGCACGGGAACCTGCCGTCTCAGAGCGGACGGGCGTCGCGTGTCGGCAGACGGATGTCGCGTCCCGGCAGAATCGATTTGGTCGATTCGAGTGTTTCGAGTTTGCGGATGTCAGGGTATCGGTCGAGGTGGTGATAAAGGCGCCGTTTGGTCGGTGGGCAACTGGTAACTACGCGTCGTGCGAGGCTTACCACTCACGGTCGGTAGCAGTGTATTCACCAACTTGCTGTCGTCTTTGTGAGATGCGCGGTGCTTCGCGGTCTGTTACAGGTGAGTGGCTTTTACGGGTGCGGGGACACCCGGGTGGCACAGATCGAACATGGACGATGCTTGGTATGGAAAAAGATGTGTGAGTGGTTCGTTTTGTGGCTAGTTTTTTGCTTAACAGGAATGCGCAAAGGTGTGGTATAGATTCTGCCAGGAAACAGACGTGCGGACTTCTGACGGCGAGCAAGCGTGATTGGTTGGTGTGTGACATCACGTCGTGCGTGGCGTCACTTTATGTGTGACGCAGCGGGGCTGAGCTTGCGAACCTTGCGAAATCCTGGGAATTGCAGCACGGTTTGGTAAAGCAAGTGTAGAGCGTTTCCGGTGCATTCAGACAGTATTTCGCGTGTCTCCAGTGCATTCAGACGGTTTTTGTGTGCTTCCGGTGCATTCAGACAGTATTTCTCATGTTTCCTGTGATTCAGGCTGTATTTTGTGTGCTTGCCATGCACTTAAGCCATATTATTGCGTTTCTGGTCACCCTCGAAGGTGAGCAGCCGTCCAGAAAGCACGATACGCGTCACTGGCCATTTGCAGTGTCCCTCCCCGGGTTGCGTGCTGGTTATGCTGGGTGACCCCTCTCGCGTGGTTACGGTGTATAAGTGTAACGTCCCGTAATGGTGATGTCTGCTGCGTCCACTTTCGCTGCATTAAAGCCCGCGCTCGCCGTCCATGTGTGACGTCATATATGGGCGGCGCCTGACAGCGGGTCTGTTAACGCAGGCTGGCTGCTCGGGCTCCTGCCCGGTAGAGCCCGCCGCACCTCTGATGATGAGCTGTGGGACGGAGAGCATGTCATGCGCCGCCTGTCACGTACCAAACGCTCTACTCGATCTGGAACTGGTACTCCTGTAGATGGACGCTCTTGGCAGAAACTTCCGAATGTGTTTTTTTCTGTCACCAGTCCTGTTTCAAAAGCCTTTACTAGATGTTGTTGCCCGTGCCATGTGAACGTCTGCCAAGGGTGGCCTCGATTCGAGGCTTTGTCGTCTTCACTTCTGACGCCGTGGCGCGCTGCTGACCAAAGCCCGCAGTGGAGCCTCCTGCTGGAGAGCGTCACATGACCCGCCTGTGAGCGTGGCCGGCTGCTCTCTGCGCCGTACCCGCTCTCACCCCGCTGCTCTTTCCCCTCTCTCCGACGCTGGTTCGCGTCTGCCGCTGCTCGCGCCGGCTTGCCTCCGTGCTGCAGCCGGCGGCGGCTCCAAGCGAGCGCCCGCCGCCGCGCCGCCCGCCCGGCTCGCCGACTCCCGCCGCCGCCCTGTAGATGGCAGCACACGCGACGCCCGTAGGAGGTAGATGGCGCGCCCGTCGCGCGGCTGCTCGCCGGCCATAGCAGGCGACGGCTGACGCGGAGCATGGCTTGAGCACGGTTTGCTGCGTGTTGGTCCGTACTTTGAGCACCGCCTGACCTTGCACAGGTCCTGCATGTGAGCGTTGAATACCAGAGCACGGCGTATTTGGCTGATCTGCTAGAGGGGTCATCTGCAAACGAGCAAACATTTGTATCTGTGTATGCAATCACGTGGATAGGGATCGGTAAGCGTAATCGACTAGTCTGCACCCTGGTAATGCCGTGCTGGACGACGGGTCTTATTTCGCGATAGGGACGGACGTTTCTCCGTCACTTGCCGCGTGCGCTTATGGCAACTGCCGTGTGGCTTCGGGCTCGCAGATTCCTCTCCGGAGAAAAAGCGCTGACCGCAGCATTGCGGCCGCATGAGCTCAGCAGTTCCGAGGAACACATTGGGCTCTTGAGCGCGGGGAAGACTTGGTGGGACTGTCGGCCCAAACCACGGCTTCCTCGTCTGCGCACTCGCACAGTCCTCGACGCGGGATGCCGCGCCCCCACAGCACCCTGTGTAAGAGCAGCTCGCTGTGTAGGAGCAGCTTCTGTGCAGGAGCAGCTGCGTAGGAGCCGCTCGCTGTGTAGGAGCAGCTGCTGTGTAGGACCAGCTGTGTAAAAGCAGCTTCTGTGTAGGAGCCGCTCGCTGTGTAGGAGCAGCGTATATGAGTAGCAATTTTATAGGAGCAACTCAGAAAGCTCCAGAGGCCGTCGCAGCCGCCATCGTCTGCGGGCGCTGTGTCGCGCGGCAGCCCTATTCTTGGACGCGCAGCGGGACGCTCGTGTCGCCCACGTCCGTCCTCTGTTTGTGCCGACACAAGCCGCCGGTGGGCCAGTTTGGCTGCGCAGGTCACAGAGATCACTGTCCCGTCCGCCCCCGTGTATCGGCGACGGTGACCCGGCCGTGACCTTGGTTTGCTATCGCGCCCGCCGCTGGGGGCGGCAGGGGGTCTCGAGTACAATCGGCAGCCAGCACCCTGTCGGCGGTTATCAGTGTTGTTGGTGCGGCGTCTGGCTGGAGTGGGCTGATAGCCATGTTGGGTTGGGACTGCCAGCCCCGCTGCTCGGCCCCGCCCCCGCTCCCGCCCTGCCCCCTTCTGAGGAATGCCGCGTTCAAAGACTGGCTGGGCGGGCTTCCACGGCAGGGTGTGGAGACCGGCGCCGAGACTTGGAGGCCTGCACGCCGGGCCCAGCCACATGTGGCGTAACAGGTGCGGGTTGTGTTGAACCGTAGATACGGGTTATGCCGAACTGTGGGTTGGCGGAGTCCTGGCGGCGGGTGGGGAGCAGCGGTATGCTCGGTGGAGGCGCGGGGTCTTCGGAGAGATTGCGAGTGCTGGGTTTGTCAGGCATCGAATGGGTCGTGCGTGGGCTGTCGGTGCCGAGGCGGAGCCGCTGTGGAGTGAGCGTCGACCGGTTCTGCCGCTGCGCAGTATGAATGAACTTGGATAGCGAATGAATGAATGAACTTCTGGGATAAGCAGCTTGGGTAGCTGCCAAGGTCTGGACAGAGAGGCCGATATTCCCCCGGGTCAGACGGTTGCAGACAAAATCAAATGGGCCAGATGGGCTCCACTGGGGGCTGGTACTCAATGTCGTCGATTGACTAGACAGTGCGGATTACTCGGGACACTGGAGGTGGCCGGCGCGGTCCGGCACCAGCAGCCGGTGCTGCAGCGTGCTGGTCACGTTCAAGGCGTGTGTTTCGTCAGCGGATGCGGAAATACAACACGTGTCGCTTCTGACCCGACATGGCGATGTCCGCAGCTCTAGAGACTCAAACTCCAGCGTTACGCCACCGCACCGCTTCTGAGTCTCGTTCCGACTCGAGTCTTTTGACTCGGAGTAATTTGAGCCGCCGACCGTGGCACGCGGGCGCCACACCATGCATTGCCGAGGCTGAAACACCGCTCACCTGTCGTTTTGCGACGTGGCAAAGCACGCGCCTGATGTAGCTGCACCATCGTGGGCTCGAACTGTGAGACGCTGGAGCAGTCGCAGCGCCTTTCACGGTGGCAGCACGTTATCTTTGGGCGGCGATGGCCCGCCGCGTGTTTTCGATCAGACCGATCCCATGGCTACGCCCCAAAGCATGCGGCGCCTCACCAGACTCGCAGCGAAGGGATACTGAAGGCCAGGCCGCCACGAGTGATCAGGCCGGGACTAACTGACATCCAGCATGCCTGAAGGTTCGCTGCGCATGAGGGGACGGACCGCAAGGGCTCCGGATGCCGAAAACTCGCGGCCTTGTGGCCGGTTCTGGCTGGTGCCGACTCTTCGATGGCAGCAGGTTTGGCTGTGGCCCCCGGCCGCCGTGTGTGCCGTGCCGTCGGCAGAAGGTAACGCGCTGGGCGGCCCTGTTGCAGGCTCAGTTTCGCCTAGCCGCCGCCGCCTGCTGTCCAGCACGCACAGATGATGACGTCAGGCTGGGTGAGTGACCCCAGCCTTCCCTTCAGTTCATCCTTTTCTTCCACTCCCAGCGTTCAGGCGCTAGACCCCCAGTTAATTTCGCACAGATCAGGCAAGGTAGTGTGGTCATGTGGTACCTTTTCCCAAAGGTCGTTAATATAATCGCTATTTGGTATTAAACGTCGTTTTGCCAGCATCTCCTGATATGTTGAAGATCGCTCACTCAACGTAAGAACTTTGAACTAATAATGTCACAAAATCAATAGTAAGGGTCTTTCTTGTATCAAACAATGTGTTGGTGGGTTATGTTGTAAACTTTTGCCTGCTGTTCTGTTGATTTAATCATAAGCTCGATGTGGCCAGGACTAAGCTAGACAATTTTCCAATTTTACATGTGATTCGCATGATTTGCACTCCTCATGCATCCACAGTGACGTCACGGCGGCCCTGCGGTCTAATTGGCTGATCTGAGACCAGGCTGTCACCTTTCCGTCTATCTTAAAGGAGCTGGGCGTAACCCCTCCCCCTCCCCTCCCCCTGGTTTGTGCTACGCATCTGCGTTCGTCATGTCAAATCTGTCAATTGAACTATCTATAGTGTGTCAGGATAATAATGGCCCAATAACTTATGGCGCGTCCGTAGTTCGTACGTCATAGACCAACGGCGCAGGGTGCAACTAAGCATTGCGCACACATGAGTAGTGTATCAATCAGTGGACAGCCGCGGTAGATTGTGCATCGCAGATGACGTCATTGGAGCCAGGTGAGATAATCGAGATGAACACTTGCCTCAGGCGGAGCTGAGAGCAACCACATTTACGGCAGTTGCAACAGGATACAATGGCGTATTATCGTTATCGACGGTGCGTCACTACGTTGTGACGCATAGACATTTAACTTTGATATAACGCTTATTTTTTTCGTTTCGGGGTCTTTGACATTGCTTTTGATTAACGCGTTTGTGCGTTGGGTTAGCATTTGACAACAGTATTTGACGAACAAGATAACTGATTAATCACGATACTGGAGGCAGCTGTGTGGGAGATAGCAGCGCCGTGTTTTTCGCTGGGTGCTGTGCGGCTGGGCGAGCGCAATGTCTTATGTTTCTGATATGTTTGACACGTGTTTAGGCTGATTCAGTCAGCTGGTGCCTTCGTCAACTCATTAATTTCCAGCGTTTCCAGCAGTGTTTCGCTAATATTTGCGACACTATGCTCAGCATGGTGCGACATTAGGAACGCACGGAAAGATGACACGAAATTTGCCAATTTTTTTGCTAAGACGTTCAAAAATGAACAGGACTCAGCGACTGACTGATAGCACAAACAGTTTGTGTCAGCGGTGCTCAGTGGGACCCAGCACGGTGGCAAAGTATGGGTATCTTGGGCGGGGTGACGGCACGAAGTCGAGAGACGGCAAGGGCAGGAGACTGAAGGACGTGGCCTTCGTTGTACTGCGGGCTTCGTAGCGAAACTCAAATGGTCAAATGGCATGTAGCCAGGCCCCGGTCGCTGAGATGCAAGGGTTTGGCGCGGATGATACTTGGTAAAATGCAGTCTGGTGTGTCGCATCACGCGCAACAGCTGAAATACCAAAGCATCCATTTTTAAGAAACGTTTTTGCTTTCAGCTTTCGACAGTTTTAAGTACAGCGAGGGCGTATTTAAGCCGACACATTGACACAGAGCCGACACTGAGGTGATCGATGCTAGCAGCGGAACTATCGACTTTTCACATTTTCATTCCCGGAATTCAGTATGAACTACCGTCCCATGGTGTTGGAGAGGCCAGACACTCGCCTCCAGCACCTGACCGGCGGCTGGCGGCTGCTCGGGCCGCACCAGCTCGCCGACCTCGCTGCCGGTCAGCGCGGCCGGCTGCCGCGCTGGGGCGGGGCTTCACGCGGTCAGTCGGTGCTTGCGAGTGCTGGGTTCACATCCCCCGCCCCGCCCCGCCCTGCGCTGCCCCGTCCCGCCTCGCCCCGCCCCGCGCCCGCTAGCCCTTGGCCGTCCCCTTTCTGACGGCGCTGAGCGGTTCTGCACCCAGCGTGTGTGGGTCTTCCCATGTCATGGTCATGGGAAAGTGTCCCTGCACGTGCCCATGTAGTGCTGATCAATATGAACGCGAACGCTGTCGTCCCTTCGAAAAAAAATCAAATGCTGCTGTGCCGCCTAACCCCAGGAGTGGAGCACATTTTCAGGAAGTTCCAACTGCAGCGATGTCGGCGTTCTTCTAATGCCGCTGCGCCGATCCACCAGCGGTCCGGTCCAGAGAAGTGCGCCGGTGCGGCGCCGGCGGTCGTCACCCTGACCTGACCGTGTCGGCGGTGTGGTGTCCGCAGGGCTCCCGCCTGCCGCGTGGCGGCGGCCGCGGCGACCGGCGCCGGCGACGCCCGCCGCTCGGCAGCTGGAGGACTCAGCCTGCGGTCCCGAGAGTGGGCGAGGCGGCGGCGGCGGCGGCGGTGTTCACTGCGGGAGGGACGGTGGCCGGCGCCAGGCTTAGGTGATGACCGTGTTCGGTGATGGCGCGGGGGCGGCTGGCGCCAAGTTGGGCGATGGTGCGGCGGCGGCTGGCACCAGGTTGGGTGATGGTGCGGCGGCTGGCGCCAGGTTGGGTGGTGGTGCGGCGGCTGGCGCCAGGTTGGGTGATGGTGCGACGGCTGGCGCCATTTTCGGTGTTGGTGCGGTCCGGGGTGGCGGACGTCGGTGCGCCGGATGAGTTTCATTAGGCTCGACTACGCCCTGCGCCGTTTTCAATCGCGCTGAAAATCCCTGTCCACGGCCTGAGTCCAGGGATCTCATCTGTGTGCAGCGTCGTAATTTCTGAGCCTTGAGTTGAACAACTCACGTTAAACCTGGTTTGGCTTGGCTTCGAAAACAACAAAAACCAAATTGCTATCGCTCATTTGCCTGTGCTTTGAAAGCGGTGAAACAGGGCCGATTTGAAAACGGTGCAAGTCCTAGTCTCGCTTCGCGTGGCCGGCCATTGATGCTGCCAGAGCAGCGGCGGCTGGCGGCAGATAGCGCTGTGTACAGCTGACCTAAGGTCCGATGCGCACCCTCGACTGTCCCGGTGGCTCGTGCGGCGGCGGCGGCGCCAGAGGTCTCCGCATGTAACAGGCGTGCCAATCGCGAACCTTGAGGTAGACAAGGCCGGGCCGTGGGAAGCTGTCGATGAAGCTGTCGTCCCGAGCTAGATGGTGCTGCTCGCCGCCGGCGGGAGGTCGCGGCAGCGCGCGAGTGAGGCGCGATGCTGAGGGCGATACCCCGTGAAGCCGTGCGCTCGCCCCGCCCTCGCTGAGGGGAGGTCTGTCCGCTATGGTCGGCTGTTTGGTGGCCGTCCCGGCTCCACGCACCCGCCGCCGGAGTCGAGGCCGCTAAATTACCGACCGGGTGTGCCGCGGGCGACTCTCTGGTCACCAGCCGGGGCCGGTCCATCCACCGCCGCTGATCTGCGGGGCCGCACGCCGGCGCGCCGTTTGTAGGACCTCGAGCCGTGGTGTTTGTGTGTCGGTGTGTGGCTGCCTGGCGTCCGTCGCCAGGCGGCGCGGGGCGCGACGAGCGCGTGTTTTCGTCAGTGCTGTCAGGCCCTGTGTACCTCATCACGACGCGGCGAATACAGGAGAACGTCACAGTGCCGGGACCACGGTCGGCGCGCTGCAGGCTGGTGCAACGTTCCGCTTTGGCGAGGCGGAGTACGCCTCCGCCCCAACCCGCGTGGGGCTGATTCCAGCCTGCACCCCCAGTAGTGGATCTCGGAGTTGATTCCGTCACCGACCCGAGAAGATCCGTCCTGAAAGCCTCAGAATTTGAGCGCGTCGTCAAGCGCCAAGATCTGGCCGGATTTCAAAACGCATTCAGGCGCAGTTGATTCGCGCTGTAGTGGTTCATGAGATGGCCGGCTTCATGGGCGCCGTAGTAGCCGGAAAAGGATATGTATTTTAAGAACGGACCAGCCCCGTGCCCCTGAGTCGCGTTTCCTGTGCATATAAACCTTGCAGGCTTTTAAATGGTAGTAGGTACCTGTGCGGCCAACGCCTGGTAAGTGGGTGGATTATTTGGAGATAGAGGCGAGGACAACGCTGGGTGCGATAAATCCTTTCATTTACGGTGCGGAACGGTACGGTTGTCATTACATAGTCTGCGTGTGCAGTGCGCGTGCCAATGTTTGATGGAAAACGGCCGAGATTTTAGACTGCGTTGAGATGCTTGCCCGCAGAGACCACGGTCAAGTGTCATGCCACAACACGAGGAGAAACAACAACGCACCCACGTGCGAAAGGTGAATGGCGTTGCTTTCACTGCAAGTCAATTATCTCTTATTTTAACGAAATTTAAATGCTACACGTGTACCATTTGACGAACAAAATGAGAAATTTTCACTGGGACGTTGCCAGACTGGTTGTAAATAAATGGCCAGGCAGCAATATCTAGGGGTACGGCCGTTTGCAACACCCGCGTCTCGGCGAACCCGTACACAGATTTTCAAGCCGCTGAATCCATGCTTGGCGCGCGCGTCGCATGCAACCACTAAACGCGGGCGGCAGCCCAACGGTCCGCGGGCGGCGGGCGCACTGCACGAACAGAACCTCGATTAGATGCTACCGAAGAATTGTTCATGGCCTTGAAAGGTGTGACGTCATGCGACGGGCTGCAGGCGCGGCTCCAGACGGGCCGCTGCTGGGGTGCCTCTGCCAGGGCCGGTCAGTGTCGTTTCGAGGTACACTGGGCCGCGCTTGAGATCTTCAGTGCCGCACGCGTTGACGAACAATTCGCGTGATTCAGAAGGCAGATACCACAGGCACTAAGTGCCTGCCTTCGCCCCTGACCGGCGCCCAGCAAGCGAATTGGCTCTGGCGGACGAAAGCGACCTCGGGCGTCGCCATCTGCGCACGAACCGCCTTCACCGCGGGGGTGTGCTCTGAGACTGCACACTTGCACACTTGCTCCCAGAGACTGCTCTCAGTGCACACTTGTTCTCTGAGACTGTGATATTGTGCACTGCGGGGCAACGTCCGCAGAAGACGACACGGCGGCGCGCAAGTCTCGGTGGAGCGGCAGATCGGCAGAACCAGTGACGTCATCATGCTGGCGGCGGTAGCCGTGCTTGTAGTTTTGGTGGCGGCGCTGATTGCGTACAGCAGAAACGACAAAGACCGTATGCCCGGTAAGGCCAGGCGATGTTTCATCGCGCCGGTATGGAATCCAGCACCATTTAAGTAGGTGATTGTCAGAGGCCCGGGACGGAAGAAGGCGCCAGAAACAGTGCCCTTGGTTGAGGCGTCGAAATTGGTACAAATGGGTACGTCACTTTCCACAGTAACCACATATCGCTACCGCAAGCACCCATTTCTGGCCTGATATGGCTACTGTGGCGAAATGAATAGCTAACACGTCTCCGTGATCGAGCTGTGCCTAGTCGCTGCGAGGGCTTCCGTCGGTGATGGACATCTGGTAAATTATCTGTATCTGTATTATCTGTTATTATATATCTGTATCTGTAATAGATGAGTCTGGTAAGTTGGTCGAAATCATCGCGCAGTCAGGACTTCACGCACTGCCGCGTGGAGTCTAACTGCGCGCTTAACTATGCGGTTACGCGCTTAAGCCTGGTTTTGTTGCGTTGCTCAATGGGAGCGGCCCGCCGGCTCAGCCCAGTCGTGTGTTTGTAATCGTTCTCGATGTTTAGGGCAACGAGTTCGGGTCTGCGATCTTGATTATGTAATTGTTTTCGTAAGGATTGCAGGACATTCGTTTTTAATTAAACCTGCCCTTTTCACTCATACCATGCAGTGTCCTTTGACAGAAATGGCTCAAATAAGCAGGCGTTTGCGATTTTCGCCTTTATTAGCCCACGACTGTGGTAGATGCGATGCCATGCTGTATAAGATGTGATCGCTCGCATGTTAGTCCGCTGCAGGAAATCCAACACACGCATTAGGAGGGACCAGGTAAGAAATGAAGCAGAATGGAATAAAATGCAGGGAGATGCTCGGTCCCAAAGCCGTCCGACGCAGCTGTACGGTGACAACGTCTGTCATTCTCCAACGCCTCGCCAGGACTTCTGACTGAGTCTCAGCACCCGTGGCTCCTCCGACAGCGACGGTGCGCGCCCACCGCCGTGCCGCCGGGGTCAGCGTTGATGACCTGTGTCTTTCAGGTCCCCGGGGCCTGCCACTGGTTGGCCAGACCTTCTCGATGGATTTTATACGGAAGGAGGAGACCTTCATGAAGTGGCGCAAGCAGTACGGCCCCATCTACCGGTGCTCGATGCTGGGACAGACGGCCGTGGTGCTCTCCGACCCGGACCTCATCAGGGAAGCCTTCAGCAGACCTGACACCGCCAACCGGGTCATGTTTGACGTGCTTAAGATTTTCTACTGCGATAAAGGCATTATATTCTCCAACGGCGAGGTCTGGAAGCAGACGCGTCGCTTCACGCTCTTCCACTTGCGAAACTTCGGCATGGGCAGGACACAGCTGGAGGGACTCATTCAGGACCAGGTCAGCGCCTTCGTCGACGAATTGGTGGCACCACGCGTGGGCGAGGCGATATCCATCGACCACGGCCTGAGGATTTCTGTCGCTAACATCATCTGGGGTATGGTCTCCAGCGAGAGGTTTACAATCCACGACACAAGGGTGCTGGAGGTGATGCAAAGCTTCGACGAGGTGGGCAAATCGACCATGGTGTTCATCATGTTGTTTCTCTTCCCGGTGCTGATGAGGTTCCCCGCCCGTCTCACGGGTCTGGACAAGGTGAATCGGCTCTTTAACATACAGATGGACAAGCTCTTCCAGCCGGCCATCGACGAGCACGCGAGGACCGTGGACTTGGACGGCGAGCCCCGCGACTACATCGACTGTCTGCTGCAGGAGCAGCATCGCAGCCCGGACCTCTTCACCAACGGCCACATGCTGCGCTCCATCCTCGACCTCTTCGTGGCTGGCTACGACTCGACCAGCACCACGCTGCGCTGGGCCTTCTGCTTCCTCTGCTCGTACCCGGAGGTGCAGCGGCGGCTGCAGACCGAGGTGAGGGCGGTGGCTGGCGAGGACCGGCCGCCGCGGCTCGCTGACCGTCCTCGCATGCCCTACACCGACGCGTTCCTCATGGAGACGCAGCGCGTGGCCAGCCTTGCACCCTGCGGCATTGAGCACGTGGCGGCCGAGGAGTTCCAGCTGGGCGGCTTCACGATTCCGCGAGGGGCTCAGATCGTCGCGCTCCAGCAGGCCGTTCACGAGGACGAGGCGCTCTTCCCAGAACCCGGCCGGTTCCGACCGGAACGATTCCTCGACGCCGCAGGGAAGCTGAAGCCGAGCCGCGCGCTCATGCCGTTCTCCGTGGGCAAGCGGTCGTGCGTCGGCGAGGCGATGGCGCGCGCCGAGCTCTTCCTCTTCGTGACGGCCGTGGTGCAGCGGTACACGCTCCGCTTCCCCGACGGCTTCCGCCACGACTTCGGCGTCACCCGGAGCAAGCCGCTCCTCAGGGAGCCGACGCCCTTCCTGCTGGTGGCGGAGAAGGAGTGATCACCTTTGAGAGAGGATGTGACCTTTCAACTCGCGAAGAGGAGTGGAGATGACTGGAACAAGCCGCCAGCAACGGCTTCGAGTCCTTAGGGAGCCGACGCCGTTCCTGCCGGTGGCGGAGAAGGAGTGACTATATTCGAGAGAGGAAGTGGCCTCTCTGTTCGCGAAGAGGCGGTGTTAGGGCAATAGGCGGTAACGGCGACGGGTGGTCCTGGCGGAACGCAGAAGCACTTCTGGTGTCACGCGAGTCGAGTGATTTATCACTAAAGCCTTTAGGACAGTTCCTCTCGGCCTGCCACCAGTCGGCGTGCCTGCCATTGGGCCAGCAGGGCGGTGTCTCCTCCGGTGAAAGTGCATGTGATGTGAGGCGCGGGGAAGCTTTAAAGATGACTAGAACGAGTCGCCCAAAAAATCTGGCTGAAATGTATCATATCAAAATAACCCACCCAGCTGGATGACACAGGCTGCGGTACGGGTTCCCTTCCGCCGCCACTGCCGCTAAGCCCCGCTCGGACACCGTTGTGTGCCGCGTGTGGGGGCATTGCGAGGGTGAAAATACACGAAATGAGAAAATGCGTAGCCTGGCTGCCAACTCGTTTTCTCGTCTTTTCTCGTTTTCTCTTTCTCGTCTCGTTTCTCAACTTTCAACTCGTTACAGGCATGCCACGCGCCCCAGCGATACAGGCAAGTACTCACCGTGCCTGTGATCCGCAGACCGGGACGCCAGTTGACTCTGAGATTGCGAACAGCTGATTGTTGACGTGAAGTGGCGCAGATAAAGCATGATGCGCTAGAGTAACAGCTAGAGCTGCCACTTTCGAGCATGCAGGCCACCACGGAACCGACTGTGCGTTGCTGGTGGCGTCTGATCGGAATGTCGGCCCGTGTCGACTCAGTGGGACCCTGATCAGCGCGCGGGGCGCTCTGACTGGCATTGGAGTGCCCGCCCCCTGCGGACCGGGGCCGGGCCCAAGTACTGAAGGAGAGTAATCCACAAATGTATGGGGGTTTTAAACTGAAAAAGCCATCTTGAAGATCATATGGTGCAGTTCACAGCCCTGCCCTTCTTCAGAGCTAAACCTTTCCAGTTTACTAACTACGCTTCCGCGAAGATATGCAAACTACTTTGGGAATACTTTTTCTAGGTCGCCCAGGCATCTATAACGCCATGACAGCATCATTTATGTCCTGTCATTCCATTGGCTATGCGGCGATCAAGGCCCAAAAAATATATTTGTCGAGTTGTTCATATCTGGCGTTCGCGAGCACGATTTCCAGATATGACTGCCGTTAATTAGCCCACAATCATTGTTGTGCAGGGCACGGTAACGTAGTCAAACAATAACGTATTAAGGAGCATATTTACTAACTGGAGAAATTATGCCGTCTAGAGCAGCCTTCTCCACTTAAAAGCACGCCAAAAGTTGAAAGTCAGCCTTTTCCATCACATCTGATATGGCCTTCAAATGTGGAACATTCCCTTGAATTGAGCTTTTAACCCATTAATGCCGACAATTACTCCAAGACTCTATTGGCAATTTTCAATCGCCAATTTGATTTACTTAGCTGCAGAAACATGTGTGTTAATTTCGATGGAAGTCTAATATGTTGAATATATGATTTCCGAATGGCAACTATAGTTGCGCTCGGCGTTCCCATAGTCAGATAATCCGCAATGAGCTGTTTTTCTTCTCATTGTATGTGAGTCGTGGTTGTTTTTCCAGCCAGACTTCAGCAAATCATCCCTAAGACACTGACATTTGCTACTCAATATTAACAAAACGGTGCGGTGCTTTGCTTTCCGCCGTTGCAACACAAGTACTTACTATGAAAAAAATGTTTGCATCCTGCGCCTCCTTCCATCGAAATATTTGTATTCTGCCATAGATTTACTGCTTGAATGCCCAACGCACTGAAGAGGCCGATCATCACGGAACAAAAGAAAAAAATGAAGCGTAACAATAATTTTACGCTTCTTTATTAAATAAGGGTAAAATGTGATTATATAGCATTATATGAGAGATTTAACGTTATTTTCAGTGGATAAAAAGGCGATCAACGATAGCAGATTTGCTTAACTGCTTGCCGCCCGACTTGCGCAACGTTCAGAGTCTAGGCCGATTCAAGCGTCAACTTATGGAGTTTCTACTGAGTGAGGCGAGTGTCGGCACATGAGTGGGTGCGCGTGTGAGTTCGATTGTGTGTGTTGCCACAATATGAATGCAATAGTGTGATTCACCGAGATGTTCCCTTGACCGATGTGTGACGTGCTAGGCTATTTTTACTAGGTTTCACACTGTCTCTTTTATGCCCGTTTTTATCAATGATGACGTGCAACTTTTAAAAAGCCACTGGATCTTGTGGAACGTTACGAAATATATGAACAAGACTGAATCATATATTTTCACAGCAGGTACATATCAGCGTAGGCCAGGTCCCGTAGGTTCCCGCACCAGATCACCCGCTGTGGTAGCGCTGCATGCACTCCGGGTGCAATGAAACGTTGCGCTCCAGAGAGATGTAGGCTGGTCTCCCGGAGCAGCGGCGGCACCGGCCGTACCTGTTGCCGGCTTTTGCTGGCCAGTGTCCGCTCCCATGCCGGCGGGCCCCGTCTGACTCCACTGAGCCGACGATAGGCAGATGTCGAGAGCCGGGTCGTGATGGATCTGTGCCGTGAGCTGCGATGGCCTACAGAACACATCGGCGCATAAACTCCAGTAGTGTCACGTCATGACCCAGCTTCATGTGCATAAGTCACGCGTTTACTGCCGCCGAGCTTACATGCCAGGTGAAGACAGGCCACCACCACTTCTTTGAGCGGATCCGAACTCTGTAGTTGGCCACGAACTGGTCATGGAGGTCAGCTCCGCACATCGTTCGGTTGTAGATAGTCCCAGAAGCAGGCGTAACTACCATCACCTTCTTCTTCTCTTCCTTGCTCCTACCGTGACGTCTTCTGGATTGACTCAACACCATACCCATTACTAGCCATTCTCACAGCCTTGCTGTCTTTCCAGCGCAGCAGTGAGGTGTCCTCAGTGCATATTGACGACAGTGACCCCGTCTCCTTATTCATCACAGCGCTTGAGATCAAGAAGGCGTCCTTGGGCACGCGGTTCTCTCGGGTCGTACCTGTTCCACCGAAGCGTGCAGCTGAGAGATGTTCCAGCAGAGGCAGGGAGGAGAAGAAGTTGTCGAATGTCACATGGTGACCTGCACGTAGCCCACACTTTTCAATGAGTCCCAAGACGACATCAGCTCCTTGGCCACAGCCCGTGCTCTGCAGCTGCGTCGCTGAGTCACAGTACGATTCTGCATGGAGCAGGAAGCCGTCTGCTGTGCAAATGCTCCGCAGCTTGAAGCCGAACCTCACGGGCTTGCCCCTTATGAATTGTTTGGTGGGATGATGTCCGTAGTAGGGGACCATACACTCGTCGATGGAGAGCTCGCAAGGTGAACCACACGAAGGAGATGTTCGAGTGTATCCCGTCTCATACCCTGCGCGACCCGGGAGTTGAAGACGTCGCCATCGCGGCGCCAGTACAGTCTCCTGTTTGGAACACTGCAGTACCCAGAGAGCACCATCATTGCCAGAACAGCCCTGATGTTGGAGGCAGTGATGACGGAGGTGCCCAGGCCCTTTTGAGTCGCATAAATTCTGCTCTGTTCCGCAAGGTGATTAACGAGTTCCTCGGTTACGAAGAGTTCGAAGCACTGGGACGGGGTTTCGATTGTGTTTTTCAGGGCGTCCTCTTGCGTGGGAGTCACGGTGCCCTGGAACTGTGGCACAGTTTGGCCTAGTCGGTAAGTGCTGGTTGTTCACTTTCTCGGAAGTGATTTTGGGCGTTTTGCAGGTCTTGGTGCATCCTCGGCTCTGTTGTTTGACGGCCCTGGCCGTTGATGAGCTGCTGGGTATGCAACAACTTCTTTAGGCGTTCCGCACTCGACAGCTTCATGTTGTGGTCCTGCCAGTTCAGCCTCGGCTGCGAGATGTCTTCGGGGTACGTGGTTGGGGTCCGAAGTCGCTTCGCCATCACCGGCCTCTGAGTCCTGGTCAGTTTCCGCGTCTGAAAGTTCAGCTGGAGGCTGAAGGACCACCAGGCAACTGTCGTCAGCTCCAACATCGTCTTCGTCTGGCTCTTCTGTCATCTCATCTGCCGAGTGGCAACTTAAGCTGCCACTCACAATTTTGGACTCATTTATGATCAGTTCATGATAGAAATTCAGACGTTGATGTGCTATTGACAATTCTATAACTTGACACGTGGCAGAGCCGTCTCGGACGGCGCCCGTGAGGCGACTGGCAAGTTCTGGATCTGTGAAGCCCGGGCTGTTCAAGACGTGACACAACCTGTCCGAACATGTCGCCAAACTCCTCCCCTCGGGAGCTGCCAACCATTCGTCGCTCTCCGACACCACAGGGGTGCTCTGTATTGAATTTATTGACTCGGCAACTGCATCTGCCACTCGTCATTAATGGGTTAAATTTGGTTGGGCATTGCCTGAAGCAGCTCCGTGGAAGCGCCCCCAACGCTTATTAATACCCGTCATAAATTTGATGAGAGGGAGGGGGCGGAGATACTTCATCTGGCGTCATCCTCATCCAGCACGTGATGTGCGGACACGCAAGCTGCGTGAATGCTAATTACTCGTTTTTCATGAGGGGCGGTGCTCTCCCAGGTCGCTGTTTTCTCTGCTACTGCACGCGGCAGTCGCGTCCTCCACGCGAAACAACGATTCGGCGTGAAGTATCTGAGTGGTGCATGTTTGCAGGTGTTTGATCGACGCCAACAGTCCTCGCTGGCAGTCCTGGCCAGCGTCGACCACAAGGCGTGCTCATACAGACGCCTGTAAGTTACGCATCTGAGGTCATAGCAGTGGTGCCGTTTTAAACGGGATCCAACCAGCGGTGGTCGTCTTCCGCGCTGGCGGCGGGGACTCGGGTCAGAGTAACTGACGTGTGGCACAGCCCACCGGAGATCCATCCCCGCTGTAACGGTTCATGTCAGCCGAAACGCACGCGCGCGCGCGCCCGTCAAGTGGTCTGTGCGTTCGCCATATACCTGACGCATGAAGAGACTTTGGGCGAATCTGACAGCAGACGGCAGTGGAAGACAGCTGATGAAGAACGACATCAGAGGGCAGCGTTATGTAGTTGTGTACAACGGAGCAAGGTCGGTCTCGTCACAAAGTTCTTGTCAGTCTTGTGTCGTAACAAAGCTCTCGTCCTCAACAAAATCACGGGTGTCAACGAAATCAATACGCTCATTGTGAGCACCGTGGCAAATAATTTCCGGAATTGCGGTTAATGTAGACATGTGCGCTACTATAGTCTATCCCGACAGTGTGGCCAGTGCCGACATATTTGGGATTATAGTCTATAGCCATGAGAACTGTAGTCTTCTGATGCGCAAAACCCTTAAGCGCTAGCTGACATCAGTGAAGGAAACTATCCTCCGGCTGTGTTATCCTACCTTGCTGGTGTATTTAATGACCACGTTTCACTTCTGTGCGCTATACCGGGTGCTCCCCCCCCCCCCCGCCACAAAAAAGTAATGAACCCTCTTTCCTTATTATTTCAACTGAGCAGAATTTCCCGATATCTGAGCGGACTGTTGTATCCTATGTACCAGCTGTCCGTCTGATTATTGTCTTAATTCTACAACCCCGTCAGTTAGCCAATGGCATGTGTGCAGCAAGCTTTGCATTGCAATGTGCGCCTCGCTCGCTATCAAGTCTTCCAGGCACATCAAAGACCTTGTCTGTTCTAGAAAGGGAAACGGCAGGAAAACAGGTAAAAATGGTCGAACGTACACCTAAAATACACTAAACAGGTTTCTCCTGGCATTTTCCTCTGAAAGCTGGGGTGGTGGGAGTCCCCCCCCCCCCTACCCACTTCCCCCGACTCAACGAGAAACTATACGCCTGGGCGGCGGGTCCAGTAAGAGCACAGCCGTTTACACCGCCATGAGGATCGGAAGGTGACTAAAACGCATATGCATGGATGTGTAGGGGAGCTCTAAGTTGGTCAGTGCTGAATATTACAGGAAATTTTAAAAATCCAGTAGAACGCAAACTACCTAGACAGTTTGCAAGCCCATGGATCTAACAGGGTTTGCGAAATATGACTTTTGAATACCGATTCTGATCAAACCAGCCAAAGTGTGCCTGCATTGCCAACCCACCTTAACGGATGATGGCATCGATGGTGGCTGATGTCAGAGACAGTGGCCCCTAAAACCTAAATAAAAAGGAGCGCGTCATCTTTGCATGTATGCAACCAGACCGCGACTGCAGCTTATGACAGCATTCCCTGACAAACTGGCGTACAAAATGTCTGCTCAAGGAGGCACTATTCATTTGTCATATGAAGGTCTGCTGGTTGGGTCTGCAGGTCCGCAGGTCTGCTGGTCAGATTTGCAGGTCCGCAGGTCTGCTGGTCAGGTCAGTAGGTCCGCAGGTCTGCTGGTCGGTTCTGGAGGCCCGCAGGCCTCCTAGTCAGGTATGCAGGTATGCAGGTCTGCTGTTCGGGACTGCAGGCCTGCATGTCTGCTGGTCATGCCTGCAGGTCCGCTGGTTTGCCGGACAGATCTGCAGTCCGCTGGCCTGCTGGCCAGATCTGCAGGTCCACAGGTCTGCTAGTCAGGTGTACAGGTCCGCAGGTCTGCTGGTTGGATCTGCAGGTTCGCTGGTCTGCTGGCCAGGTCTACAGGTCCACAGGTCTGCTAGTCAGGTGTACAGGTCCACAGGTCTGCTAGTCAGGTGTACAGGTCCACAGGTCTGCTAGTCAGGTGTACAGGTCCACAGGTCTGCTAGTCAGGTGTACAGGTCCGCAGGTCTGCTGAATAAGTCTGCCGGCCCGCAGGTCTGCTGAGCTTCGTCTCCATGCGGCCGCGTGCGGCGGTCAGCGCGGGAAGTTTTCAAAAATCGGGACAGGAACCGGGTGTTTGGTGCCGACCTTGGTGCGTATGTGGGTCATGGGGGAGCCAATTTCATCTGCAGCCCATCTGTTTTCATCTGTAGCCCATTTTGTCGTGCAGCAACACGAGGAGAATCGCTTACAACCTCGATGGAAATCGGTCATTGACGGCCCACCCTTTCTCCTTCCCTCCCTCTTTACATACGCGCCTGAAGAGGGTTGTCACGAAAAAAGGTAGGGTCTACGAGTGCCGCCAGCGTGCCGAACCGAGGCACGGCTTTGCCAGTCAGGCTCCCCCGAGTTATGACCTGCTCATTTAGGGTGCGTCCTGTGTCATGCGATGAGCTGGTTGCAGCTATGTCTACGATGAACCCGACGACGTCCTGTGGCCTGGATGATCCTATCGCGCAGCTCTTACAGAAGTCTTTTCGTGGTGTCGGCTGTCCCCTACTTGACGTCATCAATAGCAGTCTCATTGACGGAACGGCGCCCAGCGCCTGAAAACACGTTCTTGTCACAGCGCTCCCGAAAACCAGTGATTTGAACGTCCTATCAAATTTAGGCCAATCTCTGTAGTGCCAGCGATAGCAAATATAGTCGAGCGTATTGCTCATCATCAACTTAGTTCATATTTTAACGAGCATGATTTATTTTCTCGTACACAACACAGATGTCGTACGAATTTTTCAACAGAAACCGCACTTAATGTAGTGACTGATACAATACTCACCGCGATGGATGCTGGAAAGATCGCTCTGTCTGTTTTGATAGATCTGTCAAAATGTTTTGACGTCGTGTGCCACCAGGTTCTCTTATCCGAGGCTCAGATATACAACACCGACACGAAATGGTTTGAAATCTACCTTTGCGGGCATACCCAACAGGTTCAGGTCAGATATCCTTCAGCGCATACTGCGCGCTCTCGTAGTCTTCTGAATGGGATGGGGGGTACTTCAGGGTACCGTCCTCGGGCCGCTGCTATATTCCATTTTCTCGAACGATCTAGCGTTATATTCAGAAGGCGCTACAGTGATACAATATGCCGATGACACAGATTTTGGTTACTGGAAAGAAAGTGCAATGCAACAGCTTGTCGCAACCATGGAGAGTACCTTATCAATTGTATTGGACTGGTTTAACAACCACTCTATGAAAGTCAGTCCAACAAAAACACAGTTATGGTTTTCGGGACGAAGGCTATGCTGCGTCATATGCCTCCTGTGCATGTCAAGTTCGGGCCAGCTGTCATCACTGAAAGCAGTACTGTCAAAAACCTTGGTGTGGTGATGGACAGAAATATCACACTTGAACCGCACATTGACCAGCTTGTTGCCCGGTCGACGGGCGCTCTGATGGCTCTGTCCCATGCCAAGCATGTACTACCAAGAGACAACCCTCGTTCACATGATCGGAGCTCTAGTTCTTTCCGCCGTTAGATACTGTATAGCAATGTATGGTTCTCACGGAGCCACCCAGTTCCATCGCGTGCAAAAACGCGTGAACTTCTGTGCGCGGGTTGTGAGCGGAAGGAGAAGGTGTGACCATATATCGGATGTTGTCAGGGATCTGCGATGGCTTAGTGCTGATCAGCTCGCCAGATATATGTTGTGCCTCCTTAAAAAAGTTTTACTCACGGGTCAGCCACCAGATATAGCCGCGATGTTCACACGTGCTGAGCACACTCATGAAACGCGGCAGGCTAACCAGCTGAGGCGCCCCCGAGCGGTGAGCAACTCTGGCACTCGCCGATTTAGCTACAGAGCATCGGATTTGTTTAACTGCCTGCCGCCCGACTTGCGCAATGTTCAGAGTCTAGGCCGCTTCAAGCGCCAACTTATGGAGTTTCTACTGAGTGAGGCGAATGTTGGCATATGAGTGGGTGCGTGTGTGAGTTCGATTGTGTGTGATGCCACAATGTGAATGCAATAGTGTGATTCACCGAGATGATCCCTTGACCGATGTGTGATGTGTTAGGCTATTTTTACTAGGTTTCACATTGTCTCTTTTATGCCCGTTTTTATCAATGATGACGTGTAACTTTTAAAAAGCCATTGGATCTTGTGGAAAGTTACGAGATACATGAACATGAACATGAATACCCGAAGGTTTCCGCTTTTGTGTGTTTCAAGAAGCAATCGTAGCACGATGGGAGGGCATAAAGCTGAGCCTGAGATGAACATTACCCAGCCCAGCCCATTACCTTACCCAGCGCTGTCTGATTTGCCCCGCTATGAAGACACGAACCAAAGTTGATGAGGCACATCAAGGCAGTGCACTTAATGATCAGGAAGCATCATCACTTGAACCATGCGGATGTAATTACTCGACGAGCGGCCACTTGTCACTGCTGTGGCAGTGTTTCTGTGCCCCCCCCCCCCCCCCCCTCCACTCCGCTAAGCCAGTGGGAGTACTGTTTTATCGCAGCAGTGGCTTCGCTGAGCAATGACTGCATTTCTTGAGTCTTCTTAGTGGCTGGGAGAGGGCAAGAAAGGGCCCGTTGCAAACCCTTCTTCATTCGATATGTGTGAGGGTGTCTGGCATTTCTCAGAGCAAGGAGTTCGGGCGATGCATTGATCGTCATCGTGGCTCACCTTTGCCGCCGCGACGAATGAATCAACTTGCTGAATAAATCAAATCAAAAGCTGGATAACTGCTACCGACTGCCGGAAACATGCGTAAAGGTCCTGTTGTTGTATGGAGCGGTGTTTTTGTGTTTAGAAGCCTTACAGGCGTCTTAAACTGGCGAAAATTATTGAAGCCTCCGGTCGCAGTTGGGCCCCCGCAATCTCTAGATGGAGGGGGATGTGAACCGCCTGGCTACGCCACTGTTGTTGAGTTAACTGTCGTTGTTGATGTACCTAATGTTTTTGTCACGCTAGCTGCTTCATAAGTTAAGCCAGGCCGCAAATATTCGACAAGTTTTTCAAAGGATAGCGCCCGGAATGGGGCAAAGAACAAGTCACTGCAATATATACAAAGTTTTTAAAGTAAGAGGTGGCCCTGATAAAAGTTAACGCATGTTTTCGCTCAACATTGACAAGTGCATACGCCGCATTATTGTGACTATGGTGGTTATGCAACACGACCAGTGACAGCGGTAGTCATCAGCGGTCCGTGCTAAAGTGTACTTTAAGTTTCAACCTATTCTAAGCTTTTTACAAAAAGGTAGCTCCCATTAGCTTGAAACGGAAGTCATTCATTCGCAACAAAGCAATTTTGAATTTACGAAACATGCAACAGTTTTTTTAGTTAACATCGAGGCATGAAATTCAAGCTACCGAAATCTGGGGAGATCCAGGTTTTGGGGTTATGCAAGGGCAAACTTTTCGGCTGGGCCCCTTCAACCGATTTTGGAAAGTGACATCCCTGCTTGTGGTGTGCTCTGTTGGCCTACGTATTTGTTGGCCTAAATATTAACCTACGCCTAGGAAACTTCTGCTACTCCGTGTTTACATATAGACTAGGTGACTTGGCCTGTAGACTCGTTGGACGATTCCAGGGTTTTAAATCGGGCACCGTTAGATTTCTTTGACGCCAGGCTTTCCAGGCTTTACCTACGTCGTATTTTCGTACACCTTTTGGGCCAAGGCGGTAGGTTGCTCACCATCATCACTTGCGGACGCAGAAAAACACCACACAGTGAGTACTATTTGCAAACAAAGTCCTGAGATAAATGTTGCAGTTAGGCAGACCGAAATAGTTTCACGAAGTAAGTTGCCTGGAGGGGGGGGGGGGGCTGGACAGTGATAAGTAACGCAACCTAGACCCCAAAATCCGCCAACAGACGGGATTCTTGCCTGACTTGGCTCAGATTCTTCTCACAGTCGTGGAAACGGAGCCCAATTTGGGAGGAGTCCATCAAACTGAAAAGGAAACTTCTTTCTAAGCTACGCCTTAAAAAGAAAAACAACTTATGTATGCGCTTTCAAACACCCGCGATTATTCAGGGTTCAAAATTTTAGTGGCCTATTTTCCATTTCAACCCTTTGTTAGTTTGCTGCCCTGCCCTGCGTACATACCAGATATGTTTCCCTCTAAGCAAGTAAACTGCGGAAACACATCCAAGGCCACCCAATTTGTGCAGTTTTTGGGCATAAGTGCCGTTGACGTCATCACTGGATTCATTATTAGGAGACTATGAGAGTTCGCTTATTGGCCGCACGGCTAAACCACTGACATGGTCGCTTGGACGAGTCCATTTGCACATATGGCACCATTGTGGAAGCGGTGTCTCGCCAGCTTTCAGCCCTCCCTTTGACGTCTCTCTTCGCTGAGGGGAAGCCATTGCCGGCTTTTTCATTGGACGTCGGAATCTTAGGGTTCTCGGCGCACCTTGCCTCAAACAAAAACGAAAACTCACTCATTCCGTGAACTCTTATCAAGTACCCTTGAGTGTCATGTGCCTGGGTAATTTTTTCGATTCGTTAACATTTCGGGTACGGTATGTCACGCAGAGGCTGACATAGCACTACCCGAGCTTTAATTTTCGAAATGTCCGCGATGGAAGCTTGGAAGGGTATTCCAGCCTTTGGTGTGCCAACGCTCACCGTTCAAATGTGTTTCGTGTCCTGCCGATGACGGTTGCATTAATCACGCCTCGAACGGTACCGCGGATTTGTATAATTGCGGTGAGGTATGCATTTTTAGGTCATGTAATATGCGGAGAATTATAGCTTTAGAAAATCATATATTTGGTGTCCACGGACGAGTCCACGCTTTTCTCTGGAATTTTACGTGCATGCATGTGTGTACGTCAATGAGCAAGCTGTCGTGGCTTCTTAACTCTGGAAAAATAGTGACACTCCCGACGACTGCAGGTGAATAGAGGCAGAAACGGGGCATGTGCACGGTTCTTCTAGATAGGGCTGGTGCTGGTTCTAAGGCTTGGGATCAAGTGAGATTCGTTTCTGTTCCTCTGTGGGCAAGTTGGGGACTTACATAGTGTTCGCGGGATGATCTTTTCTGCACGTGCGCGACCAGAGTCACGCATGGAGCTTTAGCCCCCCTTCCCCCCCCCGCCCCCATGGCGAGGATGTCGTGCAGCCTTTTTCATCATGACGTTTGTTAATGTAATTCGGGCTGTCGTTCACGCTTGGTGTATAAGTAACTACGCAAGGTTTCCGCCAGGCGACTCTGCTACCGCCGTCAGGTGTTATGGAGTCCTAATCAGGAATGGATGATCATGTTTGGCTTAAAGCCACGTATGTAGAGCCATGTTTTTTTGCTTAAATCCATGTATGTAAGGTCATGCATGTAATGAGTAAACAAAACTGTTTTTAATCTGAAATCCTGAGATGAATGCTGCTGCTAAGCACACGGAAGTAGCGCCCAAAATGAGTTACCGGGGGGGGGGGGGGGGGGCTGAACAGTGATAAAAGACGCAACTCAGCTCACAAAATCCGCCAACAAACGGGATTCTCACATGATTTGAGAGCTCTTCTCGCAGTTGTGGGAACCGAACCCCAGTAAGGGAGGGTCCACCAAACTGAAAAGGAAGCTTCGTCATTTGCTTATGTCTTAAAACAGAAAACATTTCATATACGCGCTTCCAAGCACTCCGCGGTTATTCAGAGTTCTCATACTTCAGCGGCCCGTTTTCCTTTTCAAGCTAGTTGCTAGTTTAATTAAACTGCTCTTCATATCTACCAGCATATGCTTCCTACTAAGCCAGTTGACTGCATCCAAGACCATCCAAGTTTGCATTTTTTTAGACAGAAGTGCCGTCAGCGTCATTACTTTTTCAAACGTTAGGAAACTATGAGAGCTCGCTCATTGGCTGTGCGGTTCAACCACTGACATGGTCGCATGGACGAGTCCGTTCGCACACATGGCGGCATTTTGGAGGCAGTGTCCCGCCGGCTTTCAACCGACCCTTTGACGTCCCTCTTCGTCGGCAGGGGGGTCATTGCCGGCGTTTCCATTGGGCGTCCGGATCTTAAGGTTCTCAGAGTACCCTGCCTCCAACAAGAACGAAGTCTCACTTATTCCGTGAATTCTCATAAAATACCCTTGAGTGCCATGTGCCTGCGTTTTTTGCGATTTGCCAACATTTCGGTAAAATAAGACATGCAAGGGTTGATGAATATTTGGTTGACCACGTCCTACCACTCAAAATTCAATTTTCTAAATGTCCGCGTGAAATGCTCGGGGGGGGGGGGGGGGCTAATTCGGGCTTCGGTGTGCCTACGCTCGCTGGTTTAATGTGTTCCATGTCCTCATGATGGCGGTTGCATCAAAGCAACCATGAACGGTGGAATGTATTTATATGCGGTAAATGACACATTTTTACGTTATGTAATATGCGGTGAATGACAAATTTCAGAAAGTTGTCATTTGCGATCCCACGGAAGAGTCTTCGCTTTTGTCAGGAACTTCATGGGCGTGCATGTATGCACGCCAATGAGCAAGCTTTCATAGCTTCTTAGCTCTGGAAAAATAATGACGTTTCTGGCGGCTGCAGGCAAATAGACTGCACGCTTCTTCAAGATAAGGCTGGTGCTGACTCTAAGGCCTGGGATCAAGTGGGATTCGCTTCTGTTCCTCTGTGGGCAAGTTGAGAACTTTGCAGGGTTCTCAGGATGAGCTTTTCTGTACGTGCGCGGCCAGAGCCACACATGGGACTTTTGCTTTCTCCCTCCCCCTCGTGAGGATGCGGCGCATATATATATATATATATATATATATATATATATATATATATATATAGTATTATGTGTATTAGTAAAAAGGCAATGTTTTCGCCAGTTAACTCTCCTACCGCTGTCAGGTGTTGTGGAGTACTGATCAGGAATGGATGATGTTTGGATATAAGCCATGTGCACGTCACAGCCCGAATTCGTTCTATACTATCGCTGGGATTCTAAACAAGATCTTCTAATATAGCCCAGTGCCCCACTAGCTCAGCAAACCGGAAAGGATTCGACCTCTTATCACTTCACTTCGTCTCTCTTGTCACTTTCTCTTGTCCTATAGTCAAAGACTTATCCTCTTCTCTTTCCCGATGAGTTCAGTTGTTAGAGCACTGGGCTCTCGCTCAAACGACCCTCGTTCGAATCCCAGCAATTCCAAGGAAAGAATTTGGGCTGTACGCGTACATGGCTGAAAGCCAAACGCCATTCTTAGGACTTGATAACACCTGACGACGGCGGGAGAATTAACTGACAAAAACGGAACGTAATGCCTCGCTCGATCCTTCCACAAAACGACTTCAATTAGGGCTGGGATGCTAACCTTCCCCATCGCAAATCTTGGTAGCCCCTCGCCCGTCCCAAATTCTGGAGGCGCCCCTGGCATGAATGGCTTACACCATGCGTCCGATTTCCGCATCATAACCTTTTCTTCGCAGTTCGTATAACAATCTGGTCATAATGGTACGTGGTTGGCGATGGGCTTGCAAGTAGCGAGACGTGGGACTGATACCCAGCAGGGACGTGCTAAGTATAAAGCATTGCACGCCTAGTTGCATGTGTGTAAGTTTTTCGTCAAAAGCGTGAGCTCGTGTGTGGATATCTTGAATTTAACCGCACCGTTCGAGGCCGGTTTGATGAAACCCCCATCAACATGAACATGGAAGACACTAAAACAGCGAGCGTTGGCGCACCGGGCTTGGAATGCCCTCGCGCTTTCATGCGGGCTTTTGAAATAGTAGAGTTCGGGTAGTGGCAGATCGACAACCGGATATTTATCAACCTCTGCATCACGTATTTTATCCGAAGTGTTGATAAGTGCAAAATTACGAAGGCATCTGCCAGTCAAGGCTACTGCACTCGAGATCATGGAATGAGCGAGGCGGAATACGCTGAGAGTCTTAGGATCTCCAACGCTATATGAAAACAATGTCAATGGCTGGCTCCCAGTCACCGAGGACAGACGTCAAAGGACCGGCGGAAAGCCTTGAGACACCGCCTCTAAAACTTTCCCATATGTTCAAAATGGACTCGTCCAAGCAACCAAGACGTCGGCGGTCGAGCCGCACGTCTTGGTTGTCCGCATATATATATATATATATATATATATATATATATATATATATATATATATACATTGACGCTAGCTGACAGCCGGATCAAACAATTCTGGGTCAGCTGATGACTGGTCCAACATTCTGGAGATTACCTCGGAAATGGGTGGTGAACAAATGAAGGGTACTAATTCAATGGTATTAGAGGCTACTAGCTCAAGAGCGGTATTTTACCACTGAAACATGAGGCTGCTGTTCTATTTTGCTGACGAATGTATGACTCTGTGCCATCCAGACTTGAGATTCCGGTTGTCATTGTCACAATGATTGGCCTTGTGAAAAGGATAACTTCTATAAATGCGAACTTCAGGAATGAATAAGTGACGGCATGGAACGAATAACGCTTTTCGGGACGCCAGGCAATGGCCAGTTCCATTCAAATGCAATTCGACAACAGATTTAAACCGATTATTAAAACAGATAAACAGATAAACCGATTACATTAAACAGATTAAACAGAAACTTAAACAGACAATGTTCGCCTGTTGCTCCATACCCTATATTTTGCTTGCTGCCAATGCCTCTGATCTGATGTGTTAGCTACAACATTCCACGCTTGCTAATGCTCTAGTAATTTTTAGCTGCAGTTTGCCGCACTGGGTTGTAGTCGCCAATGCACAGTGCTGCATTGCATACGGGTAATTTGTGCTTCATTAAGAATAGTTTTAGGCCCGCATTTTTGACCATAGCAACGTTGACGGCTCCCTCGATTTATTTATGATCACTGAATGAACTCTCTCCCCCCCCCCCCCCCCCACCAACTTACCATGCCACCTAGTGGTGAAATACTGGAAACTGGCAGAAACATCCAATTGGATATCACATTTACTACGTATATTCGGCCACTGCCCGACCATTTTCTCGGAAATTAGGAAACGGCCATCCACCGTTTCTGATTTTGTTGGTGTGTAGCTTTCCTAACTTCGTTTGTGTTGCTTTTCTCCCTATAGCGGGAACCATACTCCTTCGCGAAACGAGGCAGTGCCGATGGATTTCACATATGCTTGTGGAATACCCGGCTGGACATCCCTCATGCCATCAAATTAACACGGACGAACTCATTGTGCATGACATTTGAAGAACACCAACACTGCACAAACAGTGTAGCTATTGTTAATTGCCAGTACTTACCAAATAGCTGCGACTAATCAAGCAGGGAGAGCCTACTCTGACTGGACAACAGCGTGGGGACCCACGGAATGTGTTCGTAACAACGATCACTGAGAAACTAAAAGAAAAAATAATAATAATAACGCGGATGGTGGACTATACCAAACTCATCATCAGTTGAAGAAGTCCCTACATCCAAGTCTTGGTGGGAAAATCATGTTTCCTGGAGAGAAATCATATCATTTTGTTCAAGGAGGGCAAGAAAATCATGTCTTATGATTGCTAGCTGTGATTTGGAAATGACCGCTAGCTATCAAGGAAATACACGACAGTTATAGCACGCTAATAATTAGCGTATCCATTCACTCCAATTATTGGGTTGACAGGTCAGATCTAAGTTGGCCTACTACTTCTCCATCATCTTATATATGCTCCCTCAAAACCATAAAGATGCCGGCAAAAACATCGAAAAGTTCTCGCAAACTGTACTAGCACGGAACAAACGGAACGCATCAAACCGGTTTGTACTGAAAAAAAACTTTCACGTCAACATTCAGCTAACTTTGCACATAATATTGCAATGCAGTTTTGTAAACAGAAGGATCAAACCGCGGTTGCAGACGGGCTGGCTGACCTTTGACGAGACTTCTTTATCACTGCTACCAGTCCATAATCCTTCTGAGTTCCAAGCACCGTGGATCCTGGAATAGGCTTAGATGGGGTTGGTTTAAGTGCGGTCGTTGGAAATAAATAAGCTATCTGCCTCCTTGCCTGCCTTTGCTGCCTTTGTCTCGTTTGCTGCACCACCTGCACTTCATTTGCCCATTGTGTCGCTTGGTCGTGTACCACCCTCCGACAGTTTGAAGCTTTGTTTCTGTTACAAGCAGTGCTACGCCCGATGACAGCGTCAGTGGTAGGGCTGGCTGTGCGTTTTGAGGCGTTCTACGTTGAAGGAAACTTCTGCAAAAGCGTTCAGCCGGTTTATGCGTGAAATTTTTGGCCGACAGATTTTTTCATATTTTTTTCGGACAGAGTTTTTGCTCATCAGGTGTCTCTTCCGCTCTACTTGATGCAACCAAGCCCCTTGCTTCAAAGTTGGGAGCCATCCCTCGATTGATTGTCATTATCTGTACCTAGAAGATAACACTCAATCAGCTCTTTAAAAGCTTTTTGAAAGACGCTGATTAAGGATTGTACGCAACCATTTGCTTTGTTTATCACTGAATTCTGGGAACCGACACTTGGTTTAAGAACAATCACTTCACCTTGTATCTTTGGAATGACAGGAGGGAGACCACACATGTCAATGTTTCGATCTCATCTTCCTTGAAGGAGGACGTGCATAAGGGTGGCAGAATCAATAGGTAGCAAGTCAGTCTCATTGGGCATCAAACAGAGAAGCTTATCACTCACCATCTCATCCTCGGTTTTGGAGGGTGTCATTTCAAATGTCTTCGAGCTGTCCAAATACACAGTTATTTTCATGCACGGCAAGACCATGCCCAGAAGCAAGGAAGTTCTCTAGAAACGTCACTTTCGAAGCAAAGCGTTTTGGCATCCCATTTTTATACAAAAACCGCACACTGCTCACAAAAGCTACAAAAATTGGCATCTTAAATTTTTCTCATTGGATAGCTCATGGAAAGTAAGCACCTGCCACCTGACGTAAAACACATCTTAACATAGCTTGATGAAAACACATATTGCTGTCACTGGCGAACAATGAGCGTCAGCCCACGTTGTAAACCACCTCATCAGGCAGGGAAACACGGAGTCCTTGCGGATGCTCCGTCAAACGAAATGTCAGCCCAATGCTGTATAATCATTAATCAATAATTGATCCAATCAAGACAGGTCAAATGTCAAATTTTCCCCCAAATCGCACTTTTCAGCCTTGCAGCCTAATACATACGAGACCACGCCATGTAGCGACACAAAATCTATACAGGCGCGATCCTTATTAAATACCTAGTACAACAGTGTAAGTTCGTATCTGTTTTTAACATGGATTTGTGCCATATGGCTCCGTTAATGTCACAACGTCGGCCCTCTCGTGCGTTCCGTGGCACCCTCGGTTACCGCTCGCCGCCTGCGCCGTCCACACGTCGCCGTGCAGTGCTCCTGAAAAACAGCCGCTGCTCCTAAATAAAAAAAGCCCGGGGCAGGTTTTTGGTGTCAAAACACAAGCAATGAATGCTGCCCCAAAATTTAGTAGAAATATTTACTGGTGCTTTTTACATTTACTAGCACTTTAGTACTATTAACATCTACCAGTACTTACTAGTACTTGTTTAGTAAACTATTATAAATGGTTTACCAGAAATATTTAAGCGCGATTGCCCAATATCCCGGACAGTTATTCTAAAAAAAAATATGAGGGTCACATCAACCTCCCATCCCCACCCCACCAGGGCAACGTTCAAGGTGATCACTTTTTTGGCTCGGGTATATATATATATTATATATATATATATATATATATATATATATATATATATATATATATATATATATATATCCACCGTTACAAACTAGGAGACAGGTGGTATTTTCTAGGAGGCACTCTCTACATTCAGAGAGCCTGTTTCTGGAACAGGAGGCTCCACGACCCTCGAATCAGACCAGCTTGGAGGCCAAGCGGCCAGGCCGGACGTCCCGGCTGAGTTTGGCCGGCCAGCTTATCATGCAACAGCTGCGAACGGCGGTGGTTGGCGTGATGCCTCCGAAGCAGGCTTGAGGTCACAGTCGGGAAACCACTCCGGCTGTGGCCTCAGCGGCCTCCGTACAGAGCCCAGGCCACGCCTTCCAAGGTGGCCCCTGTGGTCTCAGCAGGCTCCATACAGTCTGTGCAACGCGTCCCGCTGTGGTCTCAGCATGCTCCATGCACAGTTAAGCGCATGCGTCCCAAGGTGGCCTCTGCGGCCCCAGCAGGCTCCATACAGTCTGAGCTACGCGTCCTGCTGTGATTCCCCAGCTGGTTCCGCGCAGATCCCAGGCCAGGCGTTCCTAGGTGGCCGCTGAATTCTCAGCAGACTCCAAAAGGCATTTCACCCCATACGTTTTCGAGCTGGTTCAGGTCCATCACACCGTCCGGTCCACGCGTCTCAAAAAGGACGTTGCCACCCCAGGGGGTCCCACACACGTGGGTCGTTGCCTGCGTCGTAAAGCGGCCGGCTGTCAAGTTCGCTCCTCTGTTCTAGCTGTTACAGCTAGCTCTAGCTCTGTTAGCTCCTCTTGTCCTCCTAGACCGCTCGTTATCCTGAAGCGGTGAGCACAAAAGTCGCTGCTTCTCGACACGGCGTGCTTCTCAAGCAGGTCCATGCCAACGCCGGGGCACCCCAGCGGACCCTGCTGGAGAGTGGCCAGTCCTCAAGCCAGGCACCCCAATGGACCCTGCTAGAGAGTGGCCAGTCCTCAAGCCCGGCACCCCAGGGGGCGCCACCCGCGCCGGGCCCGGCACAGCTACATACAACGCGCAAGACAGCTCACGCCCCACCACGAGCTACCCACACCTCCTCACTCCTGTCAGGAGAGGACTGCACGTAGACCCTGGCATTGCAAACGCATCACAGCAAATATAAGGTGAGCGTAGAGGTAGTTGTGGCAGTTTACCGAGCATCAACTACGCCAGCAGCGCTGTGCGTGGCGTGATGATAGTTGTGCCGAGCAGTCGTGTAAATCCCGCTGGCGGTATCGCGCGATCTACAGTTCAGGCGCTGGTCCGCGATCTACGATCTACAGCGGCACGGCGCTGGTCCGTCACCAGCGGGCGGCACCAGCGTAATAGAAGCGGGCGGCACCAGCAGCGGACGGCGGCGACAGCGACGAACACACACCCCGGTAAGCAGATCAGCCGGAGTCGTGCCATGCTTCCATAGCAAGGATGCATCACTGGGTCGAGGTAGCGGGGAACTGAGCCAGTCGGCCCACCCGAAACCGCTCCATCGACGCCGGCACCGGACACCTCCCGCTACCGCCGGCGCACCAGCCGAGGCCGCCGGAGCTCAAAGTCCCGTCACTGAGGCGTCAAGCGTCTCCCACAGCGCAGCACTCCTACAGGCAGCAGACGAACCGACGCTGACGAACCAGGCCAAGCCAGCAGGACGCCACGCATGTATTCAGACAACATGCATCATCAACTGGTTTCACTATACGTTCTTGGGCGCATGCCCTATGCTAAACACTGGCGGGGCAAAGCAGCAGCTCATTGTTGGCCCGCTGCTCTATCGCTCCCGTGGCTCTCATAGAATTATTGACAGACTCGCCAGTGCCATTCTGTCGCGCGCTTAGGGAGACTGCGGATGGAAATCAGCAGCCCATAGTCGGTCCACTCAGCGTTTTGTTGGGACCAAGGTAAGTTCGCATGAGGTATCCGATACACATTCTTAACTCAAATTGTGAAAGTATATTTTGGGGGGAAATCAGCTACCAACGTCTCTACCCTGCTGGTAGGTTTTGTAACTGTTTTGATAACGTCTATATTCTAATTATTTAGTATCTGGTCAACAACAGTGTCAGCGCTAGTTACTATTCGCTTTTTACTTGGATGGTTCTCCAGAACATAATTGTGCTTCTTTCCTCCTTGGGAATATGACACCTGAAATAAAAACGTTCTTATCTGCGATATGACCATGTTAATGAGTTAAGAGTTTGCAATAAGTTCATAGATAGAGGTCATTTAAAGCTACTTTTCCATACATAACCAATCAGTAACCTCTCTACTATAAAACGGTACCCCACTGTTCTATCTTTATCAAAATCGCGTTCAAATTAGGTAAAAATCTGACAAATTTAACTTCGTCAAAATTCCAGATGTTCCTGTGTTGAAAGTAACCTCGTTGTTTGAGATAGCATGGGATGGGATGGTCGCAAAAAGTTATACAAGAAGGACTTAAGAATAAACCCCTGCAAGTGCTCGTATTCTACGCCTGGCCTTGCGAAACTGAAACTGGATCTGGACCTGGACCTGGACCTGGACGTGGACCTGGACCTGGACCTGGACATGGATCTGGACCCCTGATGTTACCAAGCCAGTGAGCCACCTTAAATTTAGAGACTCAGGTTGACTGCACCTACCTGTCTGTCTTATAACACCATGCTGATAACGCAACTCCGTATTCAATATTCGGAATGGTTGATGACTTCTCCCATACTTGTCTTCCATGGCAGCAGGAATTCACCGTCCGTGAAAGCCAATGCTCGCCGTACACAGCAATCGACTGTCAACATTGGAGCGCCCCACCGCATTAGGACGAACAAACATGCAAAATAGCACACTGCACGCATACATGTTTTTCATCCGTACCAGTGAACTGGAAAAAGTCATGTGTTCATCTCGCCGCCAGCCAAAAATCATGACAGTTTATGAGTTAGACGACGAAGTACAAGCTTTTTGGGGAGACAGCTAAAGTGAGGAGCTTTGGAGCACGGGATAACCTAAGGCACCCATGGCTGACCCTTATGCACCCCTCCCCCCCCTCCTATGACCGAGAGTAGTGCGTCACCCAGGAGGAAATGGGCACCACTCGTGGCATGAAATGTCGAGAGGGGCATACAAAACGCCACGATTATCACTGACGACTTTGCAAGATTCGTGACGGCCTTGCAAGACATTCGGGGACCGATTTGAAAAATTTTGCACATTTGTTGCGGATAAGGAAGCAATACATATCGACGTCAGGCGCCCACAAAAACCCTATCTCGTCATTCACCGCTTCATGAGAATCGATGATTGATGCAACTTGACACTTCGCTGATAACATTGTAAAATTGGTGGCAAAAATCGCAGGTTGCTGCAACAAAGGCGCGGGAACGATTTTATATCCAGGGTGGTGGGGCAAAGACAGTTCATGAGAAAGTACTGTTCTGAGCGGAGAGATCTGCCAAAACAGATACAAGGTAAGTTGTGCATGACTGACCCAGGTGGAGCTCAACGTTCATCGCGTAAATACGCCGCTGGGTGAAATGCTTTTCGCTAGCGCAGCACGGAACTTGTTAGAATATTCTCATGGGTGTGTTAACATAAAAGCATCTCCCTTAAACGGATGTCCCCGATCCTCGAGGTGAAAAGGTCTTAAAATAGGCCGGCCTATGCAACCGCTACTCGCCGGACCGTCACCCTCACCGGCGCGCCGACGACTCCTGCGCAGTGAGTGGTCACGTGACCTACCAGACTCTATAAATACCGGCGTCGCGCGGCGATCTGCCTCTTTTCCAAACCGTGGGGGGAGAGTTAGGATGCCGGAGCCGAGCGAGTTGATCACAGCCAACGGCGTCACCAACGGCGTCACGCGGTTCCAAGGCATGGAGTCCGACGGCATTGCCCCGGAAGACACATTCCTCTTCACCTCCGAGTCGGTCGGGGAAGGACATGCAGGTGAGGATAACCGTGAATGCGCCCGGAACGTCGCGTGCACGTGTGAGGAAAGATGGAACAAGGGGGGGGGGCGCTAATTGAAGGCATTTATGCGACCCCCCCTGGTACAGCCGTATTATATTTTAGTGCTGATGACCAGCGATTAACATTTCCTTAAAAGTACAACCTTTCTGTTGGATCTGATGACAGGTGATTGGCCTTGTCATGGGTGTTTAAGTTTGCTGCAAAGTTGCAGGACTTGCTTCCATTGCCAGTGTTGGAGTTATATTATATTTTGAGGGTTGTGTGGTGGCTGTATGTGTTGTGTGGTGGCTGTATGTGTTGTGTGGTGGCTGTATGTGTTGTGTGGTGGCTGTATGTGTTGTGTGGTGGCTGTATGTGTTGTGTGGTGGCTGTATGTGTTGTGTGGTGGCTGTATGTGTTGTGTGGTAGCTACATGTGTTGTGTGGTGGCTGTATGTGTTGTGTGGTGGCTGTAGTGGCTGCCTACCATATCTATTACCGTTCCTCTGGCCGTGGCTGGGAATTCAATTTTTAGAGTCAGCAGATCTTCTGCTGTGAATGTGGCATTGCAAAGGTTTGATTGTGCATATTAATTTGATGGGCTGTCAACCTGGTCCTGGTTGTTAACACTGCATGAACTGCATATTTGTTAAATGACAGGCTAAAAGATGCCGGTTTGAGTATCATTCGCATGTACCGCTGGTGTTTGTAATGCATTTCAAGAGTTATTTGAAAGTTGTTTAATGGAAACTACAATTATTAACTGTGGCAAAAGTGTATATGCTTCAACAAGATGTTAAGTATCAAATATGAGCCTGGTTATTTATGGTAATAATTGTTTATTGGAAGGAAAAGCATGTACCCATTGATTTTGCATGTGTTGTGTGGCCATACTAACTAAAAGGAATGCTTTTGTGCATGTATTTCATCACCATTATTTTATTTGGTCACCATGCAGATAGAAGAATAGAATTGCTTACCCAGAGAAGGAAATGTGCACCAGCTAAAGTAGAAATCCAGGCTGTGCAGTCAGTGCTGACGTAGCACTAAGTAGCACTAATTGCTGTGGCAATTTTTTATTATAAATTTGATCCAAACCCTCTTGAACGGATGGATTTTTGGGATCAGTGCTCACGCTAAGCAGTGCTTGTTGTGCGAGCTCTGACCCCCTCCATCCGATCACGCAATCACAGGCAACGCAATCACAACAATCACAGGCAATGGCAGAATTTAGTGACCACAGCCACCGGCGGATGGGAGTGGGTGGATTGGATCGGAAGGCAGGCGCTCTATACAACTGAGCCACAGGACAAACAAACAGATGGATTTAGCATGCCCCAAAAATTATTTTGCTTTAACTTGTGTAACAAGCAGAATTTGATTTCAACAGCTCATTCAAGATGACTACCACATTTGTTTCAAGTATCACCACCTTTGTAGAATGCTAAGGGGTCAATGCTGTCATTGCAAATACCAGGAGCATGCCATCATAAACAATGGGACACTGCTTAGGCAGAGCTTCATGCAGTGGTTTTATTCCAAATTGAAGGTTCCATTCAAAATTAGTGTCAGATGGAGTGGGAGAATCCTGCCACTTCACATTTAAAGAAACTGGGTGCAGGACACATTTGTTGAGGTGCACATATCAAGAGTTGCAACATACACAATGATTCACTTGCAATCTGCTGATGCCGATGATGTTTGCTCTATGCTGTAATAATGTAACCAACTTTTAGCAATGACTACCCAAGGGGAGGTAAGCAGCACCACTTAGAGGAAATGATTGTGACTGCTGTAGCTGGAGAGAAATTGTGATAGTGGCAATGTTTTAGTTATTTGCATTTGGTGGTGGTGGCAAAAAATATAGCTATATGTTCTTGGCAGAGTGAACCTTTATAATGTTTTCATGTCATACAGTAGGCCCAGTCCTTTTAATTGAGTACATAGTGAATGCAGAACACAACAAGTATTGTTTATTCTCTTGTTGATGGTTCCGTGTTTTCACTGCTGTTCTCCCCAGTCTACCATTGGTGTTCAGGCATGCACACCCTGGTACTTATGTTCTGTTGAACAATTCTCAGGCAAGATGAGCTGATCCTCAAATTTCAATTGTTGTTACGATTCATCCTGTTAGTTGTGGATGTAAGGCTAGAATCATGACAGAAAGTCTTCTGTTTCATGACTAGCATCAAAGACACCTCCCAGATTTGACAGCATGGAAAGGGGATGGGGGGGGGGGACACCTAGTGGTCTGAACCCACACTAGTCAGTGTGATGGGGAGGGGGGCAATTTTGCACAAATCCTGTTGTCACTATGTTCAGAGCACTGTGATCCTCATTGATGCCTTCCCCGCAGAATACCAGCGATGTTTCAGTTTCTCTGATGGAGAGTATGTGAGAGATTATGACTTTGTCTTTCCATGTTGGGGTTAAGTGTTCTGTCCTACATGTCCTAGTCTCGTGGTCCTGCCTCTGTCCTTTCCTTGACCCTCCCAGTCATACCTTGCATACTTAGAGTACCTTTTCCTGTTCCTCTGCCCCATCTCTGTTGCTGTCTGCTTTTCTGTCACTGTCAGCACTCCTGTCCCCTTCCTGTCCACCTTCTGTCCCCCTCATATCCTGTTTTATCCCATGCCAACCCCACTCCTGTCCTCCTGTCCTTCTGTCCCACCCATGTCCTGTCCCACATCCATTCATCTTCTGTTCTGTCCTTTTCTAGTCACACTCATGTTCTTCTCCTACCCTCCCATTCTTCCTTCCTCCCATCCCTCTTCTGTCCCTCTGCCATCCCTTTTCCCGTCCCTCTCCCGTCCCCTTCCGTCCCTCCTGCCAGCCGGTCTCGGTCGCCGACCCACGCGACACAGCGTCGCCGCCAGCAGACCCCCGGCCGGCGGGGCGGCGCGCGCGAGGCGTCCGTCCGGCCTCTGGGCCGAGCGGCCGCGGTGTCGGCGGGACCGGCCTTACGCGGGGGCGAGGCCGCACGGCAGCCGGGTGCCGCAAGCCTCACCCGCGGGGGGGGGGGGGGCGGTCGGTCACGACGAAAGCGTGCGGTCGAGACCAGCGAGCTGCCACCGGTCCACGAGTCCTCGATGCCGATGTTTGTAGGTGCCTTGTATCGCGCCGTGCGTCAGCAGCGCGGTCGTCGCCGCGTGCCGCCGTTGCGGCGACGGTGCTGCGACCCCGGCCGGGTCACACGACGGCGTGCCCGGAGGCGTGGGGCTGACCCGACCTGACTTCGTCCTGTTAGATCCGGATCAGACCCGGATGCCACAGCGTCACGTGTCCGTCAGCTGGCGGCGTCGGCTCGGGTGCACGCGCGCCTTCGTGCCCGGCGGCGGTTCTGGCCGGCTTCCGTGCATCGGCGCGGCGGTGTGCAGCTGTGCGGCGTGCAAAGGAGCCGACTTACTGGCGCGTAATAGGGGCGGCACACGCTCGTGGAGAGGTGCCGCAGGCCCGTGTTTCGTTTGCAGGTGTTCGTTTGCGGGTGAGGTGCCGGAGGCGTGTTTTTATGTCGGAGGGAAATGCGCCGCGGCGGATCCTGCTCCTGGGATTACTGCCGTTTGTGTGTGGCGTGGGTACCTGTGACGTCACAGAAAGCTCACTGAGGCGTTTGTTTACCAGTGGAGAACTGGCCTGGGGCTGCTGCATCGCCGTTAGTGGCTCGGCCGAAACAATGCTGTTTGGACGTGGAGGGCCGGAAGCGGTTCAGGTCCAACTGGAAATGTTCGATGAATGAGAGATGTGATGCCGGTGAATTAGATCGGCCATGTTGCCGTGGAGGGATTCCATAGCCGGCTATGGTGCGGCTGAGATGATTCTGTTCTGGTCAGATGAATGTAGCGGTAATGAATGGGAATGCCGTCTACGTGCATTAATGCTGATGATAGGGTCCGTGACGGTAGCAGTACAGTAGTACAGTACAGTACAGCAGTAGCTCATATGTATCGGTAACAGCAGCTCATATGTCTTCTCACCACCGTCGGACAACTCCTCCGCGGAGTGACCCTAGGTCATGTCGGCGTTATGCGCTGTCACCTTTGCGCACCAGTTGAGGACGTCACCTCATGCCGGGCTCCTTCCTCAGCCCTGAGTGTGCTCCTTTCGGTATGTCGCAAGCGGCCGCCGTCAGCGCCTGTTTATAGTGAACTCAGATACGGTGCGTTCGTCGAGATTCGTCTGATTCAGTCGCGGCATTCGTCGTATCGGGGATCGGCTTATTACTTGCCCATGTTAACAGTTGGCTTAAACAAACGGAGAAGTGCTCCGTCTGGAACCATGTCTGCTTGATATTTGGAATTGGGGCCGCAGCGGCTGCAGCGCTGTTTGAGGTTGTTGACCGGAGCGTTCTCACCGACGAGTTCGACCGTTCGGTTTCACTCGCTGTTTTGTGTAGGTCAAGCACAGTTGGGTTACGAGGGAGCCTTGGCAGCAGGCAGTCTTAACGGTGGCCGCCGCTGTACGCGGCTGTTTGCCGGTCCACTTGTTCAGTGGGACGAGGCGGGGGGTGGGCCCATGCGTACCTCTGGGTCGCGCTCCCTTTGCCAAACGCCGTCCGTTTGTCGCAGCGTGCGAGATCACACATGAGTTCGTCACAACGGTTCCTGCGGCTGGGAGCACAGCCACACGTGTGACGTCATGCAATCTCGTGTGGTTGCTGCCTAACGTCAGGCGGCAACCTCGCGTAGCTGCCTTGCCAACGGGGAACGCGGTCGTGGTACGCGCTCTCAACATGTAACCATGGCGGCAGCACGTAGGCGCCGATCTTCTCAGGCATGTGCGGCCAATTCGGCGCAG
The DNA here is from genome assembly GCF_011947565.3 of Pollicipes pollicipes. Lineage (NCBI taxonomy): Eukaryota > Metazoa > Arthropoda > Thecostraca > Pollicipedomorpha > Pollicipedidae > Pollicipes > Pollicipes pollicipes. The sequence continues at coordinate 14,889,105 of NW_023595962.1, read as the reverse complement.
GATCGAGCCGTCCGCGGCGGCGGCGCGTGGGAGCGTGAGGTCGGTAATCGCGGGGCTCGATTACTGGAACGGCGCGCGGGCCGTGCTGCTGACAGACCACCGTAAGAGGCCGTCGATCTCCGCGCAGCGGTCCGCCGTGGCTTCGGGCGATGGGCCGTTAGCGGCCGGCGGCCAAAGCCGGAGTCGCCGCTCGGGCCGTGTCACGCTCGGGCTCCGAGACGGAGTTCTCGTGGACTTCCTAGTATTCGGACTATGGTGCGTCGTCCTCCGCGCTCTTCTGTTGAGATCCGATGCATGTGATCGGTCCCCACTAATTATGTCAGACTCCGATGCAAGCCAGGGCCGTCCCGCGCTCGGTGTCGTAGTCGGCGGATAAGCGAGGATCAAGCTCAGCTGATTCCGGTGAAACAGGATAAACAAACGCGGGCTGACGTGGAGAAGGACCTCCGTGTCGGCTGCGTGGGGTGAAGCGCCACCTTCCGCTGGCCGGGTGCCCATGTGCACGCGGTCAGCGGGCCTCGGCACGCTTTGCCGTCCTCGAGCCGGCGGGCCGCTCCGTCGGCCGTTCACCCCGGCCCCCGGCCCCCGGCCCAGCGACCGGTTCTCCCGGGGCTGACCTCTGGAGGGGCGGACGGCCGCCGTGTTCGCCGCTCCCTCCCCGCCCGGCCGTGCGCAGACGCGAGATGAACCTGAGGATGGGTGCATGAGGTGGGCGGTGACGTGGCGTGTTGGCTGCCTGTGGAGCGTTCTGCGCCAGCGCCCTGTGCCGGGCTGTGAGGTCAGCGCTGTCCAGCCGGGAAGCCGAGCTTGCGAACGGGAAGGGTTCGCGCCGTGGGGACGGAACTCGGGATGAAGCTTGTCGCGTGCGAATAGTGTGAGGGCGGTGACCTTTGAGGGACAAGCAATTCCCAGGTACCGTGGGGTTTGCTGCTGCCATCGGGCGCCGGTGTAAGGACAGTCCATGGTTCCGTCGCAGACCATGTGCTGGTGTGAAGACGCTCCATGGTTCCGTCGCAGACCATGCGCCGGTGTGAGGACACTTCGTGGTTCCGTCTCAGACCACGCGTTTGGCAGACGGGGTGCTCTGAAGAGCAATTCGCTCTGGCTGGGATGTACGCGCGTCGGCGACATCCTCAGTCGAGACGTGGATCTGATTACACTGTTATTGTGCTCTGATTCCGTGGGTATGATTACGCGTGGGAGGCTTGGCTCTGTTGCTGGCTGACGTTGTGTGTTCTTGGTTCGCATGTGGTCTTTGAAGCCGTTAGCGCCACATGCGTACAAATTTTAGTTCCTGAGGCTGATTATCGCTTTAATGATTCAACCCGAGCCTTGTGAATGGATGGATATCTGGGATCAGGCCCGTCATCGATGTGATTGCGTTCCTCGGCAACACGTGCAGTCTTGTCACACACGGTTTTCCGTGTCTGAGAATCCAGTCGCATAGCTGTACCACCATCGTGAACAAACGTTTCCTCCCTTCCTTCCTCCTCCCTCCCTCTGACACGGTTTCCGAGCGATCATTTAACCGTCGCGAGCGCGCCGCCTGCCGCTCCCAGCCAACACCTGTTCACTGTTGTGTCCGTCTGTGTTTCCAGACAAGATCTGCGACCAGGTCAGCGACGCCATCCTGGACGCCTACCTGAGGCAGGATCCGGACGCCAAGGTGGCCTGCGGTGAGTGACGAGGCGCCGCCGTCGACGCGGCGTCGCGTGCCCTGCCTGCGGCGACAGTACGGTACAGGGAGGCGTGCCGGGGCTCGGACACGTGCCAGAAGAGGGCGGTGGCGCGTCCCTGCGTGCGTTGATGCGTATAACGCGGCGCCCGAGGTCCCCACGTTAAGACTACGGGGATGCACGTCGGGGGAGGTACGTGCCCTTCACGTGGGGATGTTCTACGTATGCAGTGGTAATCAGTGCCGCCGCGCTAATGCCGTGCTCCGATGTGGAACGACGTGCATTCGCGTTAAAAGGACAACTCTTCAAAACTTGGCGCTAGTTGGCGCGCGACAGTAGCACCACCCGTTCGCACCTGTGAAGCGCCTGTCTTGGGAAGCCGGCGGGCGCGCCTGGTCTGCTGTGTGACGGGGTCACTGCGGCGGCGGCGAGCCGCCGGCCGGCGGGGTGGATGGCGTGTTGCCAGACCACGCGTCGGCCCGGTCTGGCCACCCCACGCTGAGCCGCTTGGTCTGCAGCTGGCCGTGACGGGACGGAATGGGACGGCGGCGGCGGCGGCGGCGGCGCCGTCAGAGTGCGGCAGGCGGCGCGGTCTAGTGCCGCCTCGCCGCCGGAGCGGGCAGCGTGAGCCTGCGCTCGCCGTGCGGACGCTGGCATGGTCCTGACGGTGGCGCATCGGCTCGCCGCCGCCGCACCCCGACGGTATTGCGTCCCACATAGCCCCATCAGCTCGCCCCTCCCCGCTCCTCGGTCATCCGCCGCCGAGCCGCGTCCGCTGCGCCACGCCTGCCCCCTCCCCCTCCCCCCTGGCCGGCCGGCCGACCCCGGCGCCGGGCGAGCGTCGTCGAGCGGCCGGCTGGGAATCGGCCGGCCCCGCCGACATGGCTCATGGCCCGCCGCGGCTTCCAGCCGGCGGTATCGACGCCGGCGTCTGTTGACGGTGCTGCGTGGCCGTGGCGACGGCTCGTAACAGCGGCCGGGGTCGATGAGGCGCGCCCGGCGACCTAGGCGCGCGGGGAGAGGGTGATGGAAACACAGGCCGTCACGAGCCAGCGGCGGCTGGAGTCCGCGCGGCCAGCCACTGCCTGGCCGCGTGGACTCCCCCTCCCCCTCGCTCCTTTCGCTCACCGTGGCGGTGAACACCTGACTCCTGTGAGCCGCACCGTACCTGCGAATGGCACAGACGGCCAGATGGATCGCCTGAAGGTGACGCGGCGCTCGCGGCGCCAAGTCGACAGTTGTGGCGCACTTGTGGCATTGAGCGCCGACGCCGACCGTCTGCCGTCGTCACTGCTGATGTCAACGCTTGTCAGATTTTGTTCTCCGCTTTTGTCCTGTTTTTGTCGTGCTCGTACACCAAAAGGTTTGTGTTGTGACTAGTGACTCGGGTGAAGCGGCCTTGAGTAAGGTATGGAAGGGGGAGTCGATAATGCGTTTTTTGCAAATGTGTGTGGGAGATTTCGGATCAGAGTTTTAAGTGACGACTGCTTGAAGCTTACCAAATGTCTTTCGTTTCGCGGTCGTATTGTGCTATTTTCATGGATGTGGAGTAGCCGATGTAATAGCAGATTGAAAAGTAATGATTTGGTTCCCTGGCCATTTTCATCGCCAGGCCCCAAAGTGCGCTCAGATTTCAGACATAAGCGTCCAGGGTGTACACGTAAGGTGCTGCCCATGCCGGAAACACCCTGTCAACAGTCCCAAACCGTCTGTAGGACGCGGTCACTCTCGTAATCGGCGCATTTGGCTTCAACGGCGCCCACGCATGCCTCGCACCAAACCCGCTCGCTACTGACCTAACCTGACCCGACCTGACCTGAGCTGGCCTTGGCCTGACCCGATCTGACCAGGCCTTGGCCCGATCCGACCTGACATTTGCGCGGAGATCGCGGTCGAAGCGGCCGTGGTTCAGGTGCGTCCGTGATGGCTAGATTTACCTCACGCGCTGTATCCGGTTTTCCCTTGCCTGGTGTGACCTGACGTGACCTGACCTGACGCGCCGTCCCCTCCTCAGAGACCACCACCAAGACGGGCATGATCCTGGTCTGCGGCGAGATCTCGTCCAAGGCGACCGTCGACTACCAGCGGATCGTGCGCGACACGATCCGTGACATCGGCTATGACGACTGCCGCAAAGGTCAGGCGCTGGATGCTACCATCTACCGGCGGCCGAGGCAGACTCTGCTTGCATGCGAAGCCGCGGGTCGGCGCTGACCGCTGGCGGGGAGGGCTTATGGCCTGGAAACTTGTCCGGTCCGGCCCTTGATGACCGGGTGGTTGTGGTTGGGAGACGGCTAGGCGATGTCTTCAGGACAGTGCCGGATGTTAGGAAAAAGGCCCGGGTTCGGTGGTCCCCGGGGGAAGCGCTTCGGCCTGCGCTAGGGACCGCCGCTCGGGCCTGCGGCACTGTCGCCTGTTTCGAGTATGAAATGTGTTCGTGTGTGGGGCGGATATCGCTCCCGCGAGGTCTGAACGAACGCCCTGGCGGTGATGTCTAGTGCGTGTGCATGCGCTTGTGTGTGTCGATGCGTCGGTCGCCGTGTCTCTTCGGAGTGGCATGACCGCCTTCCCCTTTCCCTCCCCACTTGACTCCCCACTCCTTGTGGCGGTGAGGCCGCGCACTGCACTCACGCGCGACTTCCAGCCGGAGTTCTCTGCTGACCGTGCACTGCACTTAACGTTAACCCGCCCGGAGTTCGAACTCGCCCCGCCCCCTCCGTGCCCGTGTGAACACCGGCCGCGCCGCAGGCTTCGACTTCAAGACGCTGAACCTGATGATCGCCGTAGAGCAGCAGAGTCCTGACATTGCGGCCGGTGTACACATCGACCGGCACGAGGACGATGTGGGGGCCGGCGACCAGGTACTGCCACCTGCCGGCGGCCGCGGCCAGCTCAGCCTGCACGCGGCGCCGCAAAGGGACTAACCGCGCCGACAGAGGGGATGGCGAACGTGGCGGCGGCGGCGGCGGCTCTGGTGCGGCGCCCGGGGCTCGACAGGGGGCGGCGACCGGCGACGGTGCATGATGGAGTCGGCGGCGGCAACTGCATGCGCTGCCCGTCTCCACCCCGCTCTCACTACCACCAACCAGCAGTCGGTGTCCGGTGCCGGCGGCGAGCCGGTAGGCCTCCGGCCGGCCGGCCGGTAGAGCCTCCCTCGTCCCTGAACTAACCGGTGACTGGGCTGTGCTTGCCGCGGGGCTGACGGCCCGCTGCCGGCGGCAGGGTTCGACTACAAGACGTGCAGCATCATGATGGCGCTGGAGGAGCAGAGCCCCAACATCGCCTCGGGCGTGCACGTAGGCCGCTCGGACGAGGACGTGGGCGCCGGTGACCAGGTGACCGTGGCGGGTCTGTGCGACTACCGTTGCCCCCTGTAGAGCCCCAACGCCGCCTCTCCGTTCAGTCCTCCCTGTCCCCATGGTCTTGATGCAAGCACGAAAGGCCTTAAGCTCCTGGTTTGCTGGCAAAGTTGAAAGTTCTTCCGTTGAGATAACGACCTGCGATATACTGGGAGTACTGGCTAAACGACCAGGAGGCAGGAATGGTAAATAACGTTATTTTGACGGCATTCGATATGTCGAGCTCGATATCTTGAGGATGTATATTTAAGGTGAGCGCAGCTCGAATTATTGGGTGCCGTCATTATAGTCGCACAGCAAGTACTTCCTGGTATATTAAAAGTTGTGAACTGAACATCAGACATTCCAGCTACGTCCCCCGTCTCCCGCTCTGTTCCCCTCCCCGTACCCGCCACCCATCCCCGCCGCACCAGGCGACGTCTCTGTCCCTGTCGCGTCTCCACGTCAGCCCTCCCCCCTCCCCTCCCCACCCGCCACCCATCCCTGCCGCACCAGGCGACGTCTCCGTCCCTGCCTCGTCTTCCTCGCGTTAGCTCCCCCCCCCCCTTCCCCCTGGCCCGTCTCGATATTGTAGCTGCATGCTCGGAACCCCTATCGGCCTGTACCTGCGGTGCGGCCTTATGGTGGGGTCCGCGGCTCTCGCTCTCCTCAGCAGGCGCTGGTGGGGCCGCCTGCCGGGGCTGGTCGGGGCTGGGGTGTGTGTGTGGTGGTGGCGAGGGCATGCTGACGGTGGCTGGGCGTGTGTGTGTGGTGGTGCTGACGGTGCATGCTGACGGGGACGGCGGCTGGGCACCGATTGGTCGGCGCGTGCCGCGTGTTCGCCTGGTACAGCACTGACGTCACTGGCCGGGCGTGTGAGTACTGTGGGTTGTCGTTAGATGTCCAGCTCACTGGTTGCCGAAATTGTTTATTTGGTTGGAAGGTTCCCCGCGTTTTGGCCTCCTGTTTCCTTGTTATGCAGCACTGTTATGTGCTGACTGGCAGAATAGGGGAATGGGTTGCCACTTTTGTTTGGCCTTGTTACTTATGATTTCAGTTCTGCTTTGTATGTTACTGGTTGGCTTCATGCGAAAGTTCTTGTATGGTGCACGAACGTCCGGTCCTTTGAGTTGCGGAACATTCGCAATAATTGTCTTGTCTAACCTAAATAGGCGGGATCGTATATATTTTAAGTCGCCTACACTAAGTGCAAAAAGGTAAGGTTCAACCCATTGAATAATTGTACATCGCGGTGGCACGCGCAACCGTGCAGTACCGCAGCCCAGCCCGGTCATGCCTCGCCCTCGCTCCCGCCATTGACCTGACGCGACCTGACCTGCCGTGACCTGCCGTGACGTCGCAGGGCCTCATGTTCGGCTACGCCACTGACGAGACGGAGCAGTGCATGCCGCTGACGGTGGTGCTGGCACACGCGCTCAACCGGCGTATCTCGGAGCTGCGCAAGGACGGCACCCTCTGGTGGGCCCGGCCCGACTCCAAGACGCAGGTGAGCCCTCCGGCCGGCCCGGGCAACTCGCTACAGAAGTCCCGCTGGAATGACGTGGGCGAAACTCAGCGGCTTAATCAAGTATTCACGCTGGACCGCTGCCGCGTGCCCCAGCGAGCCGTGGCTGCGCAGGCGAAGGCCGCATTCCTGGGGCTGTGACGTCAGCGGGTCACGTGCGTGCGGAGCCGTGGTAGCGCTGGCTGAGGCTGCCGCCCTGGGGCTGTGACGTCAGCGGGTTAGGTGCCTGCGGAGCCGTGGTAGCGCTGGCTGAGGCTGCCGCCCTGGGGCTGTGACGTCAGCAAGTGACGTGCTGCCGAGCCGTCACCAGGTCGGCCGGCGGGACAGCAGCCGGCTTCTGTCGACGTAGCCTGGCGCCGCTGGCCGATATTGTGATGTGATTTGGAGGGGGGGGGGGGGGGGTTGCTACGGTCCGTGACGAATCTGTGCCGTGGGCGGGATACCGGCCGGTTTCAGTGTCGATTTGTGGAGAGGTCCGGAGAGGTCCGAGCGCGTGGTATTCGTGACCGCTGTATGTTTCGGCGCACGCGGTGTGGGTGTCTCAGAGTTGGAGGCGTGCGCTTATGCTGTTAAGCACGACATATGCATAGCACTCGCAATTATTAAAAAACAACATTTGCTGAAGTTTATGCAAAATAAGATAAGATGCGCGCCTCTGGGTCCCTTCAGCTGGTATGTATTAAGCGCTTCCTCCCTGTTTACTCCTGCGCTACCACATGTGACTCGTGCTGCCATCTATCATTGGCCAGCTGACCTGTGGTTTGACGCCGTGCCGCCAGGTGACGATTGAGTACTGCGTCGGACGGCGGCGCCATGGTGCCGCGCACCGTGCACAGCGTGGTCGTGTCGGTGCAGCACTCGCCGGATGTCTCGCTGGAGCAGCTCCGCCGCGAGGTCATGGAAAAGGTCAGCATCAGAGATGGGAAGGGGAGGGGGATGCTACTCTGGTGACAAATCGACCATGTTCTCTGTGACGTCTGCGGCTACCTTTCCCTATGCTTCAGAGATAATAATGCAGAATCTTTTCTTGCGTTTTCTTCCATTTGCATTTGCATCCTCATTCATTTGCATGCATTGTGCGATGTAGTTTGGTTGGTCTGTCGAATGGACATTTCATAAAGGAGCCGGACCGTTGTCGGGGATCCGTGTTAGCGCGCACGTCTGCTTAGTGCGTCAGGTTCTCGAGGGAAGCGGTCGTGTGGTCGTGGCTCACGTTAATATCTCGTGTAAATGGTTCAGTTCAGCCACCAAGCGTCGGTTATCTCTGAGTTTTGGATGTTATCTCTGAGTTTTTCTGACAGCAATTGTTTTCTAATATACCGGGAGGTACTGGTGAAGCAATGTTATCAAGGAAGGGATGGCTATATCGACAATGTTCGACGTTTCACGCTTTGCTCAGTGATCACGAATGAACAGGGTGGACTTAACCTTGTTCACTCGTGATCATGGATACAGCCTGAAACGTCGATTGCTTTCCACTCCATATGGCTTGTGCTTCCTTGGTGACGTCTACCTCGGGGCGCGGTCGATTATTGACGGAATAAGACATGCCAATTCGTATCGCGAAGGAAAGACCAGCAGCTCATAGCCTTGCTGAATGGTAGTTACCTGCTCCCTACCATGCCGGTATCCTCCGGTGGATGAGGGCCTTGTGGTTAACCGTATGTAAACGTGCTCCACCAGTTAGCACTAGCTGGTGGCTTCGGCCGTCAGCTGGTGGCTTCAACCGTCAGCTGGTGGCTTCGACCGCCAGCTGTGTTTCCGTCCGGCCTATTACTCCTCGCCGGCTGTGTTTCCGTCTGGCCAGTTGCACTGCCCACCAGCTGGTAACATGAGCAGCCGTACCAGCCAATCGCCAGACAAGTAACAAATGGCCCATTGGTCGGCCGAAACACCACACTTCCGGCCGGCCGGCGCGGGGCTCGCCCCGCTCCCGCGACGTCGCGACAGGGGCGTACCGCGCGCTCGCTGACCCCCCCCCCCCCGCGCTTCCGCCAGGTGATCCGGGAGGTGATCCCGGCCAAGTACCTCACCCCGCAGACGGTGTACCACGTGAACCCGTGCGGCGAGTTCATCATCGGCGGGCCGCAGAGCGACGCCGGCCTCACCGGCCGCAAGATCATCGTGGACACGTACGGCGGCTGGGGCGCCCATGGTGGCGGCGCCTTCAGGTGAGCACGGCGGCTGGAGGGCGGCGGCGCTCGGGGCGCCGACGGCGGACAGGCGGGAGGCGCGTTGCCAGGAAGTCGCTCGAGGGACGGGGGGTGAATGGCAGGCTCTGTTCGAACTCTCGCGAAGTTGGACTAAACTTTGTGGCGAAATCGCTCGGTGTCTAGTGTACGTCTCTTGGCTGGAGGGTGGTTGGGGGTAGAGGGGGGCTTGGCTCGTGCCCCTCCCCTCTGCGTTGGCTACGTCCTTGGCTGTGATAAGCAAGAGCTGGGAAGAGCTGCGTTGTTGGTCAGCTGTTGCCGAGCATGCTCTGGCGGAGAATCGGGCCATCTTACCGCTCTCTCCGACGTATCTTGGACCGGCGAGGGGTTCGACAGGCGGTTGTATGGCTGGGGGAGGGGGGGGGGGGGGCGATCGGGCCAGGAGGCAGAGGGTACGGCCAGGGAGCAGGCGGTATGATCAGGGAGCAAAGGAGTACGGTCGGGGAAGCGGGAGGGGTATACTCAGGGAGGAGGGAGAGGGGTGCGTTCAGGGAGCGGGGGTACGGTCGGGGGGCAGTGATATCGAGTGGACGCCTCTATACCGGCCACAGGCGACTTCCTCTTCCTGTTAATGTTGCGGCGGGACTGTTGCCGCGTTGTACACCGCTGTGCTGTCCGGCTCCTCCAGCTTGCGAAATGGTGCGGCCCGAATGCTCTGTACTCGTATGCAAGTTATAAGCACATGAGATGTCTGCCCAGAACCGATCTTACCATCCGAGCGCCTATTTGCACAGACAAGTCAATTAAACAACTGCCGAATTGGGCGACAGCTGAACCGGCCTAGGGGACATCCTCGTAAGCCGCATCGATGTCCCCTCAAACTGCACCAACCTTCTCGTAAAACTGCACCAACGTCCATTCAAGCCGCGCCAACGTCACCTTAAACGGCACCAGCCTCCTCTTACACCGTGTCAATGTCCCTTACACTGCGCCAACGTCCCGTTGAATTACACTAACATCCCCTTAAATTGCACCAACGTCCCCTTAAATTTTACCAGCGTCCCCATAAACCGCACCACTAAATGACCGCCACGTGGCGCGGCGTGGAACGGCGCCGTGGTGCGCACCTGGTGCCACAGCACCATCTAACCGGGCGCGGTCCTCGGCGTCCACAGCGGCAAGGACTACACCAAGGTGGACCGATCGGCAGCGTACGCCGCCCGCTGGGTGGCCAAGAGTCTGGTGCGGGCCGGCCTGTGCCGGCGCTGTCTCGTCCAGGTGAGGCGCCGCGCCTCCTCCGGCCGGCTGAGGCGGCGCCCGGCGTCGGCGCGGCCCGTCTTGGCGGGAGGCGTTGCTGGGTGCGAGGCGATGGATCCTGAGTCAGAATTCGCGCGAGCGCCGGTCTGTGTGTTGGTGTGGGAGCGGGAGAGGCTGTGGAGTTTCTGTTCAGTGACCGGCGGCCTTCCTTCCGTCAGCATTATCGTTAATTCTTGTTTGTTAACTTCTTGCTCACATTTATTCAATGACGTTCGTTCAGTTATGTTCGTCATCACTTACCATCGGACGCCACTCGCGTGGCGGACACGAACGCACGCATGGGCGCAAGACGGCCGCCGCCATCTGCGTGTGTCCCGTCCCAGCCGTTCCGTCTCCACCAGTCACCACAGCGCACAGCGCGTGCTGTCGGCGGCCGGTGCCGTTTTTCCGTGTCGGCGCTTGTGACGGCGACGCCGACTGGTCCGGCGCTGTGCTGACGCTGTGCTGTGCCGCGGCCGGCGCTGGCAGGTGTCGTACGCCATCGGCGTGTCCGAGCCGATCTCCATCACGGTGTTCCACTACGGCACCAGCTCCTACAGCCAGCGCCAGCTGCTGGACATCGTCAAGAAGAACTTCGACCTGCGTCCAGGCAAGATCGTCAAGTGAGTGCGAGGCGAGGCGAGGCGAGGCGAGGGGCGCGCCGCTGACCGCGCCGCTGTTGCGGTTCGACCGGGGCGGAAGTCCCAAGAAGCGAGGCGCTTCCTTCGATCTTGAGAGCAGCCGGCGCATGCGCAATGCAGCGCACAGCATCGTCCCGCGTGTCGACTCGCAACCGGACATGCAGGCTAGCGCGAGGCGTTGTTGACCAGGCGGCCAGCTGTGGGCCTCTCGTCGTGCTGATCGCTGCCCACCGGCGCCGCGCCGTCCGCCGTGTGGCCGTGCCGTGCCGTGCTCACGGTGCCGCCCCTCACAGCGTCTGCGCGTCTCCCCACAGGGAGCTGAACCTGCGCCGGCCCATCTACCAGCAGACGGCCAGCTACGGCCACTTCGGCCGCGACTGCTTCCCCTGGGAGCAGCCCAAGAAGCTGGTGCTGTAGGCGCACCGCCGCCGCCGACCGACTCGGAGGCGGAACCGTGCGGCGACCGCTGCCGCCGTCGCCGCCGCCGGCTGCCGGCCACTGACGGCTGACTGGGGCGGAGACGTCGCTGGCTGGCGCCGGGTTGTCCGGCGCCGGCCGGCGCGGCCTCGCCACCGCCGCGCTGCCCTCCTCTCCTCCCCCGTTGTCCTCTCCCCTGTGTCCCTCGTTTTCTCTCTGCTCTCTTGTCTTTCTCTCTCCGTCCCGCTGTCAGGGACCAAGAGCTCTGGCCGCGGCGGCCGCCGGCCGGCTAGAGCTGGCTGGACGGCGCGCGGTCTCACCGTGGAAACGGCGGCCGGCCAGAAACGATCTGCGCCGGCGGCGGCAGGACACCGCCGACCGAGGGGTCGTGCATGCAGACGGACCGGAAGGGTCGCGCATCGTGGCGGACCTAAGGGTCATGCATCATGGCGGACCAAAAGGGTCACGCACACTGGCGGGCCAAAAGGGTCGCGCATCGTGGCGGACCTAAGGGTCGCGCATCGTGGCGGACCTAAGGGTCATGCATCATGGCGGACCAAAAGGGTCGCGCACACTGGCAGGCCAAAAGGGTCGCGCATCGTGGCGGACCTAAGGGTCACGCACACTGGCGGGCCAAAAGGGTCGCGCATCGTGGCGGACCTAAGGGTCGCGCATCGTGGCGGACCTAAGGGTCATGCATCATGGCGGACCAAAAGGGTCGCGCACACTGGCAGGCCAAAAGGGTCGCGCATCGTGGCGGACCTAAGGGTCGCGCACACTGGCGGACCAAAAGGGTCGCACATCGTGGCGGACCAAGGGTCGCGCATCGTGGCGGACCTAAGGGTCATGCATCATGGCGGACCAAAAGGGTCGCGCACACTGGCAGGCCAAAAGGGTCGCGCATCGTGGCGGGCCAAAGGGCTGCGCATCGTGGCGGGCCAAAGGGCTGCGCATCGTGGCGGACCAAAGGGTCGCGCACACTGGTGGACCAAAGGGTCGCGCATTGTGGCGGGCCAAAAGAGTCGCGCATCGTGGCGGACCAAAGGGTCGCGCACGCTGGCGGACCAAAAGGGTCGCGCATTGTGGCGGGCCAAAAGGGTCGCGCATCGTGGCGGACCAAAGGGTCGCGCACACTAGCGGACCAACTGGTCGCGCACGCTGGCGGACCACAGGGAATGTGGCGTCAGGGCGACAGTAGCAGCAGCATCAGCAGCAGTAGCAGCAGCGGCGGCATCAGCAGCAGCAAATCGCCAGCGTCGTGTCTGCCAGGCCGCGGCCGGCCGGCTCCTGTCGGGCTCGGAGGGCGCCCGGGAGCCGGCCGTGCGGCCAGCGGCACTCGTCGGTCGCCGCGCCGCCGCCGGCCGGGGAAGCCGAGGCTCCGGCCGGGCGCGGCAGCGGCCGGCGGCCCGGCGCCCGAGCGCCGGGCAGCGGCGGCAGACCACGCGCTGGTCACCCAAAACAGTGCCTCGGCGTCAAAACCCAGAAAAAAATAAATCGACTTCGCTCTGAACTATGCTTTGCGATTCTGACTTCGCTCTCTCTGCTCTCTCTCTCTCTCTCTCTCTCCCTCTCCCTCCCCCTCTTCTTGTCGTGCTTGTCAAAGCGCGGTCCTCGTGTCCCCTCCTCTCCCATGGCCTGGCAGCGGCGTCCCGTCACCAGCAGCAGCAGCAGCGGCAGCAGCAGCCGGACGGCGGCGGCGGCGGCGGCGCCAGCGCGCCCGCTCGCTCGGCGCCAGCGCGCGCCGGCGGCGGACGAAGCGCCCTCGGCGCGGACCACAGACGGCGGTACGCCGCCTCTGCACACGCTGGCGGGCCGCGGCGGCTGCGGCGCGCGGCGGCGGACGGCGCGCCGGCGGCGGGCGCGGCGGCCACGTGCGGCTCTTTCCAGGCGGCCGCGCCCGTCGCCGTCGCTGCGGGCGGCCCCCGGCGACGCCGCGGGGCCGCCCCCCAGGTCGTCGTCGCGCGTCGCGGCCGGCGCTGGCCGCTGACGCCGGCGTTTGTGTTGTGTTGAGGAAAACTATTGGAAAAGAGCACTTTCCCTAAACACTCCGGTCCTCGCCGAAGGCCCGTGGCGCGGCCGGCCGGGGCGTGGCGTTTGTGGCGCGGAGACGGGTCGTGCGCGCCGTTTGTGGCGCACCGGCCCGCCGTCCGCAGCGCCCCGGCCGGCCGGCGCCCGTTTCGTCCCGCCGCGAAAAGCGGAGCAAGCTTGCTTTTAAATGTCCGTGGTTGCGTTGTTTAATTGCGGGACTGCCCGCCGCCGCCGCGGTGGCGCTGGCGTCGCTGCGGCGCTTCTGGCGCGGCAGCGATTCCGGCGCGGTCGCGGCGAATGCGCGGTTGCTTTGTGCTGTCTTGTGTTCTGGAGAAACTGCTAATACAAATTGTTTCCCCCTTACGTCCCTGTTTTACCCCCCCCCCCCCCCTCCCCCCCCCAGGGGGGCGCAGTCGGCCCGCGAGACGCGTCGAACAGCAAACCGACCGAGTTGCTGTAATTTTCTCCTGCAGCTCCTGGCAGCTGAGCTGCTGCCAGTCTGTCTGAAATAGTGATGGCCAGGGCCGGAGCCTGTTGGCAGGCGGTTGGTTCTGGAGGCCCAAGTCTCCATCGCTCGCTGGCGGGCTCCGACGTCGGTAGGCTCGCGGCGGCCGGCATGCGGGCTGACTCAGGAGCTGGCGTCAGAGACTGGCGGGGTCTGAGGATTGAGGTGCGTTCCCAGAACTAAGGCGTGCGGGTCGAGACTCATGTCCCTGTAGCGCCGAAGATCGCTGCTCTGGAAGGCTCGGTGCACGCAAGCTGCGCCGTGAATGATCGGCATGGAGGGGAACTGCACGGGTGATTTGTGAATTCTCTGAAACTGCGTCCCGTGGCTACTAAGTCCGTGGCGTTTCAGTCGGGTGCACTTCCATCACGAGCAAAGTATTTGCCGTGCGTGCTGTGGTGTCGAACGTCACATCGATCGTTACGTGTTTCGAACATACCGGGACGTAAGTCGCGTGTTCGTTGCGTGTCAGCACACGCAGCACTTGACCAATGGCGGACTACCAGATGGCTTTGCTCATCGTCTTGTCTATTCTCGGCGCCAATGAACAGAGTCGCCGTTTATTGTGTCCCCATGTCGAAGCAGGCGCCTCCTCGGCCGACAACCCACACTAAATACCCACAGAGGATCACACACACACACTGAATACCCACAGAAGATCACACTCGGCCCCGCCTGCCGGAATCCCCAACAATCCCCAACAAAACCTCAGTCCGCCGCACGGCCGTGCGTCCACGGACTTCAGCATCACTACGCTCCATAAATAACGGGCAAGGCACTGGATAAGCAAGAATACGCACTCAAATTAAGAGATCCGATGCCATCGGCTTCACTTGTGCGGCAGTTATTGCATGGCCCGGATGGGTTCACCGACAAATGAAGCAGCACATCTTGCGGATGCGTGGCATTTCAGTAGCTGTTCGGCCGCTGCACTGAAATTCGCTGCTTCTGCGGTCACTCAGCTGCAAGCATCCTCCCCACAGTTGCCTCCCATCCTTTCTCGTGCTGCGTTTCACTGTTTGCCCAAGTCGATGCATAGCTTGCAAGGGTCGCACGAGACAAGTTCACGCAAACGCTCCGAAAGCAGATTTGCTTCAAATCCGCGAACGCCACCTTTAAAGTAATGTTTCGTTCCTTCCTCCCCAGATGACACTAGCGCTGCTTGTTCTTTCTTGCCCGCAGCTTCAACACCATATTTTGCTTGCATTTGGGTGCGAGAGGTGCGCACGGATCGGGCTTTCCGCTTTGGCGTGCCGCCTCTCCGATGGCGGCCGCCTCCAGGTAACGGGTTTCTGTCACGTGGCCGCTATTCCTCCGTTTCATGCTGTGGAGAGGGCTGGATGAGTTTTGCACGGCCAGGAGACATGCGTGAAGCTTGCGAAGCAAAATTTCTCGAATGAAAGCAATCACGATGGTTGGCACTTTGTCGCACTCCATTTGGGATTTGGCTTTGACTGCACAAACACTCACATTTCAAAGGATTACCAATGACCACCCAGTGATAAGTTGGCGCAGTTACTGGCCAAGCGGACTACGAATGGTTACTTGGTTGGACGAGTAATTGATATGGACAATTTGGTTAATTTTGACAGGATCCTCCCGTCCGTTGTCTGATTTGGCCACCATGTTCTAAAATCTTAAATCGCCAACGAAACCACCGCAGGAAGATTCAACGGCAAAGGCCAGAGATCAGACAAACAGATTCGCAGCCCACGTCCTATGACACACATCGTGCAAATGGCGCATATTTCCTGGCGGCAGGAACATGCAACTGCTCAAAAACCACAGTGTGAAACAGCACCGCAGGGCTCCAGAGCAGGTAGCTTGGCTCCGTCCCACTTCAGACGGTTCTCAAGCGGGCTGCGGCGCTGTGTACTTACGGGAGAAAATATATGGGCCATGGTCTTAAGAAGTAGACGAGGAAGGAATAAACGTTCTACCATTTCGCATATGTTATGCAAAACGGCACCGATCTCCTTTCAGCTCATGGGCCCCTTTTCTTCTCAGCGTTTAGACCGGTCATGGTCGCACATATTTGGGGGAATTCGGGTTGAATAGCACTTTCCGACAGGGTACATAACTTTTACAGAGCCGTTTTAGGCCAACTTACTTAGCTTGAGACGAGAGACAGACCACAGAGACAGAGGAAAGAAGTCCTAGGCTGCCAAAATGAGTGGTTGTACTACAGAATAATTTTTAATCCCATCGACATGAGACGAACTCGTCAGTAAACGACCGATTCCGTTCAGTTCCACCCATCATCATCCAAAAGCGTGCGACTTTGCGAACTCATCTTTCGCCTGAAAACAGAATTATGCCTGTGCCTTATATGTGCTTTACGATGCTTCGTAATTCCTCTCCATCACAGCCCTCATCTAGACCTGTCTTCATAATCCGCGTTCACACTTCACTAGCCAAGACTAGCGTTGTTCTCCTCCCGTGGCGCACGTCCTCAACGTCCTCAACGTCCTCAACGTCCTCAACCATTTACATTTTCTGATCGGTCCTCGTGTTCCCTGGGTCGCCCACGTTCCACCTAACCCACCTACGGTCCCTCCTACTTACACCCGAACGGAGAACTGCAGTTAGATGCCATCAGACAGAGGTGGATAGGGTTCAATTCCCAGAGCATGAAACTTGTATTGGCTCCATTTAAAGCATGGAATATTTACGCTAATGGCTTAATTGGAATTATATGCATGTATGAATTGCCTGTTATTAAGAGCATTTAAAAAGGCTTGAGTGGATCGCCCTTTCCAAACGCATTCTATGTTTTCTTTAACGAGGTACAATCATTATTCCCGAAAAGAGCCCTCTCAGCTTTGACGAATGCGAGACGTCTGAATTGTTGCCACTTTCGACATTTGTCTGAGAGTTGTGGATTTTTAGTCCACAACTGTCACATGAAATTGCACGATGAAATTATGCCGGTTACAGAATTATCACATCGAGGGAAACTCAAAAGTGGGTGCTGCCTGCAAAAGAAAAGATATCGAGTAAAGAAAAACAAACTACGGTAGCTTTCGTCGCATCACCCTATGCACGCCTTTTGCACGAATTTTGTTGGAACAATAACTGCTAATATATAATAATATGCACGCATATGCAATAATTGCTAATAAAATAAATAATATGCACGCATTTCAGGAGAGTAATAACAGCTAAAATCAAAAGCAATTATAACTTAAATATTCTTCAAAACTTGTGTTTAAAAGTTGGTGGTCAGTACATAAATCGACCATAGCAATAACAAATAATGCTTGCGTTGTGTACCCAAAGACGTGAAGGATGAGTTTCTCCTCCAGGGTGCGCGAGGCACTGTCGTCGTCGTAGTACTCGCACTCGCAGACGAGACGGCGGAAACAGCCTTTCTTGTCGAAGTGTGTGGCAATCTGGAAGGACACACGACACGGGGCTCAGCGTCCGTGTATACGCAGGCTGCCCGCGCTAAAGACACACGACACGGGGCTCAGCGTCCGTGTATACGCAGGCTGCCCGCGCTAAAGGCACACGACACGGGGCTCAACGTCCGTGTATACGCAGGCTGCCCGCGCTAAAGACACACGACACGGGGCTCAGCGTCCGTGTATGCGCAGGCTGCCCGCGCTAAAGACACACGACACGGGGCTCAGCGTCCGTGTATACGCAGGCTGCCCGCGCTAAGTGTGCTCAGGTAACAACGGACTGTGCGTGAGACATTGCCCATTGCTGTGATGACGACGTTGACGCTGCGATGTCAAAAGAGCTGTAATCAAAATCTACACCACCACCCCGGTCCTTTTGTACATCTTTTCCCTGAAGATGTATGCACTATGATCTCCCCTCGGACCAAACAGCAAGACTCAGTCAACATAAGACATGTGTCTTCTTATTGCGATGACAGCCGTGTCACAGCAGCTGCAACAACAAAACTCACTGCTCGGGATTGAACTTTCGGTGTGACGCTGGTGTCTGAACAATCGACACTATTGAAAGCGCTGGCACTGTTTGGCTTCTATAACAGATATTTCAGCTCAGTGCTCGCAGATAATGCACGCCAATGCATGTAGTATGCGACTCTCCAGACAGCGACTGTGTTTACGTATTGGCGCTGCCTGGATGTTCTTGACTAATTTGTGGTGCTACTTCATTGCAGTTTCCTCCTGAGACCCTGGTACACCTCCCTTAGGATGAATCACACCCACCCATCCTCCCCCGGTTAGAAACACCTGATTTAAAGGTGTGGGTTTACAACACCTCCTCCCTCTCCCCTCCCTCTCCCCTCCCCCTTCCTCTCCCCTCCCTCCCCTCCCTCTTTTTCTCTTCCTCCCTCCCCTCCCTCTCTCTCCCACCTGACCCGCACTCACCTTGACCAACAGCTCCGTGTTCTTCACGTAGTTCTGTGTGCTGTCGGTGGTGACGGCGGCAGGCGCCGGCGCCGGCTTCGTCGTCGTCACCCGGTTGCTGCTGACTTCCGCGCCGACATCGATCACTCTCCTCCCGAGCTGCGCGCGCCGGCTGCTGGAGACGCGCTGGGGCCAGGGTCCGCTATGGCGAGAGGGCTGCTGGTCTGACGAGGGGAGGTACGTTGGTCGGCCGTGCGAGGGCTGCTGGTCTGACGAGGGGAGGTACGTCGGCCGGCCGTGCGAAGGGTAGCGGTCATAGGAGTAGCGGCTGTGGGAGGGGTAGTGGCCGTAGGAGTAGCGGCCGTGGGAGGGGTAGCCATACGACGGGC
>NW_023595962.1:14838508-14869815 GCF_011947565.3 Pollicipes pollicipes | reverse complement strand
GTGTACAACGGAGCAAGGTCGGTCTCGTCACAAAGTTCTTGTCAGTCTTGTGTCGTAACAAAGCTCTCGTCCTCAACAAAATCACGGGTGTCAACGAAATCAATACGCTCATTGTGAGCACCGTGGCAAATAATTTCCGGAATTGCGGTTAATGTAGACATGTGCGCTGCTATAGTCTATCCCGACAGTGTGACCAGTGCCGACATATTTGGGATTATAGTCTATAGCCATGAAAACTGTAGTCTTCTGATGCTCAAACTCTTAAGCGCCAGCTGACATCAGTATAGGAAACTATCCTCCGGCTGTGTTATCCTACCTTGCTGGTGTATTTAATGACCACGTTTCACTTCTGTGCGCTATACCGGGTGCCCCCCCCCCCACAAAAAAGTAATGAACCCTCTTTCCTTATTATTTCAACTGAGCAGAATTTCCCGATATCTGAGCGGACTGTTGTATCATATGTACCAGCTGTCCGTCTGATTATTGCCTTAATTCTACAACCCCGTCAGTTGGCAAATGTCATGTGTGCAGCAAGCTTTGCACTGTAATGCGCGCCTCGCTCGCTATCAAGTCTTACAGGCACATACAAAACCTTGTCCTACTAGAAAACCCCAGAAAGGGAAACGACAGGAAAACAGGAAAAAACGTTCGGACGTGCACCTAAAATACACTAAAACAGGTTTCTCCCGGCATTTTCCTCTAAAAGCTGGGGTGGTGCGCTTCCGAAAACCAGTGATTTGAACGTCCTACAAAATTTAGGCCAATCTCTGCAGTGCCAGCGATAGCAAAGATAGTCGAGCGTATTGCTCATCATCAACTTAGTTCATATTTTAACGAGCATAATTTATTTTCTCATACACAACACTGATACCGTACGATTTTTTCGACAGAGACCGCACTTACTGTAGTGACTGACACAATACTCACCGCGATGGATGCTGGGGGGATCGCTGTGCTTGTTTTGGTAGATGTCAAAATGTTTTGACGTTGTGGACCACCAGCTTCTCCTATCCAAGCTAAAGATATACAATATCGACGCGAAATGGTTTGAAAGCTACCTTTGCGGGCATACCCAACAGGTTCAGGTCAGATATCCTTCAGAGCATACTGCGCGCTCTCATAGTCTTCCGACTTGGGGAGGGGGGGATCTCAGGGAACCGTCCTCGGGCCGCTGCTATATTCCATTTTATCGAACGATCTAGCGTTATATTCAGAAGGCGCTACAGTGATACAATATACCGATGGCACACAGATTTCGGTTACTGGAAAGAAAAGTGCAATGCAACAGCTTGTCGCAACCATGGAGAGTGCCTTGTTCAATCGTATTGGACTGGTTTGACAACCGCTATGAAATTCAATACACCAAAAACACAGTTAATGGTCTTTGGGACGAAGGCTATGTTGCGTCATATGCCTCATGTGCATATTAAGTTCGGGTCAGCTGTCATCACTGAAAGCAGTACTGTCAAAAACCTTGGTGTGGTGATGGACAGGAATCTCACATTTGAACCGCACATTGATCAGCTCGTTGCCAGGTCGACGGGCGCTCTGGTGGCCCTGTCCCATGCCAAGCATGTACTTCCAAGAGACACCCTCGTTCGCATTGTCGGAGCTCTAGTTTTTTCCTCCATTAGATACTGTATAGCATTGTATGGTACTCACGGAGCCACCCAGTTCCATCGCGTGCAAAAACCCGTGAATTGTGCGCGGGTTGTGAGCGAAAGGAGAAGGTGTGACCATATATAGCATGTTGTCAGGGATCTACGATGGCTTAGTGCTGATCAGCTCGTCAGATATCATATGTTGTGCCTGCTCAAAAAAAGCCTTACTCACTGTCCAGCCACCAGATATAGCCGCGATGTTCACACGTGCTGAGTACACCCATGAAACGCGACAGGCTAACCAGCTGAGGCGCCCCCGAGCGGTGAGCAACTCTGGCACTCGCCGATTTAGCTACAGAGCATCGGATTTGTTTAGTCTAGGCCGCTTCAAGCACCAACTTATGGAGTTTCTACTGAGCGAGTCGAATGTTGGCACATGAGTGGGTGTGTGTGTGAGTTCAATTGTGTGTGATGCCACAATGTGAATGCAATAGTGTGATTCCCCGAGATGATCCCTTGACCGATGTGTGATGTGTTAGGCTATTTTTACTAGGTTTCACATTGTCTCTTCGATGCCCGTTTTTATCAATGATGACGTGTAACTTTTAAAAAGCCATTGGATCTTGTGGAAGGTTACGAAATATACCAACATGAACATGAATACCCGAAGGTTTCCGTTTTGTGTGTTTCAAGAAGCAATCGTTGGCACGTGGGAGGGCATAAAGCTGAGCCTGGGATGAACGCTTACCCAGCCCAGCCCATTACCTTACCCAGCGCTGTCTGATTTGCCCCGCTATGAAGACACGAACCAAAGTTGATGAGGCACATCAAGGCAGCACACTTAATGATCCGGAAGCATCATCACTTGAGCCATGCTGATGTAATTACTCGACGAGCGGCCACTTGTCACTGCTGTGGCAGTGTTTCTGTGCCCCCCCCCCCCCCCCACTCCGCTAAGCCAGTGGGAGTACTGTTTTACCACAGCAGTGGCTTCGCTGAGCAATGACTGCATTTCTTGAGTCTTCTTAGTGACTGGGAGAGGGCAAGAAAGGGCCCGTTGCAAACCCTTCTTCATTCGATATGTGTGAGGTGTCTGGCATTTCTCAGAGCAAGGAGTTCGGGCGATGCATTTGATCGTCATCGTGGCTCACCTTTGCCGCCGCGACGAATGAATCAACTTGCTGAATAAATCAAATCAAAAGCTGGATAACTGCTACCGACTGCCGGAAACATGCGTAAAGGTCCTGTTGTTGTATGGAGCGGTGTTTTTGTGTTTAGAAGCCTTACAGGCGTCTTAAACTGTCGAAAATTATTGAAGCCTCCGGTCGCAGTTGGGCCCCCGCAACCTCTAGATGGAGGGGGATGTGAACCGCCTGGCTACGCCACTGTTGTTGAGTTAACTGTCGTTGTTGATGTATCTAATGTTTTTGTCACGCTAGCTGCTTCATAAGTTAAGCCAGGCCGCAAATATTCGACAAGTTTTTCAAAGGATAGCGCCCGGAATGGGGCAAAGAACAAGTCACTGCAATATATACAAAGTTTTTAAAGTAAGAGGTGGCCCTGATAAAAGTTAACGCATGTTTTCGCTCAACATTGACAAGTGCATACGCCGCATTATTGTGACTATGGTGGTTATGCAACACGACCAGTGACAGCGGTAGTCATCAGCGGTCCCTGCTAAAGTGTACTTTAAGTTTCAACCTATTCTAAGCTTTTTACAAAAAGGTAGCTCCCATTAGCTTGAAACGGAAGTCATTCATTCGCAACAAAGCAATTTTGAATTTACGAAACATGCAACAGTTTTTTTAGTTAACGTCTCAAGCTACCGAAACCTGGGGAGATCCAGGTTTTGGGGTTATGCAAGGGCAAACTTTTCGGCTGGGCCCCTTCAACCGATTGGGGAAAGTAACACCCTTGCTTGTGGTGTGCTCTGTTGGCCTACGTATTTGTTGGCCTAAGTATTAACCTACGCCTAGGAAGCTTCTGCAACTCCGTATTTACACATAGACTAGGTGACTTGGTCTGTAGGCTTGTTGGACGATTCCGGGGTTTTAAATCGGGCACCGTTAGATTTCTTTGACGCCAGGCTTTCCAGGCTTTACCTACGCCGTATTTTCGTACACCTTTTGGGCCAAGGCGGTAGCTTGTCCACCATCGTCACTTGCAGACGTAGAAAAACACCACACAGTGAGTACTGATTATTTGTAAACAAAGTCCTGAGATAAATGTTGCAGATAGGCAGACCGAAATAGTTTCGCAAAGTGAGTTGCCTGGAGGTGAGCTCACCCCAAAATCCGCCGACAGACGGGATTCTTGCTTGACTTGGCTCCGATTCTTCTCACAGTCGTGGAAACTGAGCCCAATTTGGGAAGAGTCCATCAAACTGGAAAGGAAACTTTGTCCTTAGCTATGCCTTAAAAAGGAAAACAACTTATGTATGCGCTTTCAAACACCCACGATTATTCAGGGTTCAAAATTTTAGTGACCCATTTTCCATTTCAACCCTTTGTTAGTTTGCTGCCCTGCCCTGCGTATCTGCTACGATATGCTTCCCACTAAGCGAGTTGACTGCGGAGACACATCCAAGGCCACCCAATCTGTGCAGTTTTAAGCAGAAGTGCCGTCAACGTCATCATTTGATTCGTTATTAGGAAACTATGAGAGTTCGTTCATTGGCCGCACGGCTAAACTACTGACATGGTCGCTTGGACGGATCCATTTGCACATATGGCACCATTGTGGAGGCGGTGTCTCGCCACCTTTCGGCCGACCCTTTGACGTCTCTCTTCACTGAGGGGAGCCATTGTCGGCTTTTTCATTGGACGTCGGAATCTTAAGGTTCTCGACGCACCTTGCCTCAAACAAAAACGGAGCATCACTCATTACGTGAACTCTTACCAAGCATCCTTGAGTGTCATGTGCCTTGATAATTTTTTGATTCATTAACATTTCGGGTAAGGTATGTAATGCAGAGGCTGACATGACGCTACCCGAGCTTTAATTTTCGAAATGTCCGCGATGGAAGGCTGGGAGGGTATTCCAACCTTCGGTATGCCAACGCTCATCGTTTAAATGTGTTTCATGTTCTGCCGATGACGGTTGCATTAATCACGCCTCGAACGGTACGGTGGACTTGTATAATTGCGGTGAAGTATGCATTTCTTAGATCATGTAATATGCGGCGAATTATAACTCTTAAAAAATCATATATTTGGTGTCCACGGACAAGTCCACGCTTTTCTCTGGAATTTTGCGTGCATGCATATATGTATGTCAATGAGCAAGCTGTCATGGCTTTTTAGCCCTGGAAAAATAATGACACTCCCGATGACTGCAGGTAAATAAAGGCAGAAGCGGGGCATGTGCACGGTTCTTCTAGATAGGGCTGGTGCTGGTTCTAAGGCCTGGGATCAAGTGAGATTCGTTTCTGTTCCTCTGTGGGCAAGTTGGGGACTTATATAGTGTTCGCGCCATGATCTGTTCTGCACGTACGCGACCAGAGCCAGCATGGAGCTTTAGCTCCCCCTCCCCCCCCCCGCCCCCATCGCGAGGATGTCGTGCAGCCTTTTTTCATCACGACGTTTTTTAATATAATTCGAGCTGTCGTTCACGCCTGGTGTATAAGTAACTACGCAAGGTTTCCGCCAGGCGACTCTACTACCGCCGTCAGGTGTTATGGAGTCCTAATCAGGAATGGATGATCATGTTTGGCTTAAAGCCACGTATGTAGAGCCATGTTTTTTGCTTAAATCCATGTATGTAAAGCCATGCATGTAATGAGTAAACAAAACTGTTTTTGATCTGAAATCCTGAGATGAATGCTGCTGCTAAGCACACGGAAGTAGCTTCCCAAAATGAGTTCCCGGGGGGGGGGGGGGGCTGAACAGTGATAAAAGACTCAACTCAGCTCACAAAATCCGCCGACAAACGGGATTCTCACATGGTTTGAGAGCTCTTCTCGCAGTTGTGGGAACCGAACCCAAGTAAGGGAGGGTCCACCAAACTGAAAGGGAAGCTTCGTCTTTGCTTATGTCTTAAAACAGAAAACATTTCATATACGCGCTTCCAAACACCCGCGGTTATTCAGAGTCTCATACTTCAGCGGCCCGTTTTTCTTTTCAACTAGTTGCTAGTTTAATTAAACTGCTCTTCATATCTACCAGATATGCTTCCTACTAAGCCAGTTGACTGCATCCAAGACCATCCAAGTTTGCATTTTTTTAGACAGAAGTGCCGTCAGCGTCATTACTTTTTCAAACGTTAGGAAACTATGAGAGCTCGCTCATTGGCTGTGCGGTTCAACCACTGACATGGTCGCATGGACGAGTCCGTTCGCACACATGGCGGCATTTTGGAGGCAGTGTCCCGCCGGCTCTCAACAGACCCTTTGACGTCTCTCTTCGTCGGCAGGGGGTCATTGCCGGCGTTTCCATTGGGCTTCCGGATCTTAAGGTTCTCAGAGTACCCTGCCTCCAACAAGAACAAAGTCTCACTTATTCCGTGAATTCTCATAAAATACCCTTGAGTGCCATGTGCCTGCGTTTTTTTGCGATTTGTCAACATTTCGGTAAAATAAGACAGGCAAGGGTTGATGAATATTTGGTTGACCACGTCCTACCACTCGCAATTCAATTTTCTAAATGTCCGCGTGAAATGCTCGGGGGGGGGGGGGGCTAATTCAGGGCTTCGGTGTGCCTACGCTCGCTGGTTTAATGTGTTCCATGTCCTCATGATGGCGGTTGCATCAAAGCAACCATGAACGGTGGAATGTATTTATATGCGGTAAATGACACATTTTTACGTTATGTAATATGCGGTGAATGACAAATTTCAGAAAGTTGTCATTTGCGATCCCACGGAAGAGTCTTCGCTTTTGTCAGAAACTTCATGGGCGTGCATGTATGCACGCCAATGAGCAAGCTTTCATAGCTTCTTAGCTCTGGAAAAATAATGACGTTTCTGGCGGCTGCAGGCAAATAGACTGCACACTTCTTCAAGATAAGGCTGGTGCTGACTCTAAGGCCTGGGATCAAGTGGGATTCGCTTCTGTTCCTCTGTGGGCAAGTTGAGAACTTTGCAGGGTTCTCAGGTTGAGCTTTTCTGTACGTGCGCGGCCAGAGCCACACATGGGACTTTTGCTTTCTCCCTCCCCCTCGTGAGGATGCGGCGCATATATATATATATATATATATATATATAGTATTATGTGTATTAGTAAAAAGGCAATGTTTTCGCCAGTTAACTCTCCTACCGCTGTCAGGTGTTGTGGAGTACTGATCAGGAATGGATGATGTTTGGATATAAGCCATGTACACGTCACAGCCCGAATTCGTTCTATACTATCGCTGGGATTCTAAACAAGATCTTCTAATATAGCCCAGTGCCCCACTAGCTCAGCAAACCGGAAAGGATTCGACCTCTTATCACTTCACTTTGTCTCTCTTGTCACTTTCTCTTGTCCTATAGTCAAAGACTTATCCTCTTCTCTTTCCCGATGAGTTCAGTTGGTAGAGCACTGGGCTCTCGCTCAAACGACCCTCGTTCGAATCCCAGCAATTCCAAGGAAAGAATTTGGGCTGTACGCGTACATGGCTGAAAGCCAAACGCCATTCTTAGGACTTGATAACACCTGACGACGGCGGGAGAATTAACTGACAAAAACGGAACGTAATGCCTCGCTCGATCCTTCCACAAAACGGCTTCAATTAGGGCTGGGATGCTAACCTTCCCCCATCGCAAATCTTGGTAGCCCCTCGCCCGTCCCAAATTCTGGAGGCGCCCCTGGCATGAATGGCTTACACCATGCGTCCGATTTCCGCATCATAACCTTTTCTTCGCAGTTCGTATAACAATCTGGTCATAATGGTACGTGGTTGGCGATGGGCTTGCAAGTAGCGAGACGTGGGACTGATACCCAGCAGGGACGTGCTAAGTATAAAGCATTGCACGCCTAGTTGCATGTGTGTAAAGTTTTTCGTCAAAAGCGTGAGCTCGTGTGTGGATATCTTGAATTTAACCGCACCGTTCGAGGCCGGTTTGATGAAACCCCCATCAACATGAACATGGAAGACACTAAAACAGCGAGCGTTGGCGCACCGGGCTTGGAATGCCCTCGCGCTTTCATGCGGGCTTTTGAAATAGTAGAGTTCGGGTAGTGGCAGATCGACAACCGGATATTTATCAACCTCTGCATCACGTATTTTATCCGAAGTGTTGATAAGTGCAAAATTACGAAGGCATCTGGCAGTCAAGGCTACTGCACTTGAAATCATGGAATGAGCGAGGCGGAATACGCTGAGAGTCTTAGGATCTCCAACGTTATATGAAAACAATGTCAATGGCTGGCTCCCAGTCACCGAAGACAGACGTCAAAGGACCGGCGGAAAGCCTTGAGACACCGCCTCTAAAACTTTCCCATATGTTCAAAATGGACTCGTCCAAGCAACCAAGACGTCGGCGGTCGAGCCGCACGTCTTGGTTGTCCGCATATATACATGTATATATATATATATATATATATATATATATATATATATATATTGACGCTAGCTGACAGCCGGATCAAACAATTCTGGGTCAGCTGATGACTGGTCCAACATTCTGGAGATTGCCTCGGAAATGGGTGGTGAAGAAATGAAGGGTACTAATTCAATGGTATTAGAGGCTACTAGCTCAAGAGCGGTATTTTACCACTGAAACATGAGGCTGCTGTTCTATTTTGCTGACGAATGTATGACTCTGTGCCATCCAGACTTGAGATTCCGGTTGTCATTGTCACAATGATTGGCCTTGTGAAAAGGATAACTTCTATAAATGCGAACTTAAGGAATGAATAAGTGACGGCATGGAACGAATAACGCTTTTCGGGACGCCAGGCAATGGCCAGTTCCATTCAAATGCAATTCGACAACAGATTTAAACCGATTATTAAAACAGATAAACAGATAAACCGATTACATTAAACAGATTAAACAGAAACTTAAACAGACAATGTTTGCCTGTTGCTCCATACCCTATATTTTGCTTGCTGCCAATACCTCTGATCTGATGTGTTAGCTACAACATTCCACGCTTGCTAATGCTCTAGTAATTTTTAGCTGCAGTTTGCCGCACTGGGTTGTAGTCGCCAATGCACAGTGCTGCATTGCATACGGGTAATTTGTGCTTCATTAAGAATAGTTTTAGGCCCGCATTTTTGACCATAGCAACGTTGACGGCTCCCTCGATTTATTTATGATCACTGAATGAACTCTCTCCCCCCCGCCCCCCAACTTACCATGCCACCTAGTGGTGAAATACTGGAAACTGGCAGAAACATCCAATTGGATATCACATTTACTACGTATATTCGGCCACTGCCCGACCATTTTCTCGGAAATTAGGAAACGGCCATCCACCGTTTCTGATTTTGTTGGTGTGTAGCTTTCCTAACTTCGTTTGTGTTGCTTTTAGGTATGGTGCCCTATAGCGGGAACCATACTCCTTCGCGAAACGAGGCAGTGCCGATGGATTTTACATATGCTTGTGGAATACCCGGCTGGACATCCCTCATGCCATCAAATTAACACGGACGAACTCATTGTGCATGACATTTGAAGAACACCAACACTGCACAAACAGTGTAGCTATTGTTAATTGCCAGTACTTACCAAATAGCTGCGACTAATCAAGCAGGGAGAGCCTACTCTGACTGGACAACAGCGTGGGGACCCACGGAATGTGTTCGTAACAACGATCACTGAGAAACTAAAAGAAAAAAATAATGATAATAACGCGGATGGTGGACTATACCAAACTCATCATCAGTTGAAGAAGTCCCTACATCC
This sequence comes from Pollicipes pollicipes, assembly GCF_011947565.3. NCBI lineage: Eukaryota > Metazoa > Arthropoda > Thecostraca > Pollicipedomorpha > Pollicipedidae > Pollicipes > Pollicipes pollicipes. The sequence continues at coordinate 14,860,388 of NW_023595962.1, read as the reverse complement.
AAGTCTTGGTGGGAAAATCATGTTTCCTGGAGAGAAATCATATCATTTTGTTCAAGGAGGGCAAGAAAATCATGTCTTATGATTGCTAGCTGTGATTTGGAAATGACCGCTAGCTATCAAGGAAATACACGACAGTTATAGCACGCTAATAATTAGCGTATCCATTCACTCCAATTATTGGGTTGACGGGTCAGATCTAAGTTGGCCTACTACTTCTCCATCATCTTATATATGCTCCCTCAAAACCATAAAGATGCCGGCAAAAACATCGAAGAGTTCTCGCAAACTGTACTAGCACGGAACAAACGGAACGTATCAAACCGGTTTGTACTGAAAAAAACTTTCACGTCAACATTCAGCTAACTTTGCAGATAATATTGCAATGCAGTTTTGTAAACAGAAGGATCAAACCGCGGTTGCAGACGGGCTGGCTGACCTTTGACGAGACTTCTTTATCACTGCTACCAGTCCATAATCCTTCTGAGTTCCAAGCACCGTGGATCCTGGAATAGGCTTAGATGGGGTTGGTTTAAGTGCGGGTCGTTGGAATAAATAAGCTATCTGCCTCCTTGCCTGCCTTTGCTGCCTTTGTCTCGTTTGCTGCACCACCTGCACTTCATTTGCCCATTGTGTCGCTTGGTCGTGTACCACCCTCCGACAGTTTGAAGCTTTATTTCTGTTACAAGCAGTGCTACGCCCGATGACAGCGTCAGTGGTAGGGCTGGCTGTGCGTTTTGAGGTGTTTTACGTTGAAGGAAACTTCTGCAAAAGCGTTCAGCCGGTTTATGCGTGAAATTTTTGGCCGACAGATTTTTTCACATATTTTTTTTCGGACAGAGTTTTTGCTCATCAGGTGTCTCTTCCGCTCTACTTGATGCAACCAAGCCCCTTGCTTCAAAGTTGGGAGCCATCCCTCGATTGATTGTCATCATCTGTACCTAGAAGATAACACTCAATCAGCTCTTTCAAAGCTTTTTGAAAGACGCTGATTGAGGATTGTACGCAACCATTTGCTTTGTCTATCACTGAATTCTGGGAACCGACACTTGGTTTAAGAACAATCATTTCACCTTGTATCTTTGGAATGACAGGAGGGAGACCACACATGTCAATGTTTCGATCTCATCTTCCTTGAAGGAGGACGTGCATAAAGGTGGCAGAATCAATAGGTAGCAAGTCAGTCTCATTGGGCATCAAACAGAGAAGCTTATCACTCACCATCTCATCCTCGGTTTTGGAGGGTGTCATTTCAAATGTCTTCGAGCTGTCCAAATACACAGTTATTTTCATGCGCGGCAAGACCATGCCCAGAAGCAAGGAAGTTCTCTAGAAACGTCACTTTCGAAGCAAAGCGTTTTGGCATCCCATTTTTATATAAAAACCGCACACTGCTCACAAAAGCTACAAAAATTGGCATCTTAAATTTTTCTCATTGGATAGCTCATGGAAAGTAAGCACCTGCCACCTGACGTAAAACACATCTTAACATAGCTTGACGAAAACACATATTGCTGTCACTGGCGAACAATGAGCGTCAACCCACGTTGTAAACCACCTCATCAGGCAGGGAAACACGGAGTCCTTGCGGATGCTCCGTCAAACGAAATGTCAGCCCAATGCTGTATAATCATTAATCAATAATTGATCCAATCAAGACAGGTCAAATGTCAAATTTTCCCCCAAATCGCACTTTTCAGCCTTGCAGCCTAATACATACGAGACCACGCCATGTAGCGACACAAAATCTATATAGGCGCGATCCTTATTAAATACCTAGTACAACAGTGTACGTTCGTATCTGTTTTTAACATGGATTTGTGCCATAAGGCTCCGTTAATGTCACAACGTCGGCCCTCTCGTGCGTTCCGCGGCACCCTCGGTTACCGCTCGCCGCCTGCGCCGTCCACACGTCGCCGTGCAGTGCTCCTGAAAAACAGCCGCTGCTCCTAAATAAAAAAGACCGGGGCAGGTTTTTGGTGTCAAAACACAAGCAATGAATGCTGCCCCAAAATTTAGTAGAAATATTTACTGGTGCTTTTTACATTTACTAGCACTTTAGTACTATTAACATCTACCAGTACTTACTAGTACTTGTTTAGTAAACTATTATAAATAGTTTACCAGAAATATTTAAGCGCGATTGCCCAATATCCCGGACAGTTATTCTAAAAAAAAAATATGAAGGTCACATCAACCTCCCATCCCCACCCCACCAGGGCAACGTTCAAGGTGATCACTTTATTGGCTCGGGTATATATATATATATATATATATATATATATATATATATATATATATATATATATATATATTTCCACCGTTACAAACTAGGAGACAGGTAGTATTTTCTAGGAGGCACTCTTTACATTCAGAGAGCCTGTTTCTGGAACAGGAGGCTCCACGACCCTCGAATCAGACCAGCTTGGAGGCCAAGCGGCCAGGCCGGACGTCCCGGCTGAGTTTGGCCGGCCAGCTTATCATGCAACAGCTGCGAACGGCGGTGGTTGGCGTGATGCCTCCGAAGCAGGCTTGAGGTCACAGTCGGGAAACCACTCCCGCTGTGGCCTCAGCGGCCTCCGTACAGAGCCCAGGCCACGCCTTCCAAGGTGGCCCCTGTGGTCTCAGCAGGCTCCATACAGTCTGAGCAACGCGTCCCGCTGTGGTCTCAGCATGCTCCATGCACAGTTAAGCGCATGCGTCCCAAGGTGGCCTCTGCGGCCCCAGCAGGCTCCATACAGTCTGAGCTACGCGTCCTGCTGTGATTCCCCAGCTGGTTCCGCGCAGATCCCAGGCCAGGCGTTCCTAGGTGGCCGCTGAATTCTCAGCAGACTCCAAAAGGCATTTCACCCCATACGTTTTCGAGCTGGTTCAGGTCCATCACACCGTCCGGTCCACGCGTCTCAAAAAGGACGTTGCCACCCCAGGGGGTCCCACACACGTGGGTCGTTGCCTGCGTCGTAAAGCGGCCGGCTGTCAAGTTAGCTCCTCTGTTCTAGCTGTTACAGCTAGCTCTAGCTCTGTTAACTCCTCTTGTCCTCCTAGACCGCTCGTTATCCTGAAGCGGTGAGCACAAAAGTCGCTGCTTCTCGACACGGCGTGCTTCTCAAGCAGGTCCATGCCAACGCCGGGGCACCCCAGCGGACCCTGCTGGAGAGTGGCCAGTCCTCAAGCCAGGCACCCCTATGGACCCTGCTGGAGAGTGGCCAGTCCTCAAGCCCGGCACCCCAGGGGGCGCCACCCGCGCCGGGCCCGGCACAGCTACATACAACGCGCAAGACAGCTCACGCCCCACCACGAGCTACCCACACCTCCTCACTCCTGTCAGGAGAGGACTGCACGTAGACCCTGGCATTGCAAACGCATCACAGCAAATATAAGGTGAGCGTAGAGGTAGTTGTGGCAGTTTACCGAGCATCAACTACGCCAGCAGCGCTGTGCGTGGCGTGATGATAGTTGTGCCGAGCAGTCGTGTAAATCCCGCTGGCGGTTATCGCGCGATCTACAGTTCAGGCGCTGGTCCGCGATCTACGATCTACAGCGGCACGGCGCTGGTCCGTCACCAGCGGGCGGCACCAGCGTAATAGAAGGCGGGCGGCACCAGCAGCGGACGGCGGCGACAGCGACGAACACACACCCCGGTAAGCAGATCAGCCGGAGTCGTGCCATGCTTCCATAGCAAGGATGCATCACTGGGTCGAGGTAGCGGGGAACTGAGCCAGTCGGCCCACCCGAAACCGCTCCATCGACTGCCGGCAACCGGACACCTCCCGCTACCAGCCGGCGCACCAGCCGAGGCCGCCGGAGCTCAAAGTCCCGTCACTGAGGCGTCAAGCGTCTCCCACAGCGCAGCACTCCTACAGGCAGCAGACGAACCGACGCTGACGAACCAGGCCAAGCCAGCAGGACGCCACGCATGTATTCAGACAACATGCATCATCAACTGGTTTCACTATACGTTCTTGGGCGCATGCCCTATGCTAAACACTGGCGGGGCAAAGCAGCAGCTCATTGTTGGCCCGCTGCTCTATCGCTCCCGTGGCTCTCATAGAATTATTGACAGACTCGCCAGTGCCATTCTGTCGCGCGCTTAGGGAGACTGCGGATGGAAATCAGCAGCCCATATCGGTCCACTCAGCGTTTTGTTGGGACCAAGGTAAGTTCGCATGAGGTATCCGATACACATTCTTAACTCAAATTGTGAAAGTATATTTGGGGGGAAATCAGCTACCAACGTCTCTACCCTGCTGGTAGGTTTTGTAACTGTTTTGATAACGTCTATATTCTAATTATTTAGTATCTGGTCAACAACAGTGTCAGCGCTAGTTACTATTCGCTTTTACTTGGATGGTTCTCCAGAACATAATTGTGCTTCTTTCCTCCTTGGGAATATGACACCTGAAATAAAAACGTTCTTATCTGCGATATGACCATGTTAATGAGTTAAGAGTTTGCAATAAGTTCATAGATAGAGGTCATTTAAAGCTACTTTTCCATACATAACCAATCAGTAACCTCTCTACTATAAAACGGTACCCCACTGTTCTATCTTTATCAAAATCGCGTTCAAATTAGGTAAAAATCTGACAAATTTAACTTCGTCAAAATTCCAGATGTTCCTGTGTTGAAAGTAACCTCGTTGTTTTGAGATAGCATGGATGGGATGGTCGCAAAAAGTTATACAAGAGGACTTAAGAATAAACCCCTGCAAGTGCTCGTATTCTACGCCTGGCCTTGCGAAACTGAAACTGGATCTGGACCTGGACCTGGACCTGGACGTGGACCTGGACCTGGACCTGGACATGGATCTGGACCCCTGATGTTACCAAGCCAGTGAGCCACCTTAAATTTAGAGACTCAGGTTGACTGCACCTACCTGTCTGTCTTATAACACCATGCTGATAACGCAACTCCGTATTCAATATTCGGAATGGTTGATGACTTCTCCCATACTTGTCTTCCATGGCAGCAGGAATTCACCGTCCGTGAAAGCCAATGCTCGCCGTACACAGCAATCGACTGTCAACATTGGAGCGCCCCACCGCATTAGGACGAACAAACATGCAAAATAGCACACTGCACGCATACATGTTTTTCATCCGTACCAGTGAACTGGAAAAAGTCATGTGTTCATCTCGCCGCCAGCCAAAAATCATGACAGTTTATGAGTTAGACGACGAAGTACAAGCTTTTTGGGGGAGACAGCTAAAGTGAGGAGCTTTGGAGCACGGGATAACCTAAGGCACCCATGGCTTGACCCTATGCAACCCCTCCCCCCCCCCTCCTATGACCGAGAGTAGTGCGTCACCCAGGAGGAATGGGCACCACTCGTGGCATGAAATGTCGAGAGGGGCATACAAAACGCCACGATTATCACTGACGACTTTGCAGAGTTCGTGACGGCCTTGCAAGACATTCGGGGACCGATTTGAAAAATTTGGCACATTTGTTGCGGATAAGGAAGCAATACATATCGACGTCAGGCGCCCACAAAACCCTATCTCGTCATTCACCGCTTCATGAGAATCGATGATTGATGCACTTGGACACTTCGCGATAACATTGTAAAATTGGTGGCAAAAATCGCAGGTTGCTGCAACAAAGGGCGCGGGAACGATTTTATATCCAGGTGTGGTGGGGCAAAGACAGGTTCATGAGAAAGTACTGTTCTGAGCGGAGAGATCTGCCAAAACGATACAAGGTAAGTTGTGCATGACTGACCCAGGTGGAGCTCAACGTTCATCGCGTAAATACGCCGCTGGGGTGAAATGCTTTTCGCTAGCGCAGCACGAGAACTTGTTAGAATATTCTCATGGGTGTGTTAACATAAAAGCATCTCCCTTAAACGGATGTCCCCGATCCTCGAGGTGAAAAGGTCTTAAAATAGGCCGGCCTATGCAACCGCTACTCGCCGGACCGTCACCCTCACCGGCGCGCCGACGACTCCTGCGCAGTGAGTGGTCACGTGACCTACCAGACTCTATAAATACCGGCGTCGCGCGGCGATCTGCCTCTTTTCCAAACCGTGGGGGGAGAGTTAGGATGCCGGAGCCGAGCGAGTTGATCACAGCCAACGGGCGTCACGCAACGGCGTCACGCGGTTCCAAGGCATGAGTCCGACGCATTGCCCCGGAAGACACATTCCTCTTCACCTCCGAGTCGGTCGGGGAAGGACATGCAGGTGAGGATAACCGTGAATGCGCCCGGAACGTCGCGTGCACGTGTGAGGAAAGATGGAACAAGGGGGGGGGGGCGCTAATTGAAGGCATTTATGCGACCCCCCTGGTACAGCCGTATATATTTTAGTGCTGATGACCAGCGATTAACATTTCCTTAAAAGTACAACCTTTCTGTTGGATCTGATGACAGGTGATTGGCCTTGTCATGGGTGTTTAAGTTTGCTGCAAAGTTGCAGGACTTGCTTCCATTGCCAGTGTTGGGTTATATATTATTTTGAGGGTTGTGTGGTGGCTGTATGTGTTGTGTGGTGGCTGTATGTGTGTGTGTGGTGGCTGTATGTGTTGTGTGGTGGCTGTATGTGTTGTGTGGGGCTGCATGTGTTGTGGTGGCTGTATGTGTTGTGTGGTGGCTGTAGTGGCTGCCTACCATATCTATTACCGTTCCTCTGGCCATGGCTGGGAATTCAATTTTTAGAGTCAGCAGATCTTTTGCCGTGAATGTGGCATTGCAAAGGTTTGATTGTGCATATTAATTTGATGGGCTGTCAACCTGGTCCTGGTTGTTAACACTGCATGAACTGCATATTTGTTAAATGACAGGCTAAAAGATGCAGGTTTGAGTATCATTCGCATGTACCGCTGGTGTTTGTAATGCATTTCAAGAGTTATTTGAAAGTTGTTTAATGGAAACTACAATTATTAACTGTGGCAAAAGTGTATATGCTTCAACAAGATGTTAAGTATCAAATATGAGCCGGGTTATTTATGATAATAATTGTGTATTGGAAGGAAAAGCATGTACCCATTGATTTTACATGTGTTGTGTGGCCATACTAACTAAAAGGAATGCTTTTGTGCATGTATTTCATCACCATTATTTTATTTGGTCACCATGCAGATGAAAGAATAGAATTGCTTACCTAGAGAAGGAAATATGCACCAGCTAAAGTAGAAATCCAGGCTGTGCAGTCAGTGCCGGCGTAGCACTAAGTAGCACTAGTTGCTGTGGCAATTTTTTTATTATAAATTTGATCCAAACCCTTTTGCACAGATGGATTTTTGGGATCAGTGCTCACGCTAAGCAGTGCTTGTTGTGTGAGCTCTGACCCCCTCCATCCGATCACGCAATCACGGGCAACGCAATCACAACAATCACAGGCAAGGGTAGAATTTAGTGACCGCAGCCACCGGCGGATGGGAGTGGGTGGATTGGATCGGAAGGCAGGCGCTCTATACAACTGAGCCACAGGACAAACAAACAGATGGATTTAGCATGCCCCAAAAATTATTTTGGTTTAACTTGTGTAACAAGCAGAATTTGATTTCAACAGCTCTTTCAAGATGACTACCACATTTGTTTCAAGTATCACCACCTTTGTAGAATGCTAAGGGGTCAATGCTGTCATTGCAAATACCAGGAGCATGCCATCATAAACAAGGGACACTGCTTAGGCAAGCTTCATGCAGTGGTTTTATTCCAAATTGAAGGTTCCATTCAAAATTAGTGTCAGATGGAGTGGGAGAATCCTGCCACTTCACATTTAAAGAAACTGGGTGCAGGACACATTTGTTGAGGTGCACATATCAAGAGTTGCAACATACACAATGATTCACTTGCAATCTGCTGATGCCGATGATGTTTGCTCTATGCTGTAATAATGTAACCAACTTTTAGCAATGACTACCCAAGGGGAGGTAAGCAGCACCACTTAGAGGAAATGATTGTGACTGCTGTAGCTGGAGAGAAATTGTGATAGTGGCAATGTTTTAGTTATTTGCATTTGGTGGTGGTGGCAAAAAATATAGCTATATGTTCTTGGCAGAGTGAACCTTTATAATGTTTTCATGTCATACAGTAGGCCCAGTCCTTTTAATTGAGTACATAGTGAATGCAGAACACAACAAGTATTGTTTTTCTCTTGTTGATGGTTCCGTGTTTTCACTGCTGTTCTCCCCAGTCTACCATTGGTGTTCAGGCATGCACACCCTGGTACTTATGTTCTGTTGAACAATTCTCAGGCAAGATGAGCTGATCCTCAAATTTCAATTGTTGTTACAATTCATCCTGTTAGTTGTGGATGTAAGGCTAGAATCACGACAGAAAGTCTTGTGTTTCATGACTAGCATCAAAGACACCTCCCAGATTTGACAGCATGGAAAGGGGATGGGGGGGGGGACACCTAGTGGTCTGAACCCACACTAGTCAGTGTGATGGGGAGGGGGGCAATTTTGCACAAATCCTGTTGTCACTATGTTCAGAGCACTGTGATCCTCATTGATGCCTTCCCCGCAGAATACCAGCGATGTTTCAGTTTCTCTGATGGAGAGTATGTGAGAGATTATGACTTTGTCTTTCCATGTTGGGGTTAAGTGTTCTGTCCTACATGTCCTAGTCTCGTGGTCCTGCCTCTGTCCTTTCCTTGACCCTCCCAGTCATACCTTGCATACTTAGAGTACCTTTTCCTGTTCCTCTGCCCCATCTCTGTTGCTGTCTGCTTTCTGTCACTGTCAGCACTCCTGTCCCCTTCCTGTCCACCTTCTGTCCCCCTCATATCCTGTTTTATCCCATGCCAACCCCACTCCTGTCCTTCTGTCCCACCCATGTCCTGTCCTACATCCATTCTTCTTCTGTTCTGTCCTTTTCTAGTCACACTCATGTTCTTCTCCTACCCTCCCATTCTTCCTTCCTCCCATCCCTCTTCTGTCCCTCTGCCATCCCTTTTCCCGTCCCTCTCCCGTCCCCTCCGTCCCTCCTGCCAGCCGGTCTCGGTCGCCGACCCACGCGACACAGCGTCGCCGCCAGCAGACCCCCGGCCGGCGGGGCGGCGCGCGCGAGGCGTCCGTCCGGCCTCTGGGCCGAGCGGCCGCGGTGTCGGCGGGACCGGCCTTACGCGGGGGCGAGGCCGCACGGCAGCCGGGTGCCGCAAGCCTCACCCGCGGGGGGGGGGGGGGGGGGGGCGGTCGGTCACGACGAAAGCGTGCGGTCGAGACCAGCGAGCTGCCACCGGTCCACGAGTCCTCGATGCCGATGTTTGTAGATGCCTTGTATCGCGCCGTGCGTCAGCAGCGCGGTCGTCGCTGCGTGCCGCCGTTCCGGCGACGGTGCTGCGACCCCGGCCGGGTCACACGACGGCGTGCCCGGAGGCGTGGGGCTGACCCGACCTGACTTCGTCCTGTTAGATCCGGATCAGACCCGGATGCCACAGCGTCACGTGTCCGTCAGCTGGCGGCGTCGGCTCGGGTGCACGCGCGCCTTCGTGCCCGGCGGCGGTTCTGGCCGGCTTCCGTGCATCGGCGCGGCGGCGTGCAGCTGTGCGGCGTGCAAAGGAGCCGACTTACTGGCGCGTAATGTGCGGCAACACGCTCGTGGAGAGGTTGCCGCAGGCCCGTGTTTCGTTGCAGGTGTCGTTTGCGGGTGAGTGCCGGAGGGCGTGTTTTTATGTCGGAGGGAAATGCGCCGCGGCGGATCCTGCTCCTGGGATTACTGCCGTGTTTGTGTGTGGCGTGGGTACCTGTGACGTCACAGAAAGCTCACTGAGGCGTTTGTTTACCATGTGAGAAACTGGCCTGGGGCTGCTGCATCGCCGTTAGTGGCTCGGCCGAAACAATGCTGTTTGGACGTGGAGGGCCGGAAGCGGTTCAGGTCCAACTGGAAATGTTCGATGAATGAGAGATGTGATGCCGGTGAATTAGATCGGTTATGTTGCCGTGGAGGGATTCCATAGCCGGCTATGGTGCGGCTGAGATGATTCTGTTCTGGTCAGATGAATGTAGCGGTAATGAATGGGAATGCCGTCTACGTGCATTAATGCTGATGATAGGGTCCGTGACGGTAGCAGTACAGTAGTACAGTACAGTACAGCAGTAGCTCATATGTAACGGTAACAGCAGCTCATATGTCTTCTCACCACCGTCGGGCAACTCCTCCGCGGAGTGACCCTAGGTCATGTCGGCGTTATGCTCTGTAACCTTTGCGCACCAGTGTAGGACGTCACCCTCATGCCGGGCTCCTTCCGTCAGCCCTGAGTGTGCTCCTTTCGGTATGTCGCAAGCGGTCCGCCGTCAGCGCCTGTTTATAGTGAACTCAGATACGGTGCGTTCGTCGAGATTCGTCTGATTCAGTCGCGGCATTCAGTCGTATCTGGGATCGTGCTTATTACTTGCCCATGTTAACAGTTTGGCTTAACACAACGGAGAAGTGCTCCGTCTGGAAACCATGTCTGCTTGATATTGGAATTGGGGCGCCGCAGCGGCTGCAGCGCTGTTTGAGGTTGTTGACCGGAGCGTTCTCAACCGACGAGTTCGACCGTTCGGTTTCACTCGCTGTTTTGTGTAGGTCAGGCACAGTTGGGTTACGAGGGAGGCCTTGGGCAGCAGGCCAGTCCTTAACGGTGGCCGCCGCTGTACGCGGCTGTTTGCCGGTCCACTTGTTCAAGTGGGACGAGGCGGGGGGGTGGGCCCATGCGTACCTCTGGGTCGCGCTCCCTTTGCCCAACGCCGTCCGTTGTGTCGCACAGCGTGCGAGATCACACATGGAGTTCGTCACAGACGGTTTCCTGCGGCTGGGGAGCACAGCCACCGTGTGACGGGTCATGCAATCTCGTGTGGTTTCTGCCTAACGTCAGGCGGCAACCTCGCGTAGCTGCCTTGCCAACGGGGAACGCGGTCGTGGTACGCGCTCTCAACAGGTAACCATGGGCGCAGCACGTAGGCGCCGATCTTCTCAGGCATGTGCGGCCATCGGCGCAGGATCGAGCCCGTCCGCGGGCGGCGGCGCGTGGGAGCGTGAGGTCGGTAATCGCGGGGGCTCGATTACTGGAACGGCGCGCGGGCCGTGCTGCTGACAGACCAACGTAAGAGGAGGCCGTCGATCTCCGCGCAGCGGTCCGCCGTGGCTTCGGGCGATGGGCCGTTAGCGGCCGGCGGCCAAAGCCGGGAGTCGCCGCTCGGGCCGTGTCACGCTCGGGGCTCCGAGACGGAGTTCTCGTGGACTTCCTAGTATTCGGGGACTATGGTTGCGTCGTCCCTCCGCGCGTCTGTCTGTTGAGATCCGATGCATTGTGAATCGTCCCCACTAATTATGTCGACTCCGATGCAAGCCAGGGCCGTCCCGCGCTCGGTGTCGTAGTCGGCGGATAAGCGAGGATCAAGCTCAGCTGATTCCGGTGAAACGATAGACAAACGCGGGCTGACGTGGAGAAGGACCTCCGTGTCGGCTGCGTGGGGTAAGCGCCACTCCGCTGGCCGGGTGCCCATGTGCACGCGGTCAGCGGGCCTCGGCACGCTTTGCCGTCCTCGAGCGGCGGGCGGCCGCTCCGTCGGCCGTTCACGCCCGGCCCCCGGCCCCGGCCCAGCGACCGGTTCTCCCGGGGCTGACCTCTGGAGGGGGGCGGACGGCCGCCGTGTTCGCCGCTCCTCCCCGCCCGGCCGTGCGCAGAGACTCGAGATGAACCTGAGGATGGGTGCATGAGGTGGGCGGTGACGTGGCGTGTTGGCTGCCTGTGGAGCGTTCTGCGCCAGCGCCCTGCGCCGGGCTGTGAGGTCAGCGCTGTCCAGCCGGGAAGCCGAGCTTGCGAAGGGGAGGGTTCGCGCCGTGGGGACGGAACTCGGGATGGAGCATGTCGCGTGCAAATAGTGTGAGGACGGGGAGGTTTGCTGGGACAAGCAATTCCCAGGTACCGTGGGGTTTGCTGCTGCCGTCGGGCGCCGGTTGTAAGGACAGTTCATGGTCCCGTCGCAGACCATGTGCTGGTGTGAGGACGCCCAATGGCTCCGACGCAGACCATGCGCCGGTGTAAAGATGCTCCATGGTTCCGTCGCAGACCATGCGGGGTGGAGGACACTTCGTGGTTCCGTCTCAGACCACGCGTTTGGCATACGGAGTGCCCTGAAGAGCAATTCGCTCTGGCTGGGGTATTACGCGCGTCAGCGACATCTTCAGTCGAAACGTGGGTCTGGTTACGCTCTAATTACGCTCTGATTACGCGGGTCTGTTTATGCGTGGGAGGCTTGGCTCGGTTGCTGGCTGACGTTGTGCTTTCTTGGTTCGCATGTGGTGTTTGAAGTCATTAGCGCCACATGCGTACAAATATAAGTTCCTGAGACTGATATCGCTTTAATGATTCAGCCCGAGCTTGTGAATGGATGGATTTCTGGGATCAGGCCCGTCATCGATGTTATCGCGTTCCTCGGCAATGTGTGCAATCTTGTCACACGGTTTCCGTGTCTGAGAATCCAATCGCATAGCTCTGCCACCGTCGTGAACAAAGGTTTCCTTCCTCCTCCCTCCCTGCCTCCCTCGGACATTTTTTTCCGAGCGATTGTTCAACCGTCGCCAGCGCGCCGCCTGACGCTCCAGCCAGCACGTGTTCAACTGTTGCGTCCGTCTGTGTTTCCAGACAAGATCTGCGACCAGGTCAGCGACGCATCCTGGACGCCTACCTGAGGCAGGACCCGGACGCCAAGGTGGCCTGCGGTGAGTGGCGAGGCGCCGCCGTCGACGCGGCGTCGCGTGCCCTGCCTGCGGCGACAGTACGGTACAGGGAGGCCTGCCGGGGCTCGGACACGTGCCGGAAGAGGGCGGTGGCGCGTCCCCGCGTGCGTTGATACGTATAACGCGGCGCCCGAGGTCCCCACGTTAAGACTACGGGGATGCACGTCGGGGGAGGTACGTGCCCTTCACGTGGGGATGTTCTACGTATGCAGTGGTAATCAGTGCCGCCGGCGCTAATGTCGTGCTCCGATGCGGAACGACGTGCATTCCGGTTAAAAGGACAAACTCTTCAAAACTTGGGCGCTAGTTGGCGCGCGACAGTAGCACCACCCGTTCGCACACTGTGAAGCGCCTGTCTTGGAAGCCGGCGGGCGCGCCTGGTCTGCTGTGTGACGGGGTCACTGCGGCGGCGGCGAGCCGCCGGCGGCGGGGTGGATGGCGTGTTGCCAGACCACGCGTCGCCCCGGTCTGGCCACCCCACGCTGAGCCGCTTGGTCTGCAGCTGGCGTGACGGGACGGAAGTGGGACGGCGGCGGCGGCGGCGGCGGCGCCGTCAGAGTGCGGGCAGGCGGCGCGGGTCTAGTTGCCGCCTCGCCGCCGGAGCGGGCAGCGTTGAGCCTGCGCCTCGCCGTGCGGGACGCTGGCATTGTGCCTGACGGGTGGCGCAGTCGCTCGCCGCGCCGCACCCCTACGGTATTGGCGTCCCACATAGCCCCATCAGCTCTGCCCCTCCCGCTCCTCGGTCATCCGCCGCCGACCTCGTCCGCTGCGCCACGCCTGCCCCCTCCCCCTCCCCCCTGGCCGGCCGGCCGACCCGGCGCCGGGCGAGCGTCGTCGAGCGGCCGGCTTGGGATCGGCCGGCCCCGCCGACATGGCTCATGGCCCGCCGCGGCTTCCAGCCGGCGGTATCGACGCCGGCGTCTGTTGACGGTGCTGCGTGGCCGTGCGACGCTCGTAACAGCGGCCGGGGTCGATGAGGGCGCGCCCGGCGACCTAGGCGCGCGGGGAGAGGGTGGTGGATACACAGGCCGTCACGAGCCAGCGGCGGCTGGAGTCCGCGCGGCCAGCCACTGCCTGGCCGCGTGGACTCCCCTTCCCCCTCGCTTCTTTAGCTCACCGTGGCGGTGAACACCTGACTCCTGTGAGCCGCACCGTACCTGCGAATGGCGCAGACGGCCAGATGGATCGCCCGAAGGTGACGCGGCGCTCGCGGCGCCAAGTCGACAGTTGTGGCGCACTTGTGGCATTGAGCGCCGACGCCGACCGTCTGCCGTCGTCACTGCTGATGTCAACGCTTGTCAGATTTTGTTCTCCGCTTTTGTCCTGTTTTTGTCGTGCTCGTACACCAAAAGGTTTGTGTTGTGACTAGTGACTCGGGTGAAGCGGCCTTGAGTAAGGCATGGAAGGGGGGAGTCGATAATGCGTTTTATGCAAATGTGTGTGGGAGATTTTGGATCAGAGTTTTACGTGACGACTGCTTGAAGCTTATCAAATGTCTTTCGTTTCGCGGTCGTATTGTGCTATTTTCATGGATTTGGAGTAGCCGATGTAATAGCAGATTGAAAAGTAATGATTTGGTTCCCTGGCCATTTTCATCGCCAGGCCCCAAAGTGCGCTCAGATTTCAGACATAAGCGTCCAGGGTGTACACGTAAGGTGCTGCCCATGCCTGAAAACACCCTGTCAACAGTCCCAAAACCGTCTGTAGGACGCGGTCACTCTCGTAATCGGCGCATTTGGCTTCAACGGCGCCCACGCATGCCTCGCAACCAAACCCCGCTCGCTACTGATCCTAACCTGACCCGACCTGACCTGAGCTGGCCTTGGCCTGACCCGATCTGACCAGGCCTTGGCCCCGATCCGACCTGACATTTGCGCGGAGATCGCGGTCGAAGCGGGCCAGTGGTTCAGGTGCGTCCGTGATCGCTAGATTTACCTCACGCGCTGTATCCGGTTTTCCCTTGCCTGGTGGACCTGACGGAACCTGACCTGACGCGCCGTCCCCTCCTCAGAAGACCACCACCAAGACGGGCATGATCCTGGTCTGGCGGCGAGATCTCGTCCAAGGCGACCGTCGACTACCAGCGGATCGTGCGCGACACGATCCGTGACATCGGCTATGACGACTGCCGCAAAGGTCAGGCGCTGGATGCTACCATCTACCGGCGGCCGAGGCAGACTCTGCTTGCATGCGAAGCCGCGGGTCGGCGCTGACCGCTGGCGGGGAGGGGCTTATGGCCTGGAAACTTGTCCGGTCCGGCCCTTGATGTCCGGGTGGTTGTGGTTGGGAGACGGCTAGGCGATGTCTTCAGGACAGTGCCGGATGTTAGGAAAAAGGCCCGGGTTCGGTGGTCCCCGGGGGAAGCGCTTCGGCCTGCGCTAGGGACCGCCGCTCGGGCCTGCGGCACTGTCGCCTGTTTCGAGTATGAAATGTGTTCGTGTGTGGGGCGGATATCGCTCCCGCGAGGTCTGAACGAACGCCCCTGGCGGTGATGTCTAGTGCGTGTGCATGCGCTTGTGTGTGTCGATGCGTCGGTCGCCGTGTCTCTTCGGAGTGGCATGACCGCCTTCGCCCTTTCCCTCCCCACTTGACTCCCCACTGCCTTGTGGCGGTGAGGCCGCGCACTGCACCTCACGCCGCGACTTCCAGCCGGAGTTCTCTGCTGACCGTGGCACTGCACTTAACGTTAACCGCGTGCTCGGAGTTCGAAACTCGCCCAGCCCCCTCCGTGCCCGTGTGAACACCGGCCGCGCCGCAGGCCTTCGACTTCAGACGCTGAACCTGATGATCGCCGTAGAGGCAGCAGAGTCCTGAGCATTGGCGGCCGGTGTACAACATCGACCGGCACGAGGACGATGTGGGGGCCGGCGACCAGGTACTGCACCTGCCGGCGGCCGCGGCCAGCGCAGCCTGCACGCGGCGCCGCAAAGGGACTAACCGCGCCGACAGAGGGGATGGCGAACGTGGCGGCGGGCGGCGGCGGCTCTGGTGCGGCGCCCGGGGCTCGACAGGGGGCGGCGACCGGCGACGGTGCATGATGGAGTCGGCGGCGGCAACTGCATGCGCTGCCCGTCTCCACCCCGCTCTCACTACCACCAACCAGCAGTCGGTGTCCGGTGCCGGCGGCGAGCCCGGTAGCCTCCGGCCGGCCGGCCGTAGAGCCTCCCTCGTCCCTGAACTAACCGGTGACTGGGCTGTGCTTGCCGCGGGGCTGACGGCCCGCTGCCGGCGGCAGGGTTCGACTACAAGACGTGCAGCATCATGATGGCGCTGGAGGAGCAGAGCCCCAACATCGCCTCGGGCGTGCACGTAGGCCGCTCGGACGAGGACGTGGGCGCCGGTGACCAGGTGACCGTGGCGGGTCTGTGCGACTACCGTTGCCCCCTGTAGAGCCCCAACGCCGCCTCTCCGTTCAGTCCTCCCTGTCCCCATGGTCTTGATGCAAGCACGAAAGGCCTTAAGCTCCTGGTTTGCTGGCAAAGTTGAAAGTTCTTCCGTTGAGATAACGACCTGCGATATACTGGGAGTACTGGCTAAACGACTCAGTAGGCAGGAATGGTAAATAACGTTATTTTGACGGCATTCGATATGTCGAGCTCGATATCTTGAGGATGTATATTTAAGGTGAGCGCAGCTCGAATTATTGGGTGCCGTCATTATAGTCGCACAGCAAGTACTTCCTGGTATATTAAAAGTTGTGTGAACTGAACATCAGACATTCCAGCTACGTCCCCCGTCTCCCGCTCTGTTCCCCTCCCCGTACCCGCCACCCATCCCCGCCGCACCAGGCGACGTCTCTGTCCCTGTCGCGTCTCCACGTCAGCCCTCCCCCCTCCCCTCCCCACCCGCCAC
Source organism: Pollicipes pollicipes (assembly GCF_011947565.3). NCBI lineage: Eukaryota > Metazoa > Arthropoda > Thecostraca > Pollicipedomorpha > Pollicipedidae > Pollicipes > Pollicipes pollicipes. The sequence goes on along the minus strand of NW_023595962.1, from coordinate 14,843,867 downwards.
CCCATCCCTGCCGCACCAGTCGACGTCTCCGTCCCTGCCCTTCGTCTTCCTCGCGTTAGCTCCCCCCCCCCCTTCCCCCTGGCCCGTCTCGATATTGTAGCTGCATGCTCGGAACCCCTATCGGCCTGTACCTGCGGTGCGGCCTTATGGTGGGGTCCGCGGCTCTCGCTCTCCTCAGCAGGCGCTGGTGGGGGCCGCCTGCCGGGGCTGGTCGGGGCTGGGGTGTGTGTGTGGTGGTGGCGAGGGCATGCTGACGGTGGCTGGGCGTGTGTGTGTGGTGGTGCTGACGGTGCATGCTGACGGGGATGGCGGCTGGGCACCGATTGGTCGGCGCGTGCCGCGTGTTCGCCTGGTACAGCACTGACGTCACTGGCCGGGCGTGTGAGTACTGTGGGTTGTCGTTAGATGTCCAGCTCACTGGTTGCTGAAATTGTTTATTGGTTGGAAGGTTCCCCGCGTTTTGGCCTCCTGTTTCCTTGTTATGCAGCACTGTTATGTGCTGACTGGCAGAATAGGGGAATGGGTTGCCACTTTGTTTGGCCTTGTTACTTATGATTTCAGTTCTGCTTTGTATGTTACTGGTTGGCTTCATGCGAAAGTTCTTGTATGGTGCACGAACGTCCGGTTCTTTGAGTTGCGGAACATTCGCAATAATTGTCTTGTCTAACCTAAATAGGCGGGATCGTATATATTTTAAGTCGCCTACACTAGTGCAAAAAGGTAAGGTTTCAACCCATTGAATAATTGTACATCGCGGTGGCACGCGCAACCGTGCAGTACCGCAGCCCAGCCCGGTCATGCCTCGCCCTCGCTCCCGCCATTGACCTGACGCGACCTGACCTGCCGTGACCTGCCGTGACGTCGCAAGGGCCTCATGTTCGGCTACGCCACTGACGAGACGGAGCAGTGCATGCCGCTGACGGTGGTGCTGGCACACGCGCTCAACCGGCGTATCTCGGAGCTGCGCAAGGACGGCACCCTCTGGTGGGCCCGGCCCGACTCCAAGACGCAGGTGAGCCCTCCGGCCGGCCTCCGGGCAACTCGCTACAGAAGTCCCGCTGGAATGACGTGGGGCGAAACTCAGCGGCTCTAATCAAGTATTCACGCTGGACCCGCTGCCGCGTGCCCCAGCGAGCCGTGGCTGCGCAGGCGAAGGCCGCATTCCTGGGCTGTGACGTCAGCGGGTCACGTGCGTGCGGAGCCGTGGTAGCGCTGGCTGAGGCTTGCCCGCCCTGGGGCTGTGACGTCAGCGGGTTAGGTGCCTGCTGAGCCGTGGGTAGTCGGCTGGCTGAGGCCTGCCCAGCCCTGGTGCTGTGACGTCAGCAATTGACGTGCTGCCGAGCCGTCACCAGGTCGGCCGGCGGGACAGCAGCCGGCTTCTGTCGACGTAGCCTTGGCGCCGCTGGCCGATATTGTGATTGTGATTTGGAGGGGGGGGGGGGGGGGTTGCTATGCGGTTCCCGTGACGAATCTGTGCCGTGGGGCGGGATACCGGCCGTTTCAGTGTCGATTTGTGGAGAGGTCCGGAGAGGTCCGAGCGCGTGGTATTCGTGACCGCTGTATGTTTCGGCGCACGCGGTGTGGGTGTCTCAGAGTTGGAGGGCGTGCGCTTATGCTGTTACGCACGGACATATGCCATAGCACTCGCAATTATAAAAAACAACATTGCTGAAGTTTATGCAAAATAAGATAAGATGCGCGCCTCTGGGTCCCTTCAGGCTGGTATGTATTAAGCGCTTCCTCCCTGTTTTACTCCTGCGCTACCACATGTGACTCGTGCTGCCATCTATCATTTGCCAGCTGACCTGTGGTTTGACGCCGTGCCGCCAGGTGACGATTGAGTATGCGTCGGACGGCGGCGCCATGGTGCAGCGCACCGTGCACAGCGTGGTCGTGTCGGTGCAGCACTCGCCGGATGTCTCGCTGGAGCAGCTCCGCCGCGAGGTCATGGAAAAGGTCAGCATCAGAGATGGGAAGGGGGGAGGGGGATGCTACTCTGGTGACAATCGACCATGTTCTCTGTAGACGTCTGCGGCTACCTTTCCCTATGCTTCAGAGATGATAATGCAGATCTTTTCTTGCGTTTTCTTCCATTTGCATTTGCATCCTCATTCATTTGGCATGCAATTGTGCGATGTAGTTTGGTTGTCTGTCGAATGGACATTTCATAAAAGGAGCCGGACCGTTGTCGGGGATCCGTGTTAGCGCGCACGTCTGCTTAGTGCGTCAGGTTCTCGAGGGAAGCGGTCGTGTGGTCGTGGCTCACGTTAATATCTCGTGTAAATGGGTTCAGTTCAGCCACCAAGCGTCGGTTATCTCTGAGTTTGGATGTTATCTCTGAGTTTTTCTGACAGCAATTGTTTTTCTAATATACCGGGAGGTACTGGTGAAGCAATGTTATCAAGGAAGGGGTGGCTATATCGACAATGTTCGACGTTTCACGCTTTGCTCAGTGATCACGAATGAACAGGGTGGACTTAACCTTGTTCACTTCGTGATCATGGATACAGCCTGAAACGTCGATTGCTTTCCACTCCATATGGCTTGTGCTTCCTTGGTGACGTCTACCTCGGGGCGCGTCGATTATTGACGGAATAAGACATGCCAATTCGTATCGCGAAGGAAAGACCAGCAGCTCATAGCCTTGCTGAAATGGTAGTTACCTGCTCCCTACCATGCCGGTATCCTCCGGTGGATGAGGGCCTTGTGGTTAACCGTATGTAAAACGTGCTCCACCAGTTAGCACTAGCTGGTGGCTTCGGCCGTCAGCTGGTGGCTTCAACCGTCAGCTGGTGGCTTCGACCGCCAGCTGTGTTTCCGTCCGGCCTATTACTCCTCGCCGGCTGTGTTTCCGTCTGGCCAGTTGCCCTGCCCACCAGCTGTAACATGAGCAGCCGTAACCAGCCAATCGCCAGACAAGTAACAAATGGCCCATTGGTCGGCCGAAACACCACACTTCCGGCCGGCCGGCGCGGGGGCTCGCCCCGCTCCCCGCGACGTCGCGACAGGGGCGTACCGCGCGCTCGCTGCCCGCCCCCCCCCGCGCTTCCGCCAGGTGATCCGGGAGGTGATCCCGGCCAAGTACCTCACCCCGCAGACGGTGTACCACGTGAACCCGTGCGGCGAGTTCATCATCGGCGGGCCGCAGAGCGACGCCGGCCTCACCGGCCGCAAGATCATCGTGGACACGTACGGCGGCGGGGCGCCCATGGTGGCGGCGCCTTCAGGTGAGCACGGCGGCTGGAGGGCGGCGGCGCTCGGGGCGCCGACGGCGGACAGGCGGGAGGCGCGTTGCCAGGAAGTCGCTCGAGGGACGGGGGGTGAATGGCAGGCTGTTCGAACTCTCGCGAAGTTGGACTAAACTTTGTGGCGAAAATCGCTCGGTGTCTAGTGTACGTCTCTTGGCTGGAGGGTGGTTGGGGGTAGAGGGGGGCTTGGCTCGTGCCCCTCCCCTCTGCGTTGGCTACGTCCTTGGCTGTGATAAGCAAGAGCTGGGAAGGCTGCGTTGTTGGTCAGCTGTTGCCGAGCATGCTCTGGCGGAGAATCGGGCCATCTTACCGCTCTCTCCGACGTATCTTGGACCGGCGAGGGGTTCGACAGGCGGTTGTATGGCTGGGGGGGGGGGGGGGGGGGGGGGGGATCGGGCCAGGAGGCAGAGGGTACGGCCAGGGAGCAGGCGGTATGATCAGGGAGCAAAGGAGTACGGTCGGGGACGGGAGGGGTATACTCAGGGAGGAGGGAGGGGGTGCGTTCAGGGAGCGGGGGTACGGTCGGGGGCAGTGATATCGAGTGGACGCCTCTATACCGGCCACAGGCGACTTCCTCTTCCTGTTAATGTTGCGGCGGGACTGTTGCCGCGTTGTACACCGCTGTGCTGTCCGGCTCCTCCAGCTTGCGAAATGGTGCGGCCCGAATGCTCTGTACTCGTATGCAAGTTATAAGCACATGAGATGTCTGCCCAGAACCGATCTTACCATCCGAGCGCCTATTTGTACAGACAAGTCAATTAAACAACTGCCGAATTGGGCGACAGCTGAACCGGCCTAGGGGACGTCCCCGTGAGCCGCATCGATGTCCCCTCAAACTGCACCAACCTTCTCGTAAAACTGCACCAACGTCCATTCAAGCCGCGCCAACGTCACCTTAAACGGCACCAGCCTCCTCTTACACCGCGCCAATGTCCCTTACACTGCGCCAACGTCCCGTTGAATTACACTAACACCCCCTTAAATTGCACCAACGTCCCCTTAAATTGTACCAGCGTCCCCATAAACCGCACCACTAAATGACCGCCACGTGGCGCGGCGTGGAACGGCGCCGTGGTGCGCACCTGGTGCCACAGCACCATCTAACCGGGCGCGGTCCTCGGCGTCCACAGCGGCAAGGACTACACCAAGGTGGACCGATCGGCAGCGTACGCCGCCCGCTGGGTGGCCAAGAGTCTGGTGCGGGCCGGCCTGTGCCGGCGCTGTCTCGTCCAGGTGAGCGCCGCGCCTCCTCCGGCCGGCTGAGGCGGCGCCCGGCGTCGGCGCGGCCCGTCTTGGCGGGAGGGTTTGGCTGGGTGCGAGGCGATGGATCCTGAGTCAGAATTCGCGCGAGCGCCGGTCTGGTGTGGGGTGGGAGCGGGAGAGGCTGTGGAGTTTCTGTCCAGTGACCGGCGGCCTTCCTTCCGTCAGCATTATCGTCAATTCTTGTTTGTTAACTTCTTGCTCACATTTATTCAATGACGTTCGTTCAGTTATGTTCGTCATCACTTACCATCGGACGCCACTCGCGTGGCGGACACGAACGCACGCATGGGCGCAAGACGGCCGCCGCCATCTGCGTGTGTCCCGTCCCAGCCGTTCCGTCTCCACCAGTCACCACAGCGCACAGCGCGTGCTGTCGGCGGCCGGTGCCGTTTTTCCGTGTCGGCGCTTGTGGCGGCGACGCCGACTGGTCCGGCGCTGTGCTGACGCTGTGCTGTGCCGCGGCCGGCGCTGGCAGGTGTCGTACGCCATCGGCGTGTCCGAGCCGATCTCCATCACGGTGTTCCACTACGGCACCAGCTCCTACAGCCAGCGCCAGCTGCTGGACATCGTCAAGAAGAACTTCGATCTGCGTCCGGGCAAGATCGTCAAGTGAGTGCGAGGCGAGGCGAGGGGAGGGGAGGGGCGCGCCGCTGATGTCAAGTGAGTGCGAGGCGAGGCGAGGGGAGCGCCGCTGACGTCAAGTGAGTGCGAGGCGAGGCGAGGGGAGCGCCGCTGACGTCAAGTGAGTGCGAGGCGAGGCGAGGGGAGCGCCGCTGACGTCAAGTGAGTGCGAGGCGAGGGGAGCGGCGCGCCGCTGACCTCACTGCTGTTGCGGTTCGACCGGGGCG
>NW_023595962.1:14785030-14837508 GCF_011947565.3 Pollicipes pollicipes | reverse complement strand
CCGGTATAGCGGCGGCCGACAGACGTCAGACGGGGTTTTAGATATCGAGCCTGGCGCCGACTTGCAGATGACGCGTTGGATGCCGTCTGTGTTATAATGAGAGTCTGCGGTGCAACGTTAGCCACACAGCTGGTGTGCTGTCACGCTGCCGCGACACTCTTTCGGAAACCGCTGGGTTTAATATGCATGGTTTATCAAGAACCGTCGCAAAATATCGGAAGCCCACTTTCTTTCCAAGTTGGTTTCTTTGATCAGTGCGTTCTTTAACACGCAGCTCGCTTAACAAGCTCGTACTTTGGGTGCGTTAGGCTGTGGCCAGCAACGGCCCCGTATGCAACGCAGCCAGCGGGCATAATTGGACATGCGTCACTCCCGGATCTGGGTTTAAACCACTCCCGGATCTAGGCGTGGATCCCAGGCGACGCCCCGCCCCGGCGGCGCGGGAGCCGACCCATTAGGCTGGAATCGCCGGTAAACAGGTCAGTGCGGGGGTTACGACCGGGTGTGAGGTGGCGTGGCGCACCAGGCGTCACCGACCGGAAATGCCTGGGTTCCGGTCTGTGGGTCAAGGTCACTGCACGCCTTCAGGAGGTGACAGCGACGGTGATGGCTGGCGGTGACTAATGGTGGCTGGTGATGGTGATGACTGAACGAGGAAATGGTGATGTCTATTTTTGGCTAGCTCTTGCTAGTCAACGCCCATAGACTAGCTATGGGCGTTGGCTGGGGCCAGTTATATGCTATAGCGCTAATGTTGACTTTTCCGAATGTTGGCAGACTCACACGCTCCCCCCCCCCCCCCCCCCCCCCCGGTCCTTTCCCGGCTGGTGACGAGTGACGGGGGCTCTCCTCCCTATTTTCCGCATCCCTGGCTGAGCGCCTTATGCACAGCACGCGTATGTAGATGTTGTGCATAGCACCGAGCTCCCTAGGCAATATATCGAAGCTTACGTTTGAGTAAATGTGCGCGTCTTCTGTATTTGGATGAAGAAGGGAAGGACAAGAGCTGCTTTCAGGAACGAGTAAATGTGTTCAAATTCATCCTTTCTGCACCTCGGCCACCATTACCGCCCGCTCAAACACCGGCTATGGTATAGGGCAAGATCCCATTTGACACTGAGATCTGCCATAGGCCGCACCCTGTCGCAAAATGTGTGCGAATTTAGCAGCAAAAGTTTGAGAAACACGGAGAAATAGCCATATCATATCATGGAACTCTACGACGATCAGCTGCTGAGGCACATGGCGTCGCCTGCTTCTCACCCTGGCAGGAAAGGCGGGCACCGCGGAGAATCGAACCCGTGCCTCTGGATTCCCAGGCATGCTGTTGTTAATGCTAACCACTACACTATCGGCACCCTCTGTTTGTTAACCAATAAACCCGGAGAAATAGGTAGCCGAAAGCACGCTAAGTGGCACAGCATGGCCATAGGAACTGCGGTGGAAAGGGCAAAGTTTGTGGCACAAGATCTTGTTGCATGCCACTGGCGTTCTCTTTTGTATTTAATGGCACTTCATGGCTTATGTTTAAAGTGATCGTGTACCAAACATGGCGTAATTATAGTAACATGGCTGATGCCCTTAAATGTGTATGATTAAGTATGAAATGCATACAAATTTCAGCAACACTCCCGTTTTTCATAGACACAGACATAGGCCAAACCTTTGGCCACGACTGCCGAATTCAATGCGTTCGAGGTGACCAAGCAGGCCGCAGAAAAAAGCCACCAACGTCAGCCGGTACCGACCGGTCAACGCCTCCATGTTCCATAGCTGGCAAACCGGTCAAAAGCCTGCGTCGGCTCTAGCAAGAGCCAAGGTCATCGGAGAACAGCGGCGTTAGAGTTCCTCTGTGAAGCTGATTTGACTGGGCTTGCGGTGCATAGCAGCTTACCGATTTCCCTCTTCGTGACGGTGATCTGGCCATGATCTGGCAGCACGTCATGCCGCAGGGACTGAAAACTTCGACAGATGCGGCCCCCAGCCTGGCTAAGCGCTTCCCAGTTGCGAGCAGAACCAGTCCTAGCCCACCTTCCGGTATGTTGTCAAAGGCAAGCGCGTGGCATGTACTGGACAGCCTCGCGGTGGCAGCTCCGTCGGCTTGTGTCATGACTGTCATGGATGTTGTGGCTGTCATGGTTGCCATGACTTCATGGTTTCTGGACACTCAAGGTGATGAAAAGGGTCGGTTGGTATCGTTATATAGTCACGTGTATTAGACGAGCATATTGTTCATTCATTTAGTCCAAGGTCCATTAAATCACCTGTACCTTCGTCAACGCGTCGCCACAACTTTAAGAACAAACCGATGCACAGGTACACAACGACCGCTAAGCATTCACAGAAAGCAGGAACTGGAATTCGTCTAACGGAGTGGGTGAGTGCTCAGCTCATCGCCCTTATCTGGCGTGTTAGTATGCAGACAAGCTATTTTCCAGCTAATTCTAAGAACACATAACGAGTTTCGTCGACCCCATCAAAGGTCTGCGACCATCCATTGCGACCATCCAGTTCATTATGAAGCATCGAAACCAAAGCCGCCGACCATTCCTAGACGAACAAGTCGAGAGAACCAACAACAGGTCCAGGACATCTGTGTACTAGAAATCAACAGCAGCCGGTCGCCACCAGAACTTCCAGTCACACCACCCGTGCGCTGTCAAGAAATGCACCACAAGATGCCTGCAACATCGCACAAATACCATCAGCGATGATGACGCAAACAGGAAGGGAGAAATCAGTCACCTCACCAAGTGATTTTGCAGGAGTGGATGCCCAAAGACTTCATTGTCCAGAAGCCAAATAAACGCATTCCGCGGACACGGCAGCCGAAGTAAAACTAATATCATTGTTTGCACTACCTCACGAGGGTTTGTCGGGGATCGAAAGAATCCGCGGAGGCACAACATAAGAGTGGCCGGAGTAAGATCTATCTCAGAGCTCCTGACACTGAATGGTGGCTGAACAGCTACTGGGTCGAAACCTCCAGTACACGCCAGCGCGGCGGACGGCGACGATATTCCGGAGGCGATATTCCCAACAGCTATCCCTTCGATGATCATAACACCTCGTCGAAGCACTCCGTAAACAGGAAATGGGTGATCAAGGCCCAGAGGTCGAACCTGCAACTCCTGGTACATGACGCAGTCGCTCCACGAATCACTTGCAATATTTTATCGAGCAATGATTTGGTTGCAATGGTTTGAAATGCAAAAAGCATTCTTGTGAAACCTGTCAGCTGTTCACCATAAAACTACGGCTCGTTTCTGACATTCCGTGCTAGTCAAATGAAACAGTATTCTTAGCTAGCTAGTACGCTTGTTTCACATTGCGATGTCCTCCAAATGTTTATTAATCGAGGAAAGACAATGCGAGCTTGCATCTGCCTCCTTTCAGTATCTGCTCATCAACTGAGCCTTTTCCACCGGGCTTTAGAAGATGGGCAACTATATTGAAATGTGTCGGGTACTGATGGCAGTAACATCATCCATGAAACCCAACCCGAAGTAGGCCGGCCGCGAGACGCTGATGCTTCTGAATTATTCATGAGCTTGCGGCGGTTGCGCAGTGGTTTGCAATCACGCATAGCTCCGCACAAATCAGCTGCAGAGGCTGGAAGACGCACTGGCAGCGCAATACGTATGGGCAGTTGGGTCATGAAATTCAAGCAAGTGAAATGGTTTCATACTGAGTAACGGACTAGCAAGAATGCTGCAGGGTGACCAAAATTTTGTAAAGTGGGTTTAATTTTTATGACTCGTATGGGTGGCTCTAGGCTCAGTGTACCTTCCAAACATTTTTTTTCGTATACCCCGAACGCCCCATCCAGTTATGCCTGCCAGCTCGCGGACAACTTTGCATCTGCACTTTCGCCAGACAGGAATGCAGAGGAGCGTACGTGACGCATAATGCTGCGTGGTGGCCGTCTCGGGCCTGGGTTAACCCTTGCTGGCCTGTTGCCAGCTGACCTTTCCGTGTCAGTCGGGCCACACAGCGCCCTCTGGGCCCACTGGGACTCGTACCCGGTACCCCCAAATAACGACCCCAGCATCTTTCCCTGACCATGGAAGCGGCACTGACAAACGTCCTGAATCTGTGCCAACGTCACGGACTCGACCCGGCTGGAAAGTGCGCGGGTAACAAATGCGAGGCCTACGTGCTTATGGAAGCATGCCATTTGCCGTTCGGCGATTGATATTTTGCTTGATCGCTGCTTTTTTATTGCAGCACTTAGTCTGGACAAGCATACAGGCTCATGTTATAGGATTAGCACAAAAAGCCATCGCGCGTAGATCATGTATGCATTCGTATGCATTTCTGGGAGAGTATCTTAACATGCGGCCGAGCCAACCAATTAGAACCACACCATGATTAAAAAAACAAAACACATGCATGGTATCTGACGTATCGTGCGTCATCATTCCAGCAAACGTTTTGTTACGGCACGTCAACTTGCTTAAGCAATGGAACAACAGAGACCACTCCATTCATTTTTTCCAGCTCCGCTTCAACTTCAGCAAACAATGTGTCATCAGATACAACACGATCAAAGCGTTGTGAATCGCCACTGTAGTCATCAGAGGCGCGGCCAGGTGGACAAAGTGTGGGGGGCTGTTGCAAGGGAAGATTTCTTGTCCTCACCGACACCGAACGAATCAGGCTTGGCGAAAAAGATGACCAAGACGACAGTGGAACTATTTCAACCGGCCTGCACTCCTAGGCGCGCCCCTGGCTTGCGCGGTAAATTGCCTCAGGCAAAAACGTCGCGTTCCATTAGACAGTGGGAGACGCGTGAATAACTCAGGTCAGCAAGAGCGGCGCGAGATAGCCCTTTTTACGAGGGGCCTCCAGCGCGCCGATCGCAAAAACACCGCGTGGGGATGACATCCTGCAGAGGCGAAAGGGATGGCGAGGGCCACGCGCCTCCGTGGTGTCACTCATGCCACGCCAGACGCGTCTCTGGTGCAGAGGCGTGTCCAGCGCGCTTACTAGGGCGGGCAGCGAATGCTCTTGCTGATGCTGGAATAGTTCTCACCGTTTAAGGTGAGGTGGAGCGGTTAATCTGCCTTCAGGTTATGAACGAGATAGAACGGCTGAACCCTTCTAGAAGTGGGACGTTTTAGAATTTTACTTATGTGGCTACTGCTCACCTGCAAGCGTACAACGTTAAACTAAAAGCATAAAATAGCCTGTTTATAATTACCTACTGATAAATTAAGATTTCTGATAAAAAATATAAGAGATAAAAATTAAATATAGAATAGATTCCCGTTTAAGATTCACAAGCATTTGCGAGGGGCACCTGACCATCACAAACATCTACAATGTCCATCCCTCTTTCATCGTTCCGGAGGTGACCCGCCCCTCGACACCTCTCACACAGCGTCCCGGGCGTTCCGAGTCCGGCTGCACGCGTGGCGGGGGCATACCGCACGTTTTCGCGCCGTCTGGAGCCGGCGGAGCGGCCTGCGCATCCCGCAGTCAGGGGAGAGTGAAGGGGGAGGCGCGGGGGGAGGGTCGCCCGGTGATGTCGACACCTGTTGACTCGCCCCGCTGGCCGCCGCCGCCTCTGCGAGTTTGGCGGCGAGCAGAGGAATGCGGGATTCGAGGGGTTGCTTCATGCGTTTGCGAGCGCCGTGTGTGCCCCGCGGCCCAGCCTGGAACGGAAGTGTGCTCAGAGATGTTGCCCCCTCCCCTCTACCCCAAACACCCACCCACGCACTCGCACCGTTCGAGAGTGCAGTTACTGCAGCAGATGGCGTGGTTGTTTTCAACTTGCGTTGAAGACACCAACTCTGGCTTCGGGTTTCTGCTCTCTGCGATCGGACCCCAGTCCGTCTGCCGGACTTGCTCTGGCCGGACCGATGCAGAAGGGACTGATAGCGGCAGGCTGCCTCTGGCACTAACCATGCGCCGCGCCGGCTCTTCGTAGAGTATTGGTAAGTAACAGCTCAGCTCCATCTGCCTGGCCAGTGCTCGCTGGTTTGTCGATTAACGCTCTCGTTGTTTGTATTTCTATTGTAATGTTATCAACGCAATAATGTTGTCATTGTGGAACAAGCCTCAATGATATAACGGCGAGTTTTCTAAGCAACGCTGTTAGGCTCGTGGAACTCAGCGCTGAGCATGCATTTAGGTAAATGAGAAGGAGGTACCACTGCTCCTTCCCGGTTTAATTCCTATGCCAAGTTGTGCGCAGGTTTGTTCACTGCCACACGATGTATATATGTATATATATATATATATATATATATATATATATATATATATCCAGATATCTTCAGAGCCCACAGGGTGATGTTTTCACGAAAAAGTTAAGAGCAAACCTGCTCAAGAACGTAGACTTAAGCGCAAGGTAGCGGGTGAATTGTGTGCTTCAGCAGTTATACCATAATTGTTTTAGCACTGCGTTACCAGGAGCGGCTCGTCGTAGGACAAAAAAACATTGGGATATTCATGTGCGAATGATCGTTCAGTTCCGGTCATCTGGTTTAATCCTTGCCTTGATAGGAGTGTGTGTGTGTGGGGAGGGGGGGGGGGGGGTGTTCGATGCTGCTCCCTTCCCTAAAGTGTTCTGGAGTTATCTTCCCGGCATGTCATGTTATCGCGCCGAAATTTTCGGTGGCCTACGGGACTTTCTTTGTGCGTGTTTTTGACCCCAAAAAGTGTGTCTCTCGCTTCTTTGGTTTCTGAGGAGCAACATTTTTCGCGGACACTACACGGCGACCTGCGGCCGGCGCTGCCGGCTGGCGGTGACTGACTAAACCGCTGATCGCATGCTCCACACACCGCCACTTTGACGGAGCTCTTCATCATAAATATGCGTTTAAAAACACATCACTATATATCGACATGCTAAAAATTTAGTAGGAAACGCGGTTCTGTGTACCTTTCGTGCCGCTACGTAGCATGATTTTGTTATTATTGTCATGTAAAGCCGATTTTCAGGAAAGTTGACCTTTGACCAGGCCACAATGAGCTCAACTATTAACCTACAACTTGGAAACGTATTATCAATGGGCGAGATCGTGTTAAGTACAATTCAATGAGTCTCTCTGCGAGACTATACCTTTCTTTCTTTGACAACGGAATCGGGAATAATCCTATCGACCCTCTTACCATCCCCCACCTATCAGTACGCGTTATGAAAAGTGCGATTCAGGGCGGGGTCAATTGATTAACGTTCTTTGCAGTCTCACACTTAACGCAGCTTTATTTTTTCACACACTTTTGCAACGCAAAGGCGAGGACGATAACGTTTTGACTAGACAATAGTCCTTGTCTTTCAAATGCTGTTTTGTAATTAGGCCCTCCTATTTGAGGCCAATGCTGCACGCGCACCTTTTCCGTGTAACATTCCGTGAAGAAATGTTCCCACTGCCGATAAGTCGACCATGAATAAGTATTGCGCCCCCGCCTCCTGCCAGATAAAGCATGAGTAAGTCAAGTGAGAAACTTAGTGGGCGGACAGCCTATCCATAAAATACAAAAAGGCTCTGAGGGCGGTGTTCAGAGGTGGCTGCTAGAACAAGCACGAGTCATAACAGGTTTTCTTGGACGTTTAAGTACGGGATAATCAGTTATGTAAGCCAGCCATCTCATCATGTGATGGAGGTTGATATTTTTATTATTTCAACTTCCCGGGTGTATGCGCTTTACAGCCCACTTTTCGGCTGGTCGACAAGCGCCTCTAAAGACACCTCATGGTGGATAGCTTACCAACAAGACTGTGCCTCAGTTTCTTCTCCCGAACGCCGGGCAATGGCTGAGGTGTGGGCTGATTCCATGGACTGCCTATGATGGTAATGAAACATTTCAGAAACTCCTAAGCTCGGGTCGTGTTTTATCTGCAATCGTTTCACGCACAGACGAGATATTATGATTTTAGTTACATCATGCAAAGAAAAACCGCGATGACTAAATGAATATCTAATATAATTAAGATGCATGTATGCATCCGAAAGTGCTTCAAAGGCAACGAAGCCGAGAACCCATGGATGCGCACAACATCATGGTGTCAATTTTGCGGACAAAACGAAACCACAAACCATTTAGTCGACTGGCTTGCCGGCCCCGTTAGCGGTACCCGCTGGCGCCGTTAGCCTGCCGGCAGCACTGCAGTCTCCGGTGTTAGCCACCAACCCCAAGTGTGCATTCCCCGGCTTCGCTGGCCAACAATGGCCCGCCGCCAGCCGTCACCGGCGGCACTTAACCCGAACACAATGAGAGGTGCCGGCAGCGGTCACACGACCGAAAGTGCAGCGCGTGCCGTTGCATGCGTGGCGGTTGGGCCGGGCGATACTAGCTCGTATGACGTCACTCGGGGGACAGAGGACGTCACTGCCCTCTCCCTCGTGTCGGCAGCTGCCCATCTCTCCCGCCGGCCTCCTGCCGCTTCATCTTGCGCCGACAGGCTGCAGCGTGTCCTCTCCCCGGTTGAATGGAGCGGAGGTTTTACGCTCTGCGTCTCGGAGAGGCGCGGCCGCTTTCAACGGGCGGGTGTTTGTAGGGTCAGCTCAGTTGCATGTCAATAGCGCAAATAGTGTTTTCTTTGCACAAGCAGCGTCGTTTAACCACTTGGTCGACCGGACACGTGGATGCATAACGTACATCATGGACGCCGAAAATGAAATGCGTTAAAGAATGTTGTCTGTTTCGGAGCCGCCCTGCATTTATTGAGACACCAGGTCACAAGAGCGGAATGGCGTGTGCAGGTTGCGCAGCATGCTAACGCGTCCTGATTTCTTTGCCTGTTTTTTCCTACGGTGAACAATGGTCACTTGTTTGTTTTTGCACTTTTGCGTGACGAGAATGCAGGTTACCAGCTTGCACTTGTGTTTAGTACTTTTGGCAAGTAATAACGACTAATTTTCGGTACCCGACACACAATTTAAGTCATGAAACGAACTCCATTATGAGGACGAAAATCTTCACCGCGGCCAGCACAACTGTGACTGAATGCCGAAATCACGGCGCACCTTCACGCAGATGGCGACCGAAGTACGCGGTCGTCAGCATATTTCCCCCTCGACCATCCTGCGCGGCGCGTCCCCTGCGTAATCCTGTATCCATGGCAACCGTCCGGCGCACCGGCCAGTGTCCGTCATGACCTTGCAAGCGAGACCCGGGGGTGAAGATTCCTCGCCGAGTGAAAGTGTGTATAAGACCCGGCCGGCAGCCTGCCGGCGTACTCCACGGTGGTCGGGCAGGCGCGAGGACGCGTCGAACGGGAGGACTCCGCGGACACCATGCGACTCCTCACGGTCAGTGATGAGGACGGGCGTGCGGCGAGGACGGTGGGGAATGTGTCCTCAGGGAAATGGCAGGGGGCATGGCGATCGTTGGGGATGATTGGACATGGGGAAATAACGCGTATGCTTGGATCTGATTTGAGTTGTTCGGAAGTTGTTCCCAGAATCGCTAGGTTTTACTCGGCGAGAACATTGTTGTGTTCCTTAAGTACAAATTGCCTGGGCCGCGCGACTAACTTAACTGTTTTGGTCACTGTAGAGGCCTAAACACTTCAAGAAGCACCTTGTGATTGAAATGTTCATCGAAAATATCTTTAATACTTTGGGTCCATCGGCAATACCTTCGCAGCAAAAATGATTGGTCGTACTCATGGAGGCCGAATCATACATCCAGTGGCTTCTGTTTGCTGTTAGTGTGCTATTGGCTTTGCTGAATTCTAAACACCACGATGGCGTTTGTAGACAAAAATAGTACCGCAAGTGTCGTTTTGGAAGTTACTCACAAGTAACCCTTGACTTTGAATGTCTCCGAGTTGGCCCGAACTACTAGCTACTGGTAGTGGAACTACTAGCGGTGACAGGATTTAGGTAACAGCTTCTTTAATAAATGCATTGCTTTGGTGTGTATAACTTCATGCAAACCTTAACATAATATAACGTTCAAGGCCTGATACAAGTCAACAGTCCTTGCATATCTGGCTATAGTAACGCTCAAGCAAACTACCATGGCTTAATTTTGAACGGCGACCCACATTGCAAAAGTCTGTAAATGATCCGCAAACCTCTGATTGGCAAAAGTCACGGCAGAACTATATGATATAGCAAGCGCCCTGAGCATCGCTGTATGAAAAAGTAGTGCGCTGCGTTTCCTCGGCGCTTTCTTTTCCAGTGCAGGGACCTCTGTATCGCCAGCTTACGGTGCATACAGGTGTCCTGCTGACAGGTGAATAGAGGGTTCAGCCCCAAGTACGGCTAATGTTTTCCACACTGCCGCACCACCGAATGCACGTGATGGGAGGGTTTTATAGCCCCGTCTTAAATCATCAGCTGATTTAAAGCGTGTCTGTATAGCATGTGTAGTTACCCAGCCCGACGTTAAATAGCTTGATTTTCGAGGACGGTTACTGAAAAATGCATTCATCCAACCGCCACCAGGCAACTACCTCAGTGGTATCAGCTTCACCTGGATACTGCACAATTTGGAATTAAAGCTTTGACACAGGCTTTCAGTGGTTTTCAAAGCATCAATATCTCGCACCTTAATACGGCGCGGAAACCTTTCTGACACGGTCGTCATTTTGAAAGCCGCGGAATCAAGGGACAGGATCTGTTCGCAAGAATAGACGTTCCTTAGGGGTCTGAAAGTGAATATCGCCCTTACTTTCTATTAAATTTCATTCAGATCTTACTTCCTGCCTTCTGTTTCATAGCCCTGCAACTTGGTTGGTTCCCTTCAGACCTCTGATGCAGTTACCACGCATTGCAAAAAAAATTGCAAAAAAAATATTGTTGGGTTGGTGAAGTAAATTTGCATGCATATGCTGTTAGGTATATGCTTCCAAAAATTGCACTCTCGCGCTAGGTCAGCCCATCGCTGTGACTCCACGTCGTATCTGCCCCACCCTTCCCAGCGACGCTCTCGGCCAGCGGCACGCTCAATGGGGTCAGGAGGTCATCGCACCTCTGCCCCCGGCGCCCGGTCAACAGGATGGCCTGGCCAGGACGTGCTGCCCTTCCCCACCCCCTGCCCCGCCCCGCTATCTGACACCCGCTGACACCCTGACAATCGCCGCGCTGACACTCGTGTCACGCGTGTCACCCGAACACGTGGATCGCATGGGAGAGAGGGAGGAAGCGCACCTAATGTTTCGCATTTAGGCGCTTAATGACGCCGGCATTTCGTGCCAGTTATTGACTGGTCGTAGTGTTACATGTACGATATGCGCCATAGAAGGGAAAGTGGCTTGACTCATCCCTTGGTTTGTTTTGTGCCATCATGACAAGTGAACTGACAAGCGCGATGTTTTGTCCTACGTTACATATGAGCCTTCCCTCAAAAACTAATCTTTTGACGGTATGAAAGTGATCGGTCTTTACACCGTCAGAATGGAAAGAAAAGACTGAAAAAATTGGCCGTCAAGTCATCAGAAAACACCTTTCGGAGGTGTGCTTCGACTGAGACGACTTTGAATTAAGACCACGACCCGCGGAACAAAAATGTTTCGTTGTAGCAATCCAGGCACCATGCAAATATGATGTGTCTTGCAGTTATGATGCTGTTTAGAGGATACCAAGCCATTTCGGCTTCTCGATCGAGGTGCGTGCCTTCTCGAATCCCTTTTCTAATGCCCACACTTACGAAGATTTTCTTACTCAGTGCGACCGTAAGGCTTCCGGCTGTGGCATAACCATTTGCACAGAACTCGTGTAACGTATTTCTTTATTTTTCCTTCCGAAGGCATTTCTCATTGAATGAGAGTTTTGACTCACTCACTTTCATTCCGAACTCATCCCTCGTTGACTGAGTGATAATGTTCATTAAATTCAGGTCGCCCTGATTTTGATCCCGAAAGCATTCCTCATTGAATGAGTGACAAATTCATGAAATCGTACCGTCCTAATCAAATTCCTCCCGCTGCTTGGATTTTATTTGTTCCACTCCCCTCTAGCCCAAGCCAATCTTCGCCGGGAAGCCAAGCATGCGTGACCTATTGGGCCGGCGACCTCCAGGACCCCAGGCACGTTGCGCGCATGTTGCGATAAATCACCGCGTGCAGACCCGCTAACACGGATACCGCATCCGCCGGGCGAAAGTCCTCCCGGCCCCCTCCCCCTCCCCCCCCCCCCCGACCGATTCATCACTCGATCTCCCGTCGGCCCGGCGGGACCCGTCCCCACCGCGCCCCACGCGCCGCCCGAACGGAGCGCGACCTCCGAGGAGTGACGCTATCTCGCCTTTGTCCCCGCGCGGCGCATGTTAACTGACCTGACGGCGCTGGCACTTGCGGCGCGGCGACATCCGGTGCGCACCCTTGGTGGCTTTCCTCCGGACACCGACAGGGGGTTGTTTGTCTCGTGGGCAGCAGCAGCACTGGGTGGTCCACTCTGTGCACGGGGGGGAGGGGGGTTGGTGACGGTGACAGCAGTGCAGGACTGCTGGACGGACAGGCGCTGTGTGGGCTTGCGCCAGACGCAGCCGATCTTCGAAAAGAAACAGAACTAAGAATCATGATTTGTGATCTGAAGCTGCATGTCATGTCTACAACGGCCATGCAAAATGCCTGCGAGCGATCTGTGCATAGTAGCAAACTCTAGTTATCTTAATTCATTACCAAATTGCACGGCTTAACGCATGTTGTTATACAATTTTCACGAAGCAGCGTCCTGCCGTAAATCGCCCTGCTCCAACCCTGTCCGGTTGAACCATCATCCATCGCTGGTTAATGCCTATCAGCGTACAACTATAAGACACACCACTCAGCAAAACTAACAATTGATTCACAGCGGCGTTAGCCGCCGCTTTGTCTGGCCGTCACTGCTATTAGGGTGATATTGTGAAGAAGGAGTTGTCATGGTGATATCCGGTAGCTGTGCGTTGTACTTTGTAAATCCCGGGTCCGTGGGAAAAGTGTTGAACATTTTCCGAGTAACACTTTGGCTAGCAATACATCATGAAACATGTCTCCAATAATGGTTTCTAGCATCCTTACATGGCTCTAAGTACCATTTGTTACCCATGTCATGTTACAGACAGAAGCCACGCCTGAAAATGAGGCATGTATTATGTACAAAATCGTTACCAAGCGCGTGAGACTTCGCTCACATCTGACAGGAAAACGCCCCGCCCTGCGACACCATCAAAGGTCCTCAAAATGGGCACGCATCGCTGAGCAATAGATGACGAATGCCGGTAGGAGGCGTGTCGCAAGGCCATTCCAATGAAAAGCTTCTGATGCGCTTCATCCAGACTCACTGCTCGCTCCTGGATACACGCGATTAGGCTGAAATCGACTGTTAATTGACATCAAACGGTTCGCCTCCAGATGCGCTGAAAGGCGGCTGTCCGGTATTCTGAACACCCAGACAGCATCTGGGAAAAGACTGCGAATGGAGGCTGATGATTGGTCACAGGTGCGAGAACCCGGCGACTTTGATTGGTCGCGTGGTGCGAGGACCGGTGGACGTTTGTCAACGCTCACTTTCCCCTAGAATGCATTGTGACTTATTTCGTGGCCTTGCCATTAAAGCACCATCTCAGCAGCGTATTGCTGATTATCCCCATGTTTTTGGTGACATGGACGTTTTGGCATTCTGGTGCGAGATTCACAAGCAAATAGATCTTTTGTTGAAGGCCGGCCCTTGCCACTGATTGGCTTGCCACTTGCCAGCCATTGCCACTTGTTGTCAAATGCTAACAAGACAACAGTGAGTTGCAAACAAACTAATGCTAACTCTGCAGCGATATCAATTTAGAAGCCCACGCACTAGACATAATGCGCGCAGATCATTTGGAGTGTCCAATTTCTCCACCAAATCCTTCCAACTCTCTGTTAATGGATTGCTATATTTCGCGTGTAACTGCGTAACAAGCACGGCACGCAGCATGCACGGTGGCAATCCTTACGTTCCTTTAAAAAATATACACGGTCAGCGCCGCAGCAAGACTCACGTCTTTGGCACATGTTATCAAGGTGTCCTTAAGGTTGTGTATTCGACCTCCGAGTGAAAGGTTTAGTCATAGGCTCGCAGGTTCAGGCTCTGATCTCCGTGGCTCCTTGGTTGCGGATAGTTGTTTCCGAGCTATGGCGCCGGCTTAGGCGGGTCTGCTCAGCCGTCGCGTTCCCGGAGAGGAAATTCTCGTTCTGACCTTCGACCACTGGTGGAAGGCGTCGGTACCAACGAGACTACCAGGTTGCCAAAGCTCCTTCACCCTGAAGATCTGACCCTTTCAAGGTCGCGTGAAGTAGGTCCCTGGGATGGCGTGTGCCCGTTCGGTTTATCCCGTATAGAGACTTCGCAACCCACAGCGGATTGCTATGGAAGCATTTCTGACTTTCGTTGCAAATGAATGGGTCGGTCAAGTCGTGGCTGATGACCACTCAAAGTACGACCATTATTGTCCGTCCATAATCGTGGCTGCTGTAGCATGCTTGTGCGAAATCGCCTAACTAGCCACGGCAGTTTTGTCCGCGATATCGACTGGGAGGATTACCATATCCTTGCAAACAAAGCCATCGTGAGAGACAACACCATGCGAAGTTTTTGCCGTGACTTGACTCCCAATCCTGCCAGGAGCGCCGAAAAACGTCCTGCACGACACATCCAGCCGGCAGCAATGCTTCTTTCGCCGACTTACGAGGGTTCGCAGGCCCGTCCCACCACTCTCTAATCTCCGCTCATCACAGGGGTCGTAAGAAGAGAGCGCGAAGAAAGAATAGAAAGGAGTAGGAAAAAACGATTCCAGGCTTTTTAGGACCGAGCAAGGAGCGCGAATGTCATCACCGCCGAGACCTCTGGTGACCTGTCTGACCCGCGCTGGCCCGGGACCCGCGGGAGTGCGCACAACGGAGCCCGGGTGACACATCAGGCTCTATTTACGGCACTGGTCTGTGCTTTCCGGAAGGGTGGCAGCCTTTGCAATGCAGCGCACGTGCTGACAAATGAAATGGGAGAACAGGACAAAGCATTCGCAAAATGACCACTTTCGTTCCAGTCCACACGTTGTTCATTGCTGGGCGCTCATGGAAAAGCTCATGAATTTGATCTGTGCTAACCGGTAGGGCATGAAGCCATGCATGCCGCGCGAGCTACACAGCCAAATGCAGAATTAATATCCACTGATATAACGTCGGTGTCAGATATAGATCACTTCCATGCAACCGCAGTTTTTTCGACGGATTGAATGCTCACTTGGTAGGCGTATGCACCTAATCATCCGTCCTTCAGCTCCTAGCGACTCTTACGACCTGTACCTGTGTTAGTACCAACGGTTTTTCGTTTATTCTCACATTCATATGTTTCTCACTCATGACTTAAATTAGACATGCTGTTTCTGGAAAACTGGTACTTACTTAATGCTGAATTTATCATCTGCATGTGGATTTGTCTACACAGCCACACGCAAAAATCCATTCGCGTGCAGTACAAATGGAGGCGATTTAAACCTAATCGGAACGATATTTAATTTAAAAATGAGGTCTTTTTGGGTCAACGCGCCAGCTCTGCCTTGCTTTACATGACTCATGTATCTGCCTTGCGTTAGGAAGCCGCAAGCCCGCCTCAGCGATATGGATGGTCTAGACCCATCGAGTCCCGTCAAGTTTGCCATTCAAACACAAGGAAAGCACCTTGACATTCCGTAAAAGCTTTGCTGGACGCATCGCGGCTAGCTTCTGTTAAATAGCATCTCTCTACTCTCTTGCGCCCGTTTATTGATCTCCGTGCCGCGACGTACGCTAGGCCCGCAGGTCTGCGTTGCATTGCCAGACCGGTTGTTGCAACAACCGCCGCAAGAATGGCGTGACGCCGGCTGCATTGCATCGCCACATTAACCGGGCGGATATGCGCGGGCGGTGGTGCACCGCAAAGTCGGCACTTCATCCCCCTCCCCCCCCACCCCCCCCCCCCCCCCCCCCCCTCCCGCCGCCGTTTGGGCAACTTTGTGACTTCCTGCCGGCTTCCAAACGGTGTCTGTAGTGGCGAGGGCTGAACCGCATGCCTCGACCTCGTTCGAGACTCTTGAAGTCGCGGGCTTGCGTCGCTGCCACCGCTGTCTACCGGGCCCCCACCGCTGTCTACCGAGTCCCCACCGCCGTCTACCGGGTCCCACCGCTGTCTACCGGGCCCCATCGCCGTCTAGTGGACCTCCACCGCCGTCTACCGGTTCCCCACCGCCGTCTACCGGGTCCCCACGCCGCTGTCCACCGGGCCCCAGCTGCTGTCTGCCAGGCCTCCACCACTATCCCCCGCCACACCCCCCTCCCCGCCCGCTTCCACCGCCCCCACCCCACTGTCCGTCGGACCCCACCGCTGTCTACCTGACCCTCACTGCCGTCCACCGGGCCCCAACCGCTGTCCGCCGGGGCCCTACCACTATACACCGGGTTCCCAACGCTGTCTGCTCGGAACCACGCCGAAAAGGGCCCCTGAACCCTGGGCGTGCGCAGAGATTCGGCCGCTGCTCGGCTGACGTGACGGACGTGCTGGACGAGCGGACGCGCGCTAGTCGGCGTGCGCGAGCGCACCAGAGAACGTGCGCGAGCGTGTGCGATGGTGGACGTGCGTGAGGCATCCGGTCAGCGCGCTGCACCGCTGAGCGTGCCCGCTCCCGAGACCGTGCATGCGGCAGCGGGCTGATGCCAGCGGAAAGCAGCGGGGTCGAAGTCAGCGCCGCTGCGAGGCGACGAGACGGTGGCGTGCAGTGCCACCGCTGCTCGCGTGTCGAGCTCGCCGAGTGGCGACGGTTCGGGAAGCTCCGTGCGGAGATCACGGGGGTCCTGGATGGCTGGCATCCTCATCCTGCGAGTCCACAGCGAGTGGAGCACGCTTGCACCGGCCCTCTCCAGAAGCTGGGACTTCTTCCGCCCTTGCAGCGGTGCAGGTTGTGGCGTCGCATGCCGGGTCAGAGGTCACGCAGTCTGTTGTGCCGTGCCAGCGTTAATCACCGAGTGTGCGCTAATGAGATGACATGGGTGCCGGGTGGTGGCAAGTGGCTGCCCAACATTCGGTGATGGCCGCTTATGAGTGGGCGGGCGGTTGACAACACCGATCAAAACCGGGGCTCATAATGCCCTTGTTATGCGGGTACTTGCGCGTGCTTTTGCGACGGACGGGTGCCCTGCACTTGCGTCTGAATTGGTAACTTGAGGATCAGCTTGTGAGCATTTTAACCGAATTTAGTAAGCAGTGAAATCCGATGGTGTCCAAAGCTACATTTTCTTTGCGTACGGCTGTTCTCTTCTGCGACTCATCAACCAACGGACGAAGTACCAAACTTCAGTGGAAATTTCACTTTGTGCTTCCAGATCCACTCGATAAAATTTGGCAGCCCGTCTATACGTGTGTCGCATGAATGGCCAAGAAAAGCTCCTGAAACACGTTAAAACCCTTGAGCGCACGCCCGTCGCGGGCGGCGTCCTTGACCCTTAGTTCTCACGCGACAGTGCGGGCCCGTTTAGGGTCTGCCGACTCTCTGTGACTGATAGCCTCCGACAAATCCGGACCCGCCTGGCGGCTATCGCCCCATCGCCGCACGCCCACGCTCACTAGCGCGTCCGGGCAGGCAGAACTTGAGCCCCATTCAGACGGCTCGCGTCGACTCCCCGCGTGTGCGCCTTTTCATGGCACTCCATTCTCGTCTGCCGTCCCAGCTCGCCGGCGCGGGGACTCCTGGGACACGACCTTCCGCGAGCCGGCTCTAACTTGAGGCCAGCATGCGTCCCACTGGTGAGGGGTTTCGGGACCCAACCTTCCGCGAGCCGGTTCTTACTTGGGGCCAGCATACGCCCCACCCGCCGCTGGCAGCTGGAATCACCCGCTGATTTGCCAGCTGATGGCTCAGAGAACGCTATCTGTTGAAAAATTGCTTAAAGGAAGCACGTAGTGTCACCACTTCCTTATGGATGTGAACAGATTCATCTTCGGATGGCCCTTGTTCTATATTCTTTCTCCCACCTTGAGCACTCCGCTGTGCCGATAGACATGCCTTGTTCGCGGAAAAGTGGCGTACGGGGAAAGGGAAAGTCTCAACAACGGTAATCTTAGCTACCGGATCTTACCAAACCAAATGGAAGAAAACTCGCATGGCACATGGTTATCCACTTCTTCCCTACACGCGCGCCTGGATAAGCCCTTGCAAGACTCCCATTTACGCTTACCTGGATACGCCCTTGTCAAGACTCCCGACAAGCCGCTGCCAGCGTCATTTCGCCCGTTCATTGGCAATTAACCAGCCGACGCTCAGTCGGCACCTCATTCCCGACGTCTTTTCCCGTCAATGGACCCGCTCTGCGCACCTGAAATGGACTCACCCTCCACCACAGTGACCCTCACCCTGCCGCGGTTTGGCGGAGCTGACAACCCAGAGCCGGTGGGTGTGGTATTTGCTCCTTACAGAAGCCGGCAGGGCATGGCGTGTAGGCGGCGTGGCTCGGTTTTCGGATAGCTCGTGAAGGACGTCTCGTACAGGGCGCTCCGCGTCTCGATCTCAAGCGCTGGGTGCAACCAAGGCGCGAAACCCCGCCTCGAAACCTCGCCTCGGCTCGAGCGTGGTCCCCGGAGGGCGCTCGATCAGCCGTGCTACGCATGCTACGTGCTACGTGCTACGTGCTACGCCGCCCTGGCTGGTGGCTCAGGTTACATGGCTTAGCTCCCGACCGTCAGCTGAGCTCAAACATGCGATGCTACGCTCAGATCGCAAGCGCAGCAATCTTGCACGCTGATTGTAGGACGAATTTGAAAAGTGACGGCGGTGCGTGACGAACCCGCAACCTTTGGGTCGTGCGCCAGGTGATGACAGCAAAGCTACGTTGGCCACGCACTCATCTCATGGTATGCAGCGTTTATAAAATCCTCGTAATACAAATCGTAAATGATTCGTAGATGGATAATAAATAATAATATCGCAAACATAATATCGCATATCTATTGTGATGATATAGTAAAGTAATATTGAATAATATCGTAACTAATTTATGCAATGTGATAACCATGGCAGAGTGGAAGCCGCTATTGTTTATGGAGCAGCTCGACAAATGGTACGATCAATCGCCGATCTCATTTGATGACGTCCGAAGCCAACGCAATCCGGGACGGAGATTCTTGTCTGTGGGCTTCATAGCCGGACGTTTTACAAGGATAATCTGGCGTTTAGCCGATCCATTAGCCTGAATAGGCCACATCGACCATGCTGTCAGATGATGACGTCAGATGATGACGTCAGATGATGACGTCAGAATCTCAGGCACTCCGTGACGGAGATGGTTACCTGTTGGCCTCTTAGCCGTATATTTTACAAGGATAATCTAACGTTCGGCCCCGATCCACAAAACTGACTAAGCCACATGGACCATGCCGCCAGTGGACCATCACACTGGATCTCTGGATGACGTCACTGAAATGTATTGAATCAACGAAACGATCATTACATGCTTCACTGGATCACGTAACTGCTAACCTGTTTGCTTAAACCACAACCTCCCAAAAATGAACGCATACCAGACGTTTACGAGCAGCCCCGGACACCACGGTCCGCGTAACACAATGCTCACGTCAGTCGCAGCCGAAGCGAGACCGTTACGCTGTGCTCGCCTGCAGAGTAATGACATAATTAGCGCTGGCTTAGAGGCGTGTCTGCAGCATCCCGCTCCGGGCTTCAGGTAGGATTACCAGCGCACGTCGCACTCCGGCTGCTGAAACAGTGGGGATACGTCCGCGACTCGGGATTAAAGCGCGTGTTTCAAAATCGGACGGAAGGCAGGTGCGACGGAGGGGGGGGGGGGGGCTCCTTTGTGGGGAAGCTGTCAGAACAAGCCGGACTCGTGCGTTGTGGAGGGCACTTTCGTGAGACGTGTAGGGCTGGACGCTGTGACAGAATCAGCGCCTTGGCGCATCGTTAGTCCTTGCTCAAGGCGAAGCAAGTCGTTGCCATACCGCGTACATGTCCAGAGACCAGAGCAGTCACGGACAAATGGTCAATATATGTTGGTAATCCGTTCGGAGCCGTTGCATGTCGCGCCCGAAAGCGTGGCAGAGCGAATGGTAGGCTGAAAACGACACAGTTGGCTTCAGGATGGCGACGAAGCCAATTTTAGGAGAAGAGCGGGATGCACGTGGAGTTGCGTGGAGCTATGAAGGGCAATTACAGGAACCCTATGGTGAGCGGTGCTTCTGACCGTACCAGAGTGACCGCCAAGGTGTGAACGTAGGCCCTCGTGCCGTGAACATTTGTATGCATCCATTTTGCTACCTTCAGATAGCGATTTCAGATTTGCATATTCTCATATCTTTCATAGAGCACGCACTTAGTTATGGAGTTTCACGGACGCGTCAACTGCAGTAACATTTGCGCCGATGTCTTGTTTTAAGAGCCTATGTCAACAGAGCTATAGTCGGAGCCATGTCAGCAGATTGTCACCAATGCCTAGGCCACTCAGAAAGTTCGTCAGCTGCGCACCGGAAACGTACGGCGTAGAAAAACAAATCGCATGCAGGCCATGTGGCCCACCTGCCAATTGTCTCGGTAGGCGAATATAAAAGTCTGAAATCAATAGCTCCGAAAAAGACCAAACCTGCTCGCACATGGAGCTACGGAGGATCATCCAACAGACAGGCCTGGAGAATGTGATTCAGCTTAAGACAACGGTTTCCCCTCAATCTCGTAGTTCCGACACTCAGCTAGTACGTGAGCCACGGATAATGGTGCTCTACGTCTGCGGCTAGGTGATCGAGATTCCCCGGAGAGCAGGGTAAACTGCGTCTTGAAGTGTGGCCAATACGCAACCGTTACAGTTTTACTCCGTTAGTTCTTTTTTAAAACTATGATTATTCCATTCGTCGCTCTGCGCCAAGCAAAATAACCGCCGCAGTTTAAGTGGCCATGAACCCAAGCACCTCTCATCACGGCCATATAGACGTCTCAATCCAATTACCTTCGGGCTCTGACAGAGGGCGGCGGGCAGTGGGTCAAGTTCAAGGCCGATCCCACTGATCCGCTCCGACACCGGACCTGGGGCGGTGGCGCGCGCGGCATGCGCCCCCGGCTGTTGCGCGCCAGCAGTCGCTGATGATACAAATCACCGAACTTGTCGGTGACAGCCGTCAGTGCCGAAGTTGCGTTTGTTAATTCAGGGGCCGAACTGGATTTTAGTCGCTGATGCATGGAGTAAAATGATACCGCTAGGCAGGTGGACAGTGGTGGGAAGGGGACCAAAACTTTGTGATGTTCCATTACGTTGCTGGATAATTGGACAGTGAACAAGTCGTACAAAGAGGTTATTTTGTGGTAATATTGTATATTGGTGGGGCAGTAATGAATGCTACTCATGAACAAGGTACAAATCATGCCTTTTATTTACAGCGACACACAAAGAACTGTGTTGTTGTGATCAAAATGCACTATTTTAGACGTATGAGGTATGTGGGATCATGTTTTTCCGGCCTCTCAGGCATGCAACGCTTGCCCACTGCATTAGGATACCACATTGACATACAGCAGTAGGGTAACCGATGCATGCATGTCCAATTTTTGCGACGCACAATGCTCAAAGGCCAGAACAGGAGCTGACCGGGGTGGGAGGACATCGCCTGACACGGGTCGGGTAAGTCCACAACGCGACCAAGTAGCTTGAGGCGGGCGTGCCTGCAGAAATGTGTGCAACGTGTTGCTAGGTTGCGCTGGGGACGTCTATGTTTGCATCTTGAAAACTCTGCACCCTGATGAAGATCAGCGCGCGGGGCGATCCTGCGCCCCGCTGAGGGGGAGGGGGCACTGCCAGAACTCCACGTGCACTCCCCTCCCTCTCGTAGGACACGTGCACCCGCTCCGTCGGGGTGAAAGTCGTCCTGTGTAAGAACGCAGCTCACGAGCTGTTGCAGTACGCGGCGGCGGCTCAAAGCGGCCCGGTTCAACACCGAGAGACGACCTCAGTTGACAGGGGCCGGTCGGCGGGGTCGGGCCGGCGCAGGCTACCTGCGCTAGCAGCCCCTGCACGACACACACACGCAGCATAACCGGACCTCGGCCGTACATGAGGACGCTTGCGAAACTGCCATGCAAATGACATGCGAGGGGTGTGCAAACCGCAGCCGTCGCATCGCGGCAGCAAACGCAATGTTGAGCTGTCCTGCCGGCTGAACATGCTGTCCGTAGGGTGTGGCAGAGAAAGCTTAGGCCGGGTTAGAGCGGTCGTGCCCTGGGATACCAGACTGGTTATGCAGGTGCTGTAGGGATGCGAGGATGCTGCAGGAACGGCACTCGTAGTGGATAATCTTCATTTGCATATTAAGTGATGATTGAGTTATCGCTGCTGATCGATGAAACGGCCGCGTTGCCGTACAACGACGGCTGTGTTGTCATTTAGCAGCCTTCAAGGTGATGTCAGTAGATATGCGACAACGCTTGACATCGACAATGTCACAAGCGCTTTTCGTCCCAATCAGATCAGTGTCATTTGTGAAAAAAAAAATGCTATGAAGTAAGAGCAAGGAAGAAACTAATTGAGGCAGAAGCATTTCCACGAATTGTATGAAAAACCCTGGTGTGCATCACCATCATAATCAGCTTACCTAGAGTTTGTATGGAGAGCTTGAAACGGCCTTCAGACGTCCTCGGCCGCTTATCTTACGTAGTGTATCGTGCATGTAATTTGCTTTGTAGGCGTTTAAGGCTTACCAAGCAAATTTGGCTCATCATCTTCCTCTCTTGCTGCTTCTCTTTTGAGCCATTTTATCAGAAAAATCTTAACAAAAGGAATAGTTATAGTACGCAAGCAGCGTACAAAACTTCTACGACACCACTCCTATAATCCAAAAGGCCAAATAACAATTAATCTGCACCGAAGGCACTAGTGCCATCCTCACACATGACAAATTTGAAGGAGAAAACAACAAAAACGCGTGTTTAACCTCAGTGCAATCACTTTTATAAAAGAAAGAGGGGCTGTCCGCAGCGCCTAATAACCTAGTTCAAAGCTTCGGCGCTCCGTCATACCACTACGTCATCGAATTGAAATTCAGGCGTTGACAGATGTCAGCTGTTGGTTGCTTAAACGCCGGTAGCAATGTGAGAAAGCCTCTCACACATCTCACTGCGGTCCACAACTGGAATATTTCATCCCTCAACTCCTTGTTCCAGGCGCTCACAGTGTTGGCAGTAGTGGCGAGCACGCAGGCCTTCTTCGGCAGCCTCTTCGGCTTCGGCAAGAGGGGCCACGGCGGCTACGGCGGCGGCTACGGCTACGGCGGGGGGCGGCCATGGCTACGGCGGAGGCGGTCATGGCTACGGCGGCGGCAGCCACAGCTACGGCGGAGGCGGGGGTCACCACAAGGGCGGGGGTCACCACAAGGGTGGAGGTCACCACAAGGGCGGAGGTCACCACAAGGGTGGAGGTCATGGCAGTGGTTACATCCAAGTGAGGCCATCGCATGGTTACGGTCCGCCCCGCCCCAGCTACGGCCCGCCCAAGGCCAGCTACGGCCCGCCCAAGGCCAGCTATGGCCCGCCTAAGCCCAGCTACGGTCCGCCCAGGCCCAGCTACGGCCCACCTAAGCCCAGCTATGGTCCGCCCCGCCCCAGCTACGGCCCGCCCAAGCCCAGCTATGGCCCGCCTAAGCCCAGCTACGGTCCGCCCAGACCCAGCTACGGCCCACCAGCGCCCAGCTACGGCCCGCCGGTGACTCCCTCCAGCGGCTACGGAGCCCCTCACGGACACGGAGGTGAGAAAGGCCGGCCCCTGGCTGAGTAGCGATGGCTGATTGAACAGCGCTGGTCCGGGCTCAGATAGTCCGTCCACGTTTGGAAACCACAGGGATCGGCTCGGACTTCCTGGTGCAGTTTGAGGACCACGGCGTCGTGTTGTGGGGTCTGACCTCTGTCGTAAAGTCGGGTGAGACCGACCCGGGCCGCTCCAGTGCTGCTCGAGGATGGCTGGCGCTCTTCCGTGGCTGCATTTCAATGTTTAAAAACGGCCGTAAATTGCTCTCCCGACGTCGCGTCTGAATAATTCTGAGGTAAAATCAGCCGCTGGTCGTCACCATGGACAGCGCGCATAGTCGTTCAATGCGCGCTGCCCATGGTGAGACCCACAAGCCAACGGAACGCAGTGACACAGCCTTTGCCGATTTCACAGGCGGTGGACATGACGGTGGACACACCGGGGGCGGATACAGCGGAGGTGGACACAGTGGAGGAGGACACGTTGAAAGTGGACACACCGGGGGGCGGATACAGCGGAGGTGGACACAGTGGAGGAGGACACGTTGAAAGTGGACACACCGGGGGCGGATACAGCGGAGGTGGACACAGTGGAAGTGGACACAGTGGAAGTGGACACGGTGGTGTCATCAGCGGTGCTTACGAGGCTCCGCATCCGCAGATCATCACAGGTAATACTCATCACAGCACTCGCACATATAAGACATAGGGTCATATATATATATATATATATATATATATATATATATATATATATATATATATATATATAATACATGTAATCTACAAGGCCATCCGTGCCGGAGGCTATGTCCCGGTATTGTTGGCCAACATTGTCTTTGGCTACCTTAGCCAGGAAATGCATGCATAATCTTCCGAAAGATGATGTACTCACAAGGAAAAATGATACCGGCCGATTACATCGTGACAGCGATATGTCCTCTCCCACTGCGCAGGTGTGGTCTCCAGCTCCTTGAGACATTCGAATGCATGGTGTTTTTATTGAAGATACAGTTATTTGAATGTGTGATGCATGCCACCAGTTGATAGGGGACAAGAAGAGAGTCAGGTGCTTGGATGGTGTTAGGTCCTCTTTTATCGCACCGCAGCACCTTTGCACCACCTGAACCGCGCCGGGCTGCCTCCACTGGCCTTAGCTCCCAGCATCACTTCGTCCCGACGGCGGTCCCCTCTCTCCAGCGTACATCTTCGGCCGTTCACACCCTCTCCTCGTGCCGCAGGGGTCGGCGTCGCGGGCACCCCGGGCTCCGGCTACTCGGCTCCGGCTCCCGGGCCTTCGTACGAGGCTCCGGTGCCTGTCTCGATTCACGAGATCCAGGCTCCCGACCTCAGCCAAAGCTACGCCCCTAGCGGCCGAGTGGTGAGCTACTGGTTCCAGACAGCGCCGGTGGCGGCGCTGGGGGCGGGGCTTCAACGTGCGCCGAATACGTTAGATGCGTGATTCATCGTGGGGTGATGTTTTGTGCTATTCTACGCTGCCAAAGTAAACATCCATAGCTTTGAAGGCATTAGCAGCTACTTCAAAATGCAGCTGTAAAACTCGCAGTTTTGCACGGCCGCCAGACCCGTGACGCATACACTGTTGGTTTGAACTTTGAACATCTGGTACATGCAATTGTAACAAAGTCTTGGACCCTCAGGCATATTGCACGCATACGCTGCCGTCGAAGCCCGATATTTGACTGCAGCGCTCTTCACCCTTTACAGCCACAACCTGTGACCCAGTCACTGGGCCCCGTGATCGAGGTTGGCGTGGACCAATCCTACAGTGTTCCGGTCCAGACCGTGGACCAATCCTACAGTGGTCCAGTCCAGACCGTGGACCAATCCTACAGTGGTCCAGTCCAGACCGTGGACCAATCCCTCAGTGGTCCGGTCGAGACCGTGGACCAATCCTACAGTGGTCCAGTCCAGACCGTGGACCAATCCTACAGTGGTCCAGTCCAGACCGTGGATCAATCCTACAGTGGCCCGGTTCAGACCGTGGACCAGTCCTACAGTGGTCCGGTCCAAACCATCGATCAGTCCTACAGCGGCCCCGACCAAGTCGTCGGCACGGGAGGCTCCATCGACGGCGGATCGACGGTGATCGGCGTGTCGACTAACGTCATCGACGGCGGATCGTCGATCATCGACGGCGGAACGTCGATCATCGACGGCGGAACGTCGATCATCGACGGCGGATCGTCGGTTGTTGATGGAGGATCGTCGATTGTCGACCAGGGCTCGATTTCCGGTGGCCAGATCTACTCGGCTCCCCAGCAGCAGCAGGTGTGTGCAGTGAAGAAGATTGGTTTTTGGGATATACCCCCCCCCCCTCTTGGAGGTGGCAGAGACTTCTGAGCCCGAGGGCCTCGGTGCTTTTTGCAATTTAAGACCTCAGCGGGTCCTCTAACACATTTTAAACGGATGTTTTCAAGACCCCTTAAGGGGACCACGAGCCTTAGCAAGTTCTCAGAATAGAAGACAGTTTTTATAGCGTTGAAGTGGGTCTATGCTGCTGATCCTGAGATATTGGCCGCGCCTGACTCCTAATGCCCCGACCCCCTGACCCCCTTGACCCCCTTGACCCCCTTGACCCCCTCCGGCGCGAAATCCTGGCCGCGCGTCTAGGTGTGTGCCAACCTGCCGGCATCCAGGGGCAAAACGTGACGGCGACTGGTGCAGCACGCCGTCTGTTTTTTATGCACACGTACACCGATTCCGCTCTTCTCTGACTTCATCGTCAGTTGACATAACCCTTTGTGCCTGCAGCTGGTGACGCCTAGCGTTTCGCTTGGCCTGCCATCTGGTGGCAGCGGTGCGAACCTCAACAGCGAGTACGGTCCCCCGTCCGACTCGTCGATCATTCAGGTGAGTGGAGAGAGAGAGAGAGAGAGAGAGAGAGAGAGAGAGAGAGAGAGAGAGAGAGAGAGAGAGAACTTTCACTCTATGACACTCCTATGTCAGCTGTTGACCTTCACAGAGGGCCTAGTCCTGCCTGCTGTAAATCCAGTCCCACGTCGTTCCAATCGTACCTGCCGTTAATAAAACACCGCTATTTTGTATGGGCTATGTGACTTTGGTGCAGCACGGGCTACCTATCCACCGTTGTGATAAACCTACAATTATTTGTCAAGTTCTTGCGTCCAGAACATTACATTTGGGCCATATTACCACGCCCGAACTCCAGTCAACGCCCGTTATGTCCCGCATTGCAGGCATGACGCTGAATTCACTTGTTTTCCCTTACATAAACTCGTTTGGTTATTTGTCAGATACTTTTGTCAGTGCACGGTTAAAAATTTGCCGAATAACTCCACAAAGCATGGGAGCAATAATATCTTGCATGCTATGCTCTGCTGTGTAATGACATCATGCAGTCATTGGACACACCACGAGCACTGTCAAGACGGTCCTGGTAATTTGCTGGCCTCGTCTCCGCCGCCAGCTGCCGGTGAATGATGCCATCGACCCCGTGTTCGTGCGGAGTAACCTGCCCCAGGCGGGACCGGATGGGGCGCCTCTCATCGGTGACATCGGCGTGGCGGGTAACTTCCAGTAGACGGTCCGGACGGACTCCGCGCACAGGGCAGAGGTCAGTAGAGGTCAGGAGCAGGTCGGCATGGAAGAAGTGGGGGAGGGAGAGGGGGGAGTGTTAGATTGGCAGAGCACAGGCACTTTCTGGTTCCACACCAGCGTTTGCTGAGGTGGAAAATGTATTTTTTAGCATTGCAATGTTCCGCTTACTTTAATAAAAAAAAAAAAAAATGGAAAACTTATTGGTGATAGCCTCGGTCCCTTTAAGGGCAAGTAGATGTTTATTTACAAACGAAATGAAACAAAAATAGCCATGAATGCGTTCTGAAGAGCAATGCTGGCTCTGAGGGTTGCTGCTGATGTCACCCTTGACTTTAAATGCTTTGCTACGTGTGGGCGCATTTCACTGATTTTTTCAAATGCACTAATTTCAGGTGCGAGCTGGTCGCTTAAGGTTGGAGTCTCCGTCCCTGCGCGCCTGGTTTCTGCAGCTGCTGTACAGGCACAATCTCAGCTGCTGTATAGGCACCTCAGCTGCTGTACCGGTACAACCTCAGCTGCTGAACAGGCACCTAAGCTGCTGTGCCGATACAACCTCAGCTGCTGTACAGTCTCAGCGCATTTGCAGCATTGTAGCTGTAAGACAGTCTCGAAGTTCGCACCCCCAGCCATTGTACCTCAGCCCTTGTGTACAGCCACGTGACATGTACGGCAGCCATTGTACGCTGCATGTGCCGCATCACGTCCCGTGCTGACTCGGCTGGCACACAGCACACACAGCGCTGTGTGCGCTGTTAACAGCGCTCTGTTTCAGAATGTGTGCAGGAGTGCCATGGGGTTCGGCTTTGGTTTGTTGCCACGTTGCGCGGGGCTGTAACGTCGTTGTAACGCGCAGGCCCAACCCCATGCGCTACAGTAAGGTTACAACAATGTCGTTTTCATTCCGCTTCATTCGCGGCTGAAAGTACTCTATTTTCAGGCAGGATTCCCACATTGTTTCTCTTAGCGTGTTTCGTTCCATACCTTGACTTTGACGTTGGCCTGACTTCGGGCACGTCTGACGCAATCAAAATGCCAATCCGCCACTGTCTTCACTTGAGTACTGTTTATATCAATACTGCGCTGTCGCGATCTCGCGCAATGGTTTGCTGTTGTTTCTCTGGGCCACGCCGAGGTGCTTCTTGCATCACGGCGCGTGCTTGGTCGACTCCAGCGAATCCCGAGCTGACAGTCTAAGCATAAACACTGTACGCTCGTGTGTACTGGGCAGAGATAGCACTGCGTGTGTGGTGGGCGTGGCGCACGGTGTGTGGTGCGTTGGTGAGCTTTTGTGTTCTGTCTCACGCTGTGGTCAAAACGATGTTGTTTTGGGGACCTCCGGCAGCCATAGCGCTGCGATGTTGGAACCCCTTGCGAGCTTCTTATGAGGCCAGATCGCAAGAAACCCGACAAATTGTGGATGTTGGAACAGTGTATGTACATACTCAATATAAATCAATGCGCTGTTTGGGATTGTCATATTATTCTTATCTTCAAACGGGTACATCCAGAGCTTCAGCGGTATTCAAACTCAGTGCGTCTAACTGTACTCTAACGTGAAACACCACTGAGTCGTCGCGCGCCGCATCAGTGACATTAAGTATGAGCCAGCGTTTTCCCTTTCCGTGCACAACACCAGGACAGAAAGTGAGCGCGTGGGACACGAGGAGGTTCTCGAAAGCGGAATCGTTCATCTGTGAAAAGTTGAGCGAAACGATAGACAATGTCGCATGAGGGAGGAATGTGTATTATCATGCTCTTGGAGGACTCTTCCCCGCCACAACTTTGTGAAGGATGTAGATCAAATTCGGCGACAAACCCGTCTTGATTTTTTTGGGAAACGCTAAGTCTTTTTTGCAGCTCAGACCACCATATTCGTTTGGTGGAACAGCAGCTCGGCTCCGGCATGTGGGAGCCGTCAGCCGGAGGCGGCCTTATTCATGCTCTCGCTGGGAGCATGAGCATCTGGTGACCGCTGATTATGCAGGGAAGACAGCAGGTGCAGATGATAGGAACGGCGCCCGGGAAAGCGCGCGGGCTGCGGAGAACACCCTGCTGGTTGTTGTTGAAGCTCGCAGGCCGTTTCATCATCGGGAATGTTTAGTTCTCGTCATTGAACTGCGAGTTTAGCTTGCGAGTTGGGATAATGTTAAGTCGCACGCCCCGTGCATGCTAGTCGATAAAAATGCTGAATAGTAAAAGTTATTGATAGCATAGTTAGTTACTTAGTCATTTTTATTATATTACACTTGATAATGCATTAGATAGCATTTCATATTATGATGTATTGGTGGTAGTGTTTTTGATAATATCTTAATTATGACCTTGATGGTAATTTTTTTTGAATAGTTGGTGTGTTAGCAGAGATAAAAATGAGCATCACTTACTTCGGCGACCTTTACGGCACACCGTGAACTGGGCCAGAAATGCTGGTAGATATTTTGTCAGTGAATTTAATAACCAAACCGGATTGAGTAATTCTTCGAACTAACGCACTCGTCTGGTGTGGTATGCATACACGCTTCGACTAGTTAACTCTCCGAACGGCGTCAGGTGTTAATCATATCGATAATCCGAACGATTATTTCACCCATAATGCTAATGTATTGTCTCAACATTTCTCTAAATCTTAACTAAACCTTGTTCACTTGAATGATGTGTTGTAAACAGCTAAAGTTGGCTTCTCATTCAGGCGAAGTTACTGTACCCATCACAATTTCTTTGACTGATATACGTAGAAACATGTGGTGTGTCCTACGCCATCATACGTGTCTCCCTTTTCCCGAGTCGTTTTCTCTTCGGGCCTTAAAT
This sequence comes from Pollicipes pollicipes, assembly GCF_011947565.3. NCBI lineage: Eukaryota > Metazoa > Arthropoda > Thecostraca > Pollicipedomorpha > Pollicipedidae > Pollicipes > Pollicipes pollicipes. Next base: position 14,807,436 of record NW_023595962.1, on the reverse strand, counting down.
TATTAGCTGCAATTTTATAGCTATCATTTATTCAAATGACATTACAATATTTGTGCAATGCTCCGACCATATGGAGCTGACCACCAGCTCGAACCTCCTTCCGTTTTGTCGTGCTTATGTTTCGCAGCATTCTCTCGAACAACAAGGACGAAACACCAGGTTATTTCAGTGTGCATGCAAGACCTGAACGCTAGTCATTCACGAGTTGAGCTTTTAGAATCTGGCCTACTCCCGTCCGGCTCTCCAGAATTCAAACCGCTCACAAATCCGGGCTTTTGAAGCTTATGGATGCAATCCGGTTTGGTCCGGCTTAGCAAAAATATGCTTATAGAAATCCGCACCATTTCCGATTTGAGTTGTTTATTGCCATCATAAGCAGACAAACGTGACACACCTGAACACAACTTATTGCTCCTATTTATCAAGCTTAATATCAGCATTGTGGTTGGCTGCAGAAGCCAGCAATTAACAAGTCACTTTGAGCCATTCTGACGGGCTGCAAGAAGCAGCTGCTACAAATTAATGAACTTATTAACTTGGTCGGCATGGAAGTACAGTCAAGCATATAGCTCGTACACAAGCCTGGCGCTCTGAATCCTGTATTCGTTTTTAATACCCTCAACCCTCAAGGATGATATAGACTCAGTGAAGGGAGATCAATGCCTGGATGAAATTGAATAGCTCCAACGCAAGTTGTTCAGTGCCTTAGCAAGGAACATTATTCACAGAGATAAGACAGAAGTATTAGCCTTACTCCTCGGAGAAAACCAGCAGAATGGAAATATAGTTGGGTTAATATTTCCGCAACATGCCTTCATCGCAATAGCAGAAGTCTTCAATAACTTTCTGCTATTGTTTCAATGAAGGCATGGTCCCGAAATTTCAACACAACTATATTTCCATTTTCCTGGTTTTCTCCGAGGAATAAGGCTAATACTACTGTCTTGTATAGCTCCAAAGCAGGTAGCAGTGCTATGCATTTCAGAATTCCTAACAGACCTAGAGCTGGCTGTCAAGAGGCATACACGACGATTCAATACAGTATGCCATTTTTTTATTAAAAAAGCTGTGACATAATACATGTGCAAGCTCTCACGGTGCTCTTTAAATGCTACACACATTGAGATATAACAGATTCTGGAGCAGAGTAAGTGGCGCCTCGCTCGCTGCTTATGCAATGCTGTTGGAGTGCTGATATGTTTCCAAACATGCAAACTGAAGGCACCTTCCCCAGCTGTCCTCGCAAGTTGTGGTGCCTGAAAAGTGCAGGGCATCCTCACAGCGGCCTCACCGCACAGTGGTCACCCAAACAAACTTGGTATCTCTCCTCGGACATGACCCCAACGCTGTTTTCTATCTTGATCACCTCAGCAGAAAACACGGTCTGCATTGAACTCCCTGTCTCTGTCAGCTAAATGGATCCTGGGTACAGCGGCTAAGCTTATTGTAGGGGGGGAGGGGGGGGGGGACACTGTCGGAATAATATTTCATAATATCGGTCTGACGTGGCTCCGCAAAAAAATGTGACATGAAATGTGGCATTTCATATGTCTGCTCCTTTGTCATTTTGCTGGTGTACCCATCAAGGACTTGGATAATCGCAACTTGTTGGAAGGCTCGAGGCGTCTTTGGTCCTGAGGTGGGGAGAGCCGACATGCATTTCATGTTTTTTTTTCTTGTCTTTTCTAGTAGTTGCCCAATTGGAGTCATACAATAGCATGTAAAGGCGCCATCAATTTCAATTTTGTCCGTCCCGGTGGCTCAGTTGGTTAGAGCGCCTGCCTCTCAATTCACCCACCCGTGGTGGGGTGGGTTCGAGTCGCTTTAGGGCGCTCGCTATTTGCCGTTGACAGGTATGGCCTGCGGCCGGTGGCAGCGGTCGCGCTAAAAGGTCAGTTGACGTCAGAGAGCAGGACGGACCGTGCCGAGCATTGCGGCACGTCAAGCTTTCGCCACCAAATTCTGCCGTTGACATGGGATTGCGCGATCGGATGGTAGGGGTCAGGGCTCACACAACGAGCACTGCTTAGCGTGAGCTCTGATCCCGGAAATCCATCCATTCAAGAGGTTTGGATCAAATCTTTTTAAAAAATTACCTAACAACATATCTAGCAGCGTTACAAAATGTTCACTAGCATGGATAAAAGAGCACCAAAAATTTAATACCGGGCTGGTTACTATTGATGGAAAACATGTGGTGTTTGCTTTTGAAACGCAGGGTAATTTTTCGTCAAGAACGTGAATGATACAGTTCTATCGCAATATCATAAATTCAGTTGTGCATGTGTTAAGTGTGTGGCCATGTATGATACTTTTCCTGAGAGTTTAGTTAGGTGCATTACTAGCAATCCGCAGTGGCTTATCCTACCAGCAGTATCAATGGTGTCTGGATGATGTCTTGACCACCACCTGTCATACTGCTATCACTTTTAGCTTTCCTATCACTTTAAACAACCTTTTTTTGGGTATTCCTCCCAGTGGCGTATTTACATCAAACCTAAGAGGCCTTTAAATCACCCACAACTAAAACCACACTGTGCTATGATTGTAGCCCCAGTCAAAGGATTGTTGTAGCTCCTACCAAATTTGTTGTAGCTTCTATTGTAGCTCCTATCAAATTTGTTGTAGCTTCTATTGTATCTCCTATCAAAGGATTGTTGTAGCTTATCAAATTTGTTGTAGCTCCTTTTGTAGCTCCTATCAAAGGATTGTTGCAAGCGGAGTTGCAACTCCAGTTAACGTCTTTTGATTTTTGTTTTACTGTTGCAGACTATTGTAGGTTTTCAATCCGTTCAATGGATGGGGCCTGGAAAGTTCCAAAACCTGGTCTCCTCTTAACCGTGTGCTGCCCAAATTTGCCGATCCAGTCCTACCCGCCCCGCAAATCCATCCTCACGGATCGATCAAAGCCATGAAAAGCTCAATTCCTTGTATGGTTTAACAGCCGGCGTCACGTGTCGAATGAACAACTGATCGTTACCTGGCAGCTTTATTTAACATGACCAGCAGCATCTCCTGAACAAACTCCTCGTCAGCTGAGGCGGGCACAATAGCGCTGCGCAGCGCCGCTTCCTGCCCCAGTCACGCAGCGCCGCTTCCTGCCCCAGTCACGCAGCGCCGCCTCCTGCCCCAGTCACGCAGCGCCGCTTCCTGCCCCAGTCACGCAGCGCCGCCTCCTGCCCCAGTCACGCAGCGCCGCCTCCTGCCCCAGTCACGCAGCGCCGCTTCCTGCCCCAGTCACGCAGCGCCGCCTCCTGCCCCAGTCACGCAGCGTCGCTTCCTGCCCCAGTCATGCAGCGCCGCCTCCTGCCCCATTCACGCAGCGCCGCCTCCTGCCCCAGTCACGCAGCGCCGCCTCCTGCCCCAGTCACGCAGCAAACAGAAGCTAGCTACCACGGGCGAAATCGCCATACCGCTGACTGCGGCTAGCACACGCCTCCAGCCGCGACGGCTTCCTTCACGTGCGCCTCACCGCGGCACGCTCTAGAAGCTCCCATACGGTCTGTAACAGACCACATGTGCCGTCTCGTTCTCGCAGGACGCGCTGCTCCACTCGCCACGCCCGTCCACGAGGGCGCACTTGAACCGCTCGTCGCCTGGCTCATCGGACGCCCAGCGTGTGTAGTTGACCTGGCGCAAGCTGTGCCAATGCCAGAAGTCGCTGTCATCGTCTGACCGCTGCAGGCCCAGCCAGGTCACGCCACCGCCACTCAGCTGCTGAATCTGAGGTACGGACGGGCGCTATTAGCGGGCGGCCAGTCGTCGCAGGTGATGGACGGGACCACCATATGGACGGGCAGGTACATGATCACGCGTCACGCACCCACACCCACGAGCCCACACCCACGCCTACGCCCACGCCCACATCCACCCACACACCCACACCCACGCCTCCGCCCACGCCTACGCCCACGCCCACACCCACCCACACCCAAACACCCCCCACCCCCCCACCCCCCCACCCCCCCCCACACACCCACGATCCCAAACCCACGCCCACACCCACACCCACATACACCCACCCGCACACCCACCCGCACCCGTCCGTACCCACACCCACACCCATACGCGCCCACCCACACACACACACACATACACACACACACACACACACACACACACGCACATACACGCACACACACACACACACACACACACACACACACACACACCACACACACACACACACACACACACACACACACACACACCACACACACACACACACACACAGACACACACACACAGACACACACACACAGACACACACACACACACACACACACACACACACCACACACACCACACACACACACACACCACACACACACACACACACACACACACACACACACACACACACACACACACACACACACACACACACACACACACACACACACACACAACACACACACACACACACACACACACACACACACACACACACGATTGCTCAGGGAGCGGCAGCCTCGTGACTTAACATATTCTGCTGCCAGAGATTCTGAAAGACTTTTGCCTGGAGACGGCGAGCTGTTTCGAAATGGTGATCACAATCTGCATTAGCTTTCCTCCGGCCAGTCCAACGCATTCCCGCAAATGTCACTTCGATTCTGGGTCACTGTGCGGCACTGTGCCGCTAGCAGGGTGGAATCGCATTGCTCTCGGACGTGCAGGGGCAAGCGTTTGATATTTTTTTTTGTTTGGATTTTTATGTGATGGATCAACTTTTGGTTTATTGCTTGTCTTGTATTGTGCGGTCAATCGCACCGCACGAGGTCATACAAGGGTCATACACGAGGTCGCAAGTGCAGGTCGGAAGAAGCATACTGCCGAAACTTGCATCAACAGGAAGCAAAACAAATTCGGACGCTGAAAAGCTATTTCTATCGCACATGGCAACGTTGATATGAGACTTGGAGAGTCAATAACATGTGTCCTGCGAGGGGACCTGACCTTCACGTGACGACCTTTACTTGACCTTGCATCAAAATCTGACCTTCACGTGACGACCTTTACTTGACCTTGCATCAAAATTGGCGTTTAGCAGCATTATGGCCTACTTCTGACGAAGAAGACGACAGTGGACGCTCTTTTGTTTCACGCCGGTTACAGAACAATATTCTGTGGCCGGCGTGAAACCATGTGCACCTCATGTGCACGTGGTTTACCCCATACACCCCATCTGTCAGCATCTGTTGATTCGACCAAACTATTATTTGGGTGCGCAGTGCTGCTTCTCTGTTCCTTATCCGCCTTCCCTTGTTGACAGATTGCTCAGGCCGCTGACGGCGAAGCACATGGGGTGTACTGTATACTGTATACTGCTATACTGCACGTGTCGTCCCACAGTTCATGAACGAATAGGCAGTTACTTCAGTGGCCGGATGAGCCCGAAAATACATTGCGCTTGCCAGGATTCGAACCCAGGCCTGCACGCGGAGTGCGGGCGCGCGCTCTGATGAGACGTCTCGACGCCGTATACCTTCAACGGGTAGCTGGGGTCGTGCAGGTCCAGGCCAGTATGACGTGTCCTTAAGTACTCCAATGCGTCAGCAAATGCATGATATTGTTAGACAATATAACGCGGCCTGTTTGTAATCATTCACATATGAGAGGCAACCTGAAGTTGTGCTGGTGATATTTGCTATATTAACTGGCGTTTGAACGGGTCCATGCCAAATGCTGTCTTTGATACGAGAACGGCATTGGAAGGCCATAGGGCCCAACTATAAGTGCTACCCAGATCATCCTCATATTTTGAGGTTGTCACAATCGATGCGCGGTTCTTCAGACGCAACACAACGCTCATAAGTGGTCACAAAACGTGTGGCCTAAGAGAGCACGTGTTTCCAACCAAAAGCATGTTACAAAACGTGCGGCTTAGGAGAGCAGGTATTAAAAAATAAAAATAGCGATAAGGGTGTGGCCTAAAATAGCAAATGTTACCAACTAAAGCATTGCAAAACGTATGCATTTAGAGAAAGGGTGCTGCCAACCAAAAAATGTCAAAAAGTGCAGCCTAAGAGAGCAGGTGTTGTCAATCAAAGCAAATGCACATCTTTGCAGTCTGACAGATACCTGCAATCCCGCATGCTGCCACGTTTACTGAGAGAGCCGCAACCATCTCGACTTGGATGAATGCAGCTTATCATATAACGGAGGCAACAGTACAAATATAATACATAGAAAGTAAGGCAGGTATATAATTAAGACTGGCATATTTTGCTCAATGTCGAAGTCCTCAGCCCGATATAAACCACCCATCATCTAAACCAGAGCTATGCGAAATACCCAGTTATGGAATCATTCACTGCTATAATGTCAGCTTCAAAAATTACCGCACTCAAAAGTTCTTTCACCCGATCACCCCATCCAACAGTTACAAAATTCGATCACAAGGTACCTAGGTCTACCTTCTTAAAAAGTGATAGGCTGCTTAGCCTATCACTATTTCGGAGCACAAACAAAAAGCAAGACAAACGTGTGGAGCATGTCACTAACAGATAAGCACAAGCAGCGATATTCCGTCTTGCTCCACGCCCCCCCCCCCCCCCTCTCCTCTGCCACTTCTCTGTGCTGCCCACCGCCAAATTATCCTCGTCGCTGAAGATCTCTGGAAGCGTTGCTCCAGGGTACAGGTGTCCACACATACGCCGCGCCTCCGAAGCGGAGCCCGGGCAGAATGGCGGAACCGGAAGCGGTAGGTAGCAATTATCGCGCTGCTGCAGCCAGTTGGTTGTGGGGCAGGTGGCCAGCGCCCCACTGGCGGCCGCCAGAACAACTACGCAGACCAGGCGGAACATGGCGACTTTGTGGTGACGGCCGCCGGCGGTCTGCGGTTTTGTTGTGCGCCCTGGGAGCATCGGCGGATCCAGGATTTCGTTTAGTGGGGGCATGCAACATTTGGCTTCTCTCCCTGAAGTTTTGGGCCCTCCAAAACAGAAATCCCTGTATTTCGGTCATTCAATTTTAATACCGGAAACCATCTTTCTGTGCCCAGCCTTAGAAAATGAGGCGAAGTACGAATGTACACACATGGAGCGCATTCGCTTCCTCCAAGTCGCGGTGCACCCTGTCATTATGAGGCGAAGAATTTCCAGAATTTATGACAAAATTAGCAAAACTGGCCGTTAAATACCATCAAACACAATCCCAACACTTCATTCCAAGAATATTTACGCCTGGTCGGCTTCCGGAGGCCGGCCTGCGAATCAATGTGACCATCGGCGTGACCTAAGACCAACAGGGACGGCACCTGAGCGATCGAGGGTTCCGCGGGAGCACAACAAAGAGGCTCCCGTCAACAGCGTACGGTCGCCAGATCAGGTGAAAAGAACCCAAGGGCAGTGCGGTGGGCTCCTGAACGATCGAGATTGGCCCGGCGGGCTCGGATCCCGGTCAGGGCGCATAGCCCTCCAAACAAACGGGAAGAATACAAGACCAGAGTGCATGAATTAATGCACTTGAGCAGTGGAGAGTGTCTTGACAGATGGATGTGTAGGGTCCAGGACAGCAATGTAAGGCCCTCCGAGGAAATATGAAGCGCCCAAGATCATTGCACGGGGCCTCTGTGCGATCAGGAGCGCCACGGCGGTTTAACAGTCAGAGCCCCGACATGAGTGAAGGGTTTTCTGCAAATGAGAGCAAAATTACCCCCCCCCCCCCCCCCAAGAGCCCTGGTTCAATGAAGAAGGACCCTGTGTATCGAGTGCCTTGATGCGTTAACTTATAACGGTCCCAGCAACAATGCAGAACCCTCCGAGCAAGCGGAAAAACCGAGACCAATGTGAAGGCCCCTGAGCAACCGATATTATCTCTGCAGGCCAACATATAGGGCCTCAGCATTATCGTATAGAGCATTTCGGGCGAACGGGAAGGATCTGTAAAGAGCCTCTGATTGATCAAGAGCTCCACGGCATGTTAGCAGATAGGGCCCCGACAGCAGGATAGGGCCCTCCGAACAAATGCGCAAAGATCAAGGGTAGTGCAGAAGGCTCCCCAGCGATAGGACTGACACGACACGGGGACATGTAGGGTCCTGGGCAACAACGGAAAGCCTCTGGACAGTGCAATGGGCCTCAAAATCTCTCTGATCACCACACTCCGCGGATTTTTTGTGTCCACTCAGAAACGTTTCACTTTCGCTTGCGACTGCTATTGGTCGCCCACAGGCTCAAAGGCGTCCCATTTGTTGTGTTCTGTGTTGAAAAACTGCATCCGTTCGGCCGGTTATAGGCCCCTTCAACGCCCAACTGACAGGGGGGGGGGGGGAGCATGGCCCCGTAGCCCCCTGGATCCGCCACTGCCTTAGAAAAGATAGGGACGGCACCAGGTGGCTTTGACTTGTTGCGCACTAGTTCCACGAAGTAATCTATCAAGTTAAGTATGCTGCAGGCCTGCGATATCGTTTGCATGGTCTAAAAGCTGTCGCATACTTCAAGCTACCCATTTTTACGTGAACAGCACCTCGATTTTTTAAATTATCAACGTCAATTCAAATGATCATGTACACAAATGATACTTTCATAGGGGAGAGGAGAGGCACATGCCCCTGGTGTTCTTCAAAGAATGCGGCCCTGGTTGCAGCTATACCAGCAAGTCTGTATACAGATCAATTCTTGGTGCGATGCCAATGTTTGTCGATCAGTAATTAGACCATTAAGTGCGAGATGGATATATATATATATCTGTATATATATCACCCGCGAATGGCTTACAATGCAAAGATACCAATGATTTGATAATAATGACAATACTTGTAGCGTAATACGATATGTGATGCACTTCGGCCTATCCGTACCCCGCCGAGAGCATGTACTCGCTCTGCCACGACGGCCGCGTTGGCAGCGCCATCTCACGACACGATTGTACCGTCATCTACACCAAAGTTTTTCGATCCGCGGAAGTAGGCAAGCAGAATGGGGGTGCCGGCCGGATAAATGTTTATCGTGGCGCGGATCCTCTTCCACACGGCTGACAGCTAAGCTAGCTCAGGCGAGTTCTGTGAAGGACTCGAAGGTCTAATTTCCGTAAGGTTTGTGCATTTGTGATAATAACGGGACTGAGTCACTTATTGACCTTCGCCCTGATTTGCTGTTTGTCATGACGCGAAGGGGTGTGGTCGGTGCAACCCCCTCTCATTTCCAAATCAAAATGAGAAAGTCCCCCAGTAGAAGGAGCACTGGATAAGTGTCGACAAAGTCTCGCAATCGGGGTGTTTATTTGTGTTGCTAGGCGAAACGATCGACTCCAATGAGCAAGGTAGAAAGTGTTTTTTCCTGAACATTGAAATGCATACTTCAACATGCCGATGTGATGCTAACGATATCATACCACCTATCTAAATAGAGCCCACGGGTACGATTCCTTAAATCTAAGTAGATTTAAAAGAAGTTGTGTGTGTTTGGAGCATACCATAATGATCTATCGGTTCGGTAATGCAACAGCATCGAGCCGCATCACGTGGCCTGCCGACTCCTCGGTTGCCGTCCGCCGCCCGCGGCGGCCTTAGACCAGTGTTCCTAAAAAATGTCGCTACTCAAGAACCAGAAATGCGAGACACGCGTCGCTTGGTGTAGGAAAAGTTGCAATGAATGTCTCATCAGAGGTTACGGCAAGTTTGGATGCGATTTCACGCAAGGGCGGCACAGCACACAGATTTTATCTTCTGTTTTCCCGTTTTCCCACAACGAGAAAGGTGAAAGCTCCTCGTAGTTTATAAAAATTTAGGTCAAAAGGCTCCACAGCTGAGCTGGCATGTAATAAATCAGGCTCAGAAGGCTCTTTTTCACATTTAGAGGTCCGCTTTTTGTATCATAAGGTCACCTTTATGTATAAGGTAGCCCATGTTCTAGATAAGTATGCCATTTGTTATGTGAGACAGAAGTAATAGCCTTCTTATTCCTCGGAGAAAAAAACAGAGAATAAATATATAAATGGGTTGATATTTCGGCAACATGCCTCAATGGAAACAATGACCGAAACAGGAAGTCATCATCACAGCTTGAGAAATTGGTCGGGCGGGCGGCTCCAGTGTCTTAGAATTGCCGACTTTGGGTGCAAAGCAACACCCTATGAGGACGAATTTTCCACTCATTTTCCCCATATTTTACGTGAATTTTTCACTCCTGCTTGGCATTGTCTATTCGCACATGCCAACCCCCTATTTCCCTTTCTGAGGTTTTCAGATGTCATCCAAAACCGAGTTCACTTGAAACCACCCAGCATAAACGAGGCTCCACAGAACCTGGACACCTATGGCCATGTCCTGCCTCACCTACATCTGAATCATGTCTATGTATGCACAGAGCAAGGGCGCCAGGTACCTCCAAGCCCAAGAACCCCAACGACTCCAGCTGCTTGCACGCATTAAGTTTGGTTTGTTTACAAAATGCATTGCAATAGGTAGCTGTGTGCCAAATGCATTGTTTTCACGCATCCCCTGTTTTTTCGTCTCACCACCATACCGCGAAAGCAGAGCCTGGTGCAAACGCCAGCAAGGCCTGGTAGAGAATTTTACTCCACGTAATTATTTTCCCCCAGGAAACTTGACCACTAAATTGCATCCCTCCCGAAATGCAGGACTGAAGGGTTCAGGAAATGTTTTTCAACTTAAATTTACAAGATAAATAGCACCATTTGAACACTTTTTTCAGCAGATCTTAAGTCAAATCAGCTGATTACCAAATGTTGCCAGAAAAGCGCCAGTCTTTATATTTATTTATCTGCTTTTATTTTTCTTGGTATCATACGAGTGCGATACCACTTTATTTTTTCCTTTCTTTTGGATTGCCTTTAGAGGTACCATCTGTTGCTTAAAATGTTGACCAATTCCTCTGCAAGATTCTCCAACTGCAAGCTTGTACGCATTTCATACATAAATTGAATTAATTCGCTAGCCGCCCAAACATGTTTGATATGCACCCAAGAGTGAACAATTCAGAGGAAATGAAGGAGACGATTTGAAGCACGGAACCTATTTTTACCGCCATATTTGCCCTGTTAAACCCTCGCTTAACCGCTTTCCTGGTTCATGGCGGTGGTCAATCATGATAAATCTAAGCCTTTCGAGATCGTGTTCCAGCTAGTGATGGGCCGAGGCATGGACTGAGACATTGGCATCGTCAACCGTCTCACAAAGCTCCTGCTGGGAAAGTTCCGCGTTCGGCAAGAGGATTGCTCGGAAGCTGGCGAGGACGCGCATCTATCTGCGCCTCAGATAGCTTAATCAGGCTGGGACTGAGCGGGCTGCTGCCAGGCGCGCAGCCAACAGGTACGACATCAGGTGGACAGCGTTAAGTGAACATCGTTGTGCTTATGTGAGCATACGTAAGTGACCTTAAGTGAGCATCCTCATGCCTTCTTTGTCTTGCATGCTTGTGTGTCTGTCTGAGGCATAGACGGTTCCTTCGCAGATAAACGTTTGGGTTTTTCAGACTGGTTATCATGTCGCATAACTCTAGATTTAAGCTGAAAAATACATACCTGTGTTCTTCGCCCCCTCCCCCCCCCCTCCCTGTTTGCTTTGTGTCCTCGCCAAGTGTGCACAATGAAATGTACGCTGGGCGCAAGAATCGTTTCAGTAAAATACGGTGAATTATGAGTCATACGTGTGTTCGATGAACTGGCTGCACGGCGTGACGGATATTTTCTTAATTAACGCCACGTGTCACGACCTTCGGAGGCTTCGTGTCATAGTTGATGCAATGTGCAATGTCCACAATGTGCTATTTTCTACCAGGCAGCACACCACTTACGTCGTCTGAAACTCCCTCCATCGCACACCAGTGCAACCCGGCGCGTCATGATGTATAGTGTTGAAGTTCAGCGCGACAGTTCGGATGATTATCCTGGTGCTGGTCAGCTCCTCCTTTGGCAGTGGCTGGACCTTGGACAGGCTCACCAGCCTGCATTCAAGCAGCTGCAGGCTGGCCAACTTCAGTACATCGCCGTAGACTCAATACTTGGCATCCTCAGCAAGTGGGAATGCCATGGCACACACGCTCCCGGTTCCAAGGCCCATGTTCGCTGTTATACACCCAGCGTGGCCAAAAATGCCCCTTTCATATTTCTTCATAGTACTTCTTGAAGCGTCCTGTGGCGATCACCAGATACATTTGTTAGCAGGTGCACCGGTGTAGCAAACGCGAAGATAATGCAGGCGGAACGGTGATGCCAGGCTGCGACTTTGTGGCGTCACTGTAATAGTGAAGGGAAAGTGCCGGATCCCCGGATGATCATATCTTATTACATGGCCTTGGGCGGAAGTGGATTTAAAATTGCCTGCCGATGATCCTACTCTATTTTTCAGGCTTTTTTGAAACAGCGAGCCACAGTTTTTACAGGACATCAGTATTCAGGGAATTAAACAAAGAGTAATTGCCAGCCATTACCACGATACAGTGCATACTTAACATCTAAAATACGCGAAAATACGAGTACATGCCAACGAATTCAAGCAAATAGGCATCACTCACCAACGTGCAAACGAGTGCAAATAAACAGGCAACACATATCACACATCGATTATACATGAAAGCGATTTCAATTGAACAGGCACCGCACATCATGCGTCAGACATCACTTACATACGTAAACGATTTTAAGCTTGCACACATCACACATAAAGCCACATATCACGTTCGCATATTCGGCCATGATAAGCCCCGTGTGTTAATACTTGGTCACCGACTTTTCATGAGAATAGTAGTTAACAATAGCAATTAGTGGCAATAACGATTATTTTCCTGTCTAGCTGGTCCTGTGCTCTGTAGATGACTTTGAGCTCTAAAATGGGCATAGGGTCCATACCTCCCTCGATTTCAACCTGAGCGTGTTGTGCCAAAAAAAATGGTCAGCCCTCCCCCCTGTCCCCATTTTTCCAAGACGTGTTTCTAGCCCAAAACACAACGTAAATATAACAATATTTCACCATATGCTATCGGGAAATTCCAGTAAAGGGTGACATTTACGCCCAGCTTGGTCTGCACCTGCAACGAATGCAAGCCTGCATTTTTCCTATCAAATGATGCCAGTTTCCTTTCCCCCCACTTTCCCTCGACGAAATCGATGGTTCGCTTTTGATCAGAAAGAACAGCCGCCAGTCAATAACTCGCGACCGTATTACAACCGGCAACAACCCACGAGTTCAAGTGCAAACTCAGCGTGTCCTTACGACGAATACTTACCATGTCATTCGCAGTCTGCACGTCTTTTTGTACATTAACTGTAATCCGCTGCAATAAAGTAAGATATACAGGTCGGGAGCCTGACTTCTGCCGTCTTCCGCGGTGGGCTTCAGCACTTGCTGACGGCCTGTGGGCGATAACAAAAACCAGTTTTGGACACCTTGGAGTCGCTCGATTTCATTTTTAGGGAACACGACGCATGTCACATCCCTTTTGTCAAGCGCAAATAAATGCACCGATTATATTAATGCTTAGGGGCTACTGCTCAGCCTGGATTCGAACCCGGGCCCCTACGTAGGTGTCCAAGGCGCTAACCACTTCCCCATGATGTCCCTTGGGACTGATTTCCAAGCTGATAATTATTTTGCATGTGGGTAGATGCACATATGTGATTACGACCATGTGTTTCAGTTCGAGGGTTTTCATTGCGTAATTTCACATATTTTAGCAACTACCGTGCGAAATGATCCACTGGCACATATTCTTAACGGGAGGTCGTTATCTACAAGGCCGAAATGTCATCGTGCGAGTACGTAGCAAGATCAGTGGTGTCCAGGTGGCACTGCAGCCTTACAGTTTCTCAAATGCCGTGCAAGTACGTAACAAGATCAGTGGTGTCCAGCTGGCACTGCAGCCTTACACTTTCTCAAATGCCGTGCAAGTACGTGGCAAGATCAGTGGTGTCCAGGTGGCACTGCAGCCTTACAGTTTCTCAAATGCCGTGCAAGTACGTAGCAAGATCAGTGGTGTCCAGGTGGCACTGCAGCCTTACAGTTTCTCAAATGCCTGCTCTATAACCGAAATTTTCCTTTATGACGTAATTGATATGTCCGTAAGACCTGCATGAAAACACACAGATCTGTATTTTGATAACATCACCTTGCTTCAAACGCTCTCAACCAGGGGACTAAGGATTCTTGTAAAAGGAAATACGATGCTCTCGGTGTGGGGGGGGGGGGGGGCAATGCGACGTGGCCAACGCATTTGTGAGTGAAGAAAGAAGACAATCCAGGCAGCCGCTGCAGAAAGCTGCTCACGGAAATGTGATGTTGTTGCATATACTGCCATGCACCATATGTACTGAGCCAAAAATATATGCTGTGGTAGAAAAAGCACAAATTCTGACCTATGTTTTCGCTGGCATGGAATATTCAGGACCCAGCGAAATGGCAAATCAAATAATGGGATTTGAATTATGTTGCCGGAATGCAATCGCAGTGTAGAATACTTTTCTAGACTTATGAGCCGGTTGTATGATCCTGATATTGCACGAGGTAAAAGTACGCATGGCCTATGTCAACTGACCTTCGTTGTTGTTTTCCGGTTTCAAATCACAAGTCTACAAACTTCACTGGAAAATTAACGTAAAAAGGTTGAAAAATCACTGTCTTATGCAAAGTCGTAATCAGGCGGGTGCCAGCGACTTTGACTTCTGCGCATTAAATGCATTTTGACGGCAAAGGCCGGCCACCATCCAGTAAACTCCTCGTGCCGCTCAGATGCTCAAACTCGCGTCGTAGCTGACATGAAATAGCGACGCTCGCAGCGGCGACCATCCAAGTGAAGCGACCGAGTGGTCAAGACCTTCGGCCCGGGTTCGAATCCCGGTGGCACCATGATCACTGAAGGGTGATGTTGTCACTACAGTCGTAGATGCAACATAAAACAAGTCTGGTCAGCGCTTTATGCTTGCTTTCAGCTGTCATGTTTTTGGTGCCGATCGTGCATGCACAAGGTGGACCAGATGCCGTTTCCGTGTTTGGGTGTAGCACTATCTAGCCCGGTGCGTTCACTGCCGAACAGGGCTGTGACAGCTCCCGAGTGCGCCACGCGCCACTCAGCGCTGCAAAAAATATTCTCATGCAATTGACCAACTGAGCAATGATATTTACCAGCATTATAAGGCAGATCGATAACATATCTGTACATGTATTGCCATTCGGCACGTAGCCAAAGTTTTCCTCCGGCGGGAGGGCAAATGTTGAATGGCCTTCCACCTCCTGCGAATTTGTACCGAATTGCTACAAAATCGTCCAGTTCTAGCGTAACCTTGCCTTAGTGGGGGGGGGGGAGGGGGAGGGGGGTATTGGCCCTATGCTCTCACTCCCTTGCTTGTCTACGCTTCAATTCCTCACAGTTTGTGCGCATCACGTTCATCATCTGTACAGCCTGGCCCGTAAAGTGCTTTGCACAATGAGCAGAGACAGGTAAAGCGCACAACACGTTCCGTTTGACGTAAATATGAGCCCCAAGTAGTGCGCGAACTTTAACGTTACGGCACGCCTTTTTATGCTCACTCGATTGTGCACGGGACACCAGAAAAAAACTGGGGATGCATCGATGACCATCCCGTAATAGCACAAGCTTAAACCTTGAAGCGGCGATTATCTTTCATCATTTGTATCACAATTACAGGAGTGTGCCCGGATAACCCTGCAGCGTACAATTCCCCGACCTATCTTCATCTGTGTGTTAGCCTCAAGACCGAGCTGATTTGACACGCGCCCGGGCGGCCGGTTGGATACCGCTCGCTCGGGTGGGGTGATCTTGACCCCCCACCTGATATCTCAGGAACTGAGAGGGCAAGAGACACTATAGCTACAGGGTGTGTTGGCCTGCATCTGAACTTAATCAGATTACAGTTTGAAGCTACTAGGTCGCGACATTTACGTCAAATAGGGTCATACAAGGTCAATCTCTGGGTTGGTCTCCAACGCGCCCCAGAACCTAAATACTTGTTGTAATCAAACAGTCACATGATCATCTAAGGTCAGTGACCTTGTTTGACCTTTCGAAGATCATGTTAACCAAATTCACACAAGACCGCTTTAAGGTTTGCATATGAATAAGCGACAAAGATTACGCTGGGCAGTATGTTCCTAAAAACAAAATGTTGACCTGGGTCGTTTTAGGTCGTGGCCTGTTTTGACCTTTGAAAAGTGCATGTAAGATTACAATGCGGCTTCTGTCGTCAATAAATTCGAAATAAGCACCAGAAACTATCCCATTCAGGAAGTCCTAAGGTAATAAAACAAATTGGCTTTGATCTTGATTTGGCCTTCAAAACTGACCTTAGGTCAACGGAATCTGTTTATTCAGCTGTTGCGTTGCCTAAGAAAGTAGCTCAGAGATGTACGGTTCCGTCTAATACTCGTTACTGCATCAGATTGAACGATTCCCTAGAATGGCTTCGAACGTCATGGATTGAACGATTTCCTGAAATGACTTCGCAGAATCCATGGCCTGACTGACTTGTCGCAAGTCAGTGACCTTATGACGTACATCTAATCTTTTAAAACCAAGCGATCCGATATTTAATGGTCTACAGCTATGCAAAATTTGGCGACGCCGCGCCACGCCGTTCGCGAACCAATCTGGAAAAACCTTCGGGGGGGGGGGCAATTTGACCCCCACCGGGGGACGTTAGAAACGAATTGCCCGAGGCTCGTGATATATAGAATGCAAGTTTTTCAGCCACTTGATTTCTAATTATTCGAAGCCTGAAACTGAGGGACAGCAACAATAGCCTGGAAATGTGAGTGTGACTTTAGAGCTGAGGATACAGGTGCATCCTTCGATCTCAGAAAATGAACAATGCAACTGTGGCGTTGCGTTTACAGAATGGATCCAAAAGGCATCTGAACGTTGAGCATTTTGTTAAAACTTCTGATTTTGCTTTGAGAGTACGCTCCGCCCAATCCCAGTTTGGATCTTTGTCAACCCAAAACGTCATTGCAAAACGATATCTGTCAATCCAAATTCAAAACTAAACAAAACTTAAGTAAGAATATTAAAATTAGATAAACATGATTCACTGGGCTGCCGCGTGTGGCCCACATTATCCCTTAATTCCCTTTGGGATTTAACGCCGTGGTACTGTTTAACATTCGCGGGCGCTAGTTTATATCCGCCATCTCCGATGCATATTCACTACTATCATTTTGGATGAGCGTTTTTACATCGGGATACCTCACATCGATCATGGCACGGCATGCGTATGTATGAAGCTCATGATCTCCTGTTCATAAATTCACAGCCGACACGTGTTCATTATCGGCTGGCTCCCCCGAGCCCTGCCCTCCACGCCGCTCCAAGGGCGAAGTTTTCGAATTTCTACTCGCACTCTTCTTCCAACTCATGGCTCAACGTCTCCAGGTGGTGCGATGAAAGTTGGTGAGCGTTCCTCACTAGGAATTGGACGTATTATGGATAACGTCCTGGTACACTGCATTGTCTGTACGGCTGATCCCAGACTTGGTCGGCGAAATAAATTTGGGGACAAATGTCAGTATTTCAAACACATACTGGGGACATACTTCCTGTTATCAAATGGTAATACTTTGACTGAAGGTATATTTCATTTGATCACGTGGATCATAATTGTTATGCATTATGCATGCTAAACACTACATATCTCTGTTGAAAACGTCACATGATGATACACACGACAGCTGTAAGCCAGTCATGTACGCAGTGGCTAGCACGCAGTTATTGCGGACGTGGTGACAGGAACCGGCAGTGGCGGGTTCAGGGAGACGTGCAAGGGGGGTAATAATTGAGAACTCCACTCGAGACGCATCAAACAGATCGCTATCGGTAGAATACCGGTCTCGCCATCCTGAGCAGAGCTGATATGCTGAGAGCTCCATGGCCAAATCGGCCCGCGCAAGCTCAAACGATGTTCGGCGTGAGAAAATAAGGCAAACGAAGTCAGCGCTAAGTTGTAGTTGCCACTGGTCGAGTGCTGCGACCGAGCAGTGCTGCACTGAGGGGAACCCCGGGTGTCACGTGACTCGATGGGTGACCCAAGGGACTCCTCCGTCAGACGACGTCGCAAGTCTTAAGCGCTGGAATTCAGGTCCTAATGCTTCAGGCGGAACTGGTAGCCAAGTTGTACAAAGTTCTTGGAAAGCGTCTCGCCATTTCGTATTAATTGTTAAACAGCCCAATGTTCAGTAGGCGGCCAGCTCCGCCAGACACCACCAGGTGTTGGTCGCTAGCACATATAGCAAAAGCAAACATTAGACGGACTACAAAATATCAGCGCCAACACTCGCAGTCCGGCAAGTAGTCGCAGCCTCTCTGCTTAAATCTCCCACGGCTCTCATCGCATTATTCCACGGTTCTCATCACATTCTCGTGCCCTCACGAGATTCTGGTACGGCGGGATCGCTTGTAGCGGATCCGGCTCCCGGCTGGGGGTCCTTCAGCGTCCCGCGGGTGCCAGTCACGCTGACTGTCCGGGGCGAGTCTCCACTCCGGGATCCGGCTCCCGGCTGGGGCTCCTCCAGCGTCCCGCGGGTGCCAGTCACGCTGACTGTCCGGGGCGAGTCTTCACTGTCGTCGGGCACGGGATGACCTTCGGAGGCGCGGAGAACCGTCCCGGGCATGCGCCAGGTTCTCGCGCCAATTAGTCACGCCGGCAGGGTTTCGGTGGACGTGCGCGGCGCTCTGGAGCGTCTCGCTGTCCGTGTCAGATGTGTTGTGGTGTGCCAAGGTGCAATCACGCGCGCGTTTTATCGAACCGGAAGTTGCGGCGCATTCGCGTATATTTTGGTGCAGAAAGGATCCACTGATGCCTTTTGCTACGATTTATGGGAGTTTTTCGTCATCCAGCCGCTTTTCGTTCGGCCAATTGTGCATAAAGATGCGACGTTGATTATCATTCTTATCATTTTGATCAAGATGCCCAGTTTATTTCATGTTTCGTTTAGTCAAACAGCAGCAGGCTTTGAAGCTTGCAACTCTCACAGGGGCGGTTCCTTTTCCTCGAAATAAGATGCTGTTTCCCGTTTACCTCTTTTGCATCCAACTTTCTGTCCGTACAGTCATGCGGGTGGTTTGAATCCTAAGAAGAAAAGAAAACACGCGCTGGATTTCTCCGCAATACGCCGGACGGAGGGACGTCACCAATCGAGCGGATTAGGGCGCATGACCTCTACCGGTCAAGAAGCTCCCAAACCCGCCGGCGGCAGCGGCGATGCACGTTCTGCGAATGGCTTCCCAACAGTTTGTCAAAACCTGTTTAGCTTCCCATAAGCGGCTCGTCCGGAGCACCGAGTCTGGTCCAACAGATCGCCAGTGAGCTCCTTGATGTCAAATCCTGGCGACGCCTTTGCCCAGCAAGCATTCTGCTACTATTGGGCCAACTTATGCTACTTGTCCCCAAGTACTCCCACTTCCCTCCCCCCCCTCCCCCCTCCCCCCGGCCGGCTGCACGGGAACAGGCGCTGTACCCCTCTGACCGAAACAGGAGGAGTCTGGAGTTTTGAGAGTTCGTCTGTGGCGGATCCTGGTATCAAGAAATTTGAAATGAGCATTAGAAGCTACCCCATAATGCAGGCTCTCTAGTAAAATAATGGGTTGATATGACATCGGTTTGACCCCCGCGTCCAATCCAAAATCAATGGAATGTGTTATTTTTCTAACTTGAATTGTCTATTTGTTCAAGGAAATATCTCAGAGGTGTATGGCTTTTTCTTAGCCTTCGTGACCGCACCAGATTGAGCGATTCTCTGGAAATTGCCTTCGCTGACAGCCTGGGCTTGAGTTTGACCTGTCATAGGTCAACGACCTTGCTAGGTACATCTAGTTCTGTATAACAAAGGGCCCACTATTTAATTTCTTACAGCTAAGGAAAATTTGTCGCAGCTACGCATCGCCTTTTAGATATTACTTCGGAAAACCCTCGGGGCTCAAATTAACCCTCACCCAGCCGAGCCCTTGTTTACTTCGAACGTGATGGCTTGGTGTGCTTTACATTTGGATGTTTCGAACATTTTTGAACATTTTGAAACGTGGCGCTCTTTCAGAACTGAGTTATTCTATGCTGAATTATTGAGGCATGCAATACACACACACACACACACACACACACACACACACACACACACACACACACACACACACACACACATATATATATATATATATATATATATATATACATATATATATATATATATATACCATGCTGAATTATACCCTGGCAGCCTGCATGCGGTAGAAGAGGAGCACGAGTACCGGCGCCTTCCATCGGTCGGATGGTGGCTTCGGTCCGCTGACATGGCCGTAGTACAGTGATCGGCTTCTGCCAGGCACCACATGGTCAAAAACCTCTGGTGTGGTGCAGAGGCGGTGAATCCCAGAACTTGGTATCGAACAAAGGATTGGTGTCCTTGGTGCTATTTGCATTATCATCCAGCCCCTGATGCCTCCAGCTTCAGCAGAGCAATGGAGTCATCACCTGTCATCCACTATTATACTAAAGGAACAATGTTCTACCATTTAAACAGTCATGGCAGAGAGAGCAACGGAACCATCAATTCAGCCACACTTCGCGTTCATCCAAGAAGCGTTCCATGGCATTCCTATTCCATACTGCACTTTCACATTGCATGTTCGGAGCATCCTCTGAATAACAAACTAGCCTGTTCTGCAGCGCGGCCTTCAGCACAGAGGTCCGCAGAAATCCCCCACCGGCCTTCACGGGTGTTCGCCGTGCCTCGGAGCGGCAAAAGACAGACGATCTCCATGACTCGGCGGTGCGGGGTTTATGGACCGCATGGCGCGAACAAAAAAAAACCGCGCGGGAAGACGTGTGTGGTGTGGACACGACTGAGAGGCTTGAACACCAGTCGCACGTGGCGTAGCGCGCGTAATGAGTGATGGTTTAGGTTGGCTCATTTTGACGTCAAAGGTCAAAGGTAGCAAAGGTCAAAGGTAACTGAGGTAACGTCAAAGGCCGTCACTATTTTGTTTTGGCGCGGGCTGTGATTCAAACATTGTTCCTCGTATATCTGTGTCTCTTTCACGACGCGTTCTGCAGCTCAATATTAAAAAAAGAAAATGAATTACGTGCGATGTAATACGTGGCTGAGAGCTTTGCGGTTGGATTTCATCAACTGGGCTAAGTATGAGGAGGCACAATCGGTGGATAATATTTGTGTAAAATTCAAGCTCTCATTCCGTCTGGACGAAAGTTCGGGTGAATGCAAAAGGAGCAGCTGTCTATCAGACAGGTCTTGCGATCGCAGCTACTTCCTCTGACAATGAAAAAGGCACGAAACCTTTGGTGCTATATGGACATCAGCGTATGCATGCTTGTTTGATAGGTTTTTGCGAATCGGGATAAGAACCGAGCCGCTGCCCACTTCCTCAGCTAGGCGGGTAAGCAGAGGAGTGACATTGCTGTTGTTTGGGTTATTGTTAAACCGAATTCATCGTAGTTGTCATTCGGTACATCCAAAAACGTGCCACCGAAATAAGGCACAAGAAGAGAGCTATTCCACCAATGTTTTGACATCTCTGCGCGCGCGTAAAACGAGCCATTCTTCTTCCTTTGACATCTAGTACGATATAAACAGAAGTTCGCAAATAATATTTGGAGTTACCATTTATATAATCACAACAGCATCTTTTTCTTCTTGGGACTTGTTTTACGCAGACCGGCGTCTGGAGAAGTTGGCCACAAAAAGTTCATTAGCAATGTATGGTATGAAGAGTAGCATTAAAAGCGACTGCGTGCTGTCTGGAGCATCATTCTAAGTCGAGATGAAACAACCGCAGCCAAAGGACAGTTTCGTATTCAATTGGGACGGCTTCATCCTTTCTTAATCTTTGCGAAAAAATTGGGAAAAGTTTGGAGAAAACCACGTTTTTAAGTATATTTTGGGAGCAGGCTTAATCAATCTTTCCCACTTTGCCCCCAAATCTATCTTGCGAAACTTACTATATTCTAATGGTGCTTTGGTGGCATTACCCAGCCTTATTTCTAGATGTAAATGGCCCTGACGTTTTACCAGAGTATCTTTTTGAAATATGCCCAAAAGTTGGGCACTCCCTTTAAGGTAAGCGGAAGCCGTAACTGCGTTGCATTCGGGGCTTAGAATTCTATTGGGATTTTCCGACTGGCTGGAGAAGCACTAAAAATTCTGTCTGATGCCCTCCTTCTTTAAGAAACCCCCCTCCCCCACACAAAACACACCGTTCACCTTTGACTGGCGCTGACCTTACAAGCCTCGGCGGCAGGGCATTTGACGGAAACAGCGCCTAGGCAGCGCGCCATTTCCGGCGCGTCGTGTTTTAGTCCTGAATGCTGCCCTGGGGGACGAAGCCGCGGGGTTGGCCGCCGCGGTAACAAAGCCGTAGCCGCGGGTCGCTTGTCGGCGGCGCGCGGACGCGTGTCCGATTGGCCACTCCGCCCTAACGCCGCAG
>NW_023595962.1:14767530-14780030 GCF_011947565.3 Pollicipes pollicipes | reverse complement strand
AAAATGAGTCACGTAGCGGCTGCCTGGCTCAGTGATGACAACCACGTGTTTTTCGACGGCATTCGCCTGGCTCCGTGTGGCTCATATAGCTTCTGCCTTCACGGTCGTCGGATTAGAGGATGTCAAACCTGACTCGTGGATTGCTTCTACATTTTAACGAGACGCCTCCTTTCCTCGCTCTGTCTATTGTGCAGCAGATCTTCTTCAAGTGGCCAGTCCGTCTCTGCTGTCTTGTTGAAAGGCGTTGATGATAGCAGCAGCGGCCCAGTTTGAGCCACCGTAGCTGTCAATCGCCGGAGCGGTGTAAGTCAGATCGTTAACGTTATAATCGACAGTGACAGTGGTCTCAACCGGAACGAACGATCGGCGTCGCCGCCACCTTCTGCCATGTATGGAACCGTGTAAGAATCCGTGCTCTCGACTGACTCGCCAGCGCTGAGACCACTTGGTCCCGGAGCAGACTCGGGGTCAGCACTAGCAGCCGGCGCTGGCTCAGCAGGCGGCGCGGGCCCCGCAGTCGGCGGGGAAGGCGACTCAGGTTCAATAGCAGACACCGCCTCACTGGCGGCCGAGCCACGACGCCTCTGGAGTTGTCTGACCATCCTCCGCACCTCACGAGCCTGCCTAGTCGCGACCGCATCCCGATCATATGGCCTCAGGGTAAGCTTGCGGTGCCTGCATTAGTCATTCATGGCAACCTCCTCCTGATACACTGGGCATGGACAGCTGCACTGAGGCTTGCACTTGCATTTCGCAACATCAAGAAGCTTGTTGAATTTCGCGGTGGCGACGTTGCTCTGCCACTCTTTTTCCTTCTTTTTGTCCTTGCTGATAACTCTGTTGAGATGGTATCAATTCCTCTCAATCAATTTTGTCATGCATTTTAGATGGTGAACAGGGATCGCCTCGTTGGTCCACAGTTCCCCGATTTTTATCGTCGCGGTTTTGAAGATGGTATTCGTGAAATTCCTCTTCGATTCGCTCAGCCACCTGATGTAGCTCCAGGCTTTCCCGTGGTCGGCAGTTGGTGGTGCGACAGTGTAGCCGGGTGGCCTATCACAAAACGTTGTGTGTGCTACCGTGTAACCTCCGACATTTATGCAAGTAATTGTTCGAAATAAATATTTCAGTACTGGCAAAACTAAACTAATAAACCCATATCTACCACGCAAAAAACACATGGATTGCAAATCAACATCACAATGATGCGTTAGCAATAACAACCTTGAACCTAACCCGATCTGCTTGAGCATTCCCATAACTGCATAGCTTTGGGTTTTACCAAAAATTAATGTTCTTTACTAAAAAGCCAGCTTGTAAGTTGTTTGGCAATGTTTTTCTGGCGCTCTTCATGCTATCTACTTTATTCTTAATCCACCAAGGACCAAAAGTGTGGAAAATGGCAGCTTTGAGGCTTGTTGCAGGATGATCCCAGTGCGTAAAATAGGTGGCGCTAGTATCGAATACGGTTTTCCTGGCCCATCAACGAAAAACTGCTCCCGCCTCACGAATATTAATATTGGTGGGGCGCGACAGACCTGACAGTTTATCATTAATCCGTGTGCCAAGGAAAAACTTTGTCTCAGCTGATTCCAAGAGATTCACCCCCTCGATGACACACCCTAGTACCCATATGTAATGCGTAAGGAGCTGGGTTGGGTGCAGATTTTGGAAATTACTGGTAACGGAATGGTTGTGGGTAAAGTGTTCATGAAATTCAGCTAAGTATGCAAAAGCACTACACAGTTTACTGCTTGTTTTGGTTATCAGAAGTCTGATTCCACTAATTGTGCTATTGACCA
The DNA here is from genome assembly GCF_011947565.3 of Pollicipes pollicipes. Lineage (NCBI taxonomy): Eukaryota > Metazoa > Arthropoda > Thecostraca > Pollicipedomorpha > Pollicipedidae > Pollicipes > Pollicipes pollicipes. Next base: position 14,778,228 of record NW_023595962.1, on the reverse strand, counting down.
TGTTGACATGAATATGGCTGGGTGGAAACATTTTCAACACATTTCAGCAGGTTAGAACTTAATTGTTGAAAAATTCAGCCGTGTGTATAATGTGTTCAATCAGGAAACGTTGACTGAGAAAAAAATAATGAACCTAGCGTGACTGAATGTTCCACATACAGAGTTGATGGTAACGAAGAATGAAGATGAAAACTGCCAAACAAAGCCGACACTATGCGGTAGCCCCACTCCCCCCCCCCCACCCCCACCCCCACCCCCTCATGCACCAAAATCCAAGGTCACCCAGCAAAGCCCGCAGCAACAAAAGCCAGCAATGGGCTGCCGCCGTCTGAACACTGCCGAGGCTCCGGAGGCGGATGCAGCTCTGGAAGCCACCGGTGCTGGGACAGACCGCGACCGCGCCGCTGGACGGACCCGGGAAGTCACCGGCGCTGGGCAGACCACGGTGGCGTCGCTGGATGGACCCGTGGGGACCGGTCGGGGAGCAGCCACCTCGGAACAGGCGGAACAGGTATGGCTCGCAGGTGTGCGTCGTTGGCGAATAAACTCTGCCGTTCTGTTTGGCCTAGGCGGTGCGTTTGACATCTGGCACTGACGCCCGAAATGCTCCAGGCTTGAACGATGGTGGCGATTGCAACTATGAAATGCTACGTGACGCGACGTCATGGACATGTTGACATGGGCTCACCAGTGACGGCCAGTTGCGTTGAACTGGAGATGCGTCACTTCAGCGGCGGGCTTAGGGTGCACAGAAGTTTGCCTTAGGACGATAGCCGCCTTTGGACCGAAAATGGTTTTGAGGAAGTTACGTTATGTTTAGTTTACTGCTACATATAAGGTACACACGAGTTATTCTTAGCACTTTTCTAGCTCAACAGCCATCTTTCCAAACGGCAGACAAGTCATCCTTCAAAAAACGGTCGAGGCCGACAAGACGAATGTGCGCCGATCACGTCCCGCCCGCTCAAGACTTCCATTCCGATGACGCGTGGCGCATGTCCACCCCCCCCCCTCCCCCTCCCGCCCCCAATGCCACCTGACTTGGACTCGGCCATGCCCTACTGGACGGGTTTAGCCGCGTGAGATCCGACATGCGGTCTGCGGCCGGTCAACAAACGGGTTCGAGCACCTCCCGGAAGTGGGCTTGACCCGGCACAAATTCGAACAAGTACCTCGCTGCACACGGGTGGCCAGCTCTTGAAAGAGAAAAGTATTGCGGGACTGCATGCCCTGCTTCTGTGGGCCGCTGGAAGGTACGTGCTCATGTAGTGTTGGGGATCGACGTCCGGCTATCGTTAACGCCGAGCGGACGGCATTTTCGCTCGCGCGCGAGACGGAGTCGGGTTGGGGGAGGAGTGGGCATCCCAATTGCCCAATTGAGCTGGAGTTCTGAAAATATATCCAGCAAAAGGCCTTATGTCCAAAAGAATCCAGAGTGCCGCAGTTTTGGCTGTTCAGGTCAACCTGTGGGCTTCCAGGTCAAGTCAGCCTCAGGTCAAGTCAGCCTCAAAGGGGACAAACATAAAAGTGTAGATTTTACAGCTTTTTACTTTTGGGTTTTGGTACAGTAAGGCGGCCTCAATCATATCTAATGCAAAGTGTGGCTTGGGAGTGGGCTGGGATCAACCAAATCATCATATGGCATTGTCCTTGAAAAAGCATCTGTAAACAAGGTAAAAGTATCTATGGTCTTGAAAGGACCGAACCATTGATCTATCCAGCATTATGCGGGCGTTGAACTACATTCCATGCGGATTTTGTGTTTGACGTTACCATGGATAGTTAACAAGCATCGCAAACGGACTTTGTGGTGAGAAAAGCTCATACGAATGATGGTCAGAATAGATTACCTTCAAACTTGACATGTGTGATGTTCACTTACTGAACTCCAGGAATTAACAGCACAAGAAACGGCTCAACATAGCGTCGTTTTCTATAGCAGCTTGTGTAAAACTTGTATATTCGTGATAATGACAGGCCGCCTACATTGAAAACCACGCCCGGGTGTGTATGCTTGCCAAACATCCCTCTTGAACATATGAATATTTCTTATCATGCATCATGCCTCGCTACATAACTTACTGCATGCATACATACCTCCTCACAGCAGTGGGAAGGTGAAGCTACGCTAAAATGTCGGTCTCATTAACATTAACAGGAAAGCTCATACATTAACAGGATAGCGCATACATTAACAGAAAATTACCTATGGAAGACATATGTCTGCCAGGCGCTTTCAGTCTAGTTGGTATTTGGTCCGCCCGTGCTGCTGTCAGTTGGTCGGACAGCTCCAAGTCTGCTCTGATAGTCGGATAGCCGCCGTCATTCGGTTTTCACCCCGTCTTTCGGGCTCTTCGCGGCCCTCGACAAACCGATGAGGACTGGTAACAGATCGCAAGGCAAACAACGCAGACCGCCATCATCAACTGTGCGTGTGGTGTCAGGACGCACGAATGGCCCGGGTGTCAGCTCTTGTCTTGCGGGGTTCTTGTCGCTCTTGCAGCATTACTGTCCAAATGAGTAATCCCCCGCCCCCCCCCCCCCACCCTGCACCCCCCCCCCCCTGCACCCTCACACACGTAACCGGGCTATGTTGACTGTCCCGACTGCCGGGGTTACGAAGGTCTTATGAGTTGGGACCGCATACAAAGTATTCATTTGCTCGTTCATTAATCACGGGCGGCTTCGACAGCCCAAATAAGTGACTCGGCTGTAACTGAGTCAAACATGCGTGCCATGTGGAAACAAGGGGCGCGGTAAAATCACTCTCAGTGAGCAAACACGGTGCGAACACGAGACGCTGTCACGCGCCGTGACAACAACGGCATGTGTCAGTGGGCGAGCCTACGCGCGCCTGCGTGTTGCTTTGGCCAGCTGGTTTGTAGTGTGATGGCGTCGCTTTTTGGACTGAAGACATTGTCTTCCGTTGAAATGTACTCAAGAACGTGCGGCGATGTACAGGCAATGGCAGACAGCTACACAAAGTAACTGCTTTGAACGGAAGCAAATCCACAAGTTTATTGTTGCCGTCTGGGGGCTCGGGGCTCGGGATGCGCTGGTTTACAGGGTGTTCTGTTATGTGCGGCTCTCGTCAGCCGAGAGGAGATGTCTGATCTCTCGTCAGCCGAGAGGGGACGTCTGATCTCTCGTCAGCCGAGAGGAGATGTCTGGTCTCTCGTCAATCGAGGGGAGATATCTGGTCTCTCGTCAATGGGGAGGAGGTATATGATCCCTCGTCAGTCGAGAGGAGGTATCTGAACTCTCGCCAGTCGAGAGGAGGTATCTGAGCTCTCGTCAGTCGAGAGGAGATATCTGATCTCTCGTCGGTCGAGGGGGGATGTCTGATCTCTCATCAATCGAGAGGATGTATTTGAAGCCCACCAGTCGAGAGGAGATATCTGATCTCTCGTCAGTCGAAAGGAGATATCTGATCTACGTCAGTCAAGAGGAGATATCTGATCTCCATCTGTCGAGAGGAGATATCTGATCTACGTCAGTCAAGAGGAGATATCTGATCTCCATCTGTCGAGAGGAGATATCTGATCTCCGTCTGACTAGCGAGGTGCTTTTGCGCACCCAGTCCAGCCGAATGACTGATGAATGATGCGATGCATGCGTCAACAACCGCGAAATAGCATGACGTCGTCAGAGCTCAGCCATTGTGGACGGTCCGAGATGGAGGGCATGTGACTTCGCACGCTCTTACCCGTCACAGTTACGACAGCAAGATTAACGACTCTACCGATGCATCTGCGCAGATGATTAAGTGTCGGTGCCCGCAAACAGTACATGATGTTTGCAAGTATTTACGTCGAGGAGACGTTGGACAGTTGGCTAAGACGGAAAATAATGGAAATGACGGAGGTTAAGCTCCAGAAATCAGGATCGGTAGCACCACATTACTGGCTGCTCGCGCAGAAACAGTGGCCATAGCTTCATAACATCAGTTTGGTGGACGAACGTGAATATTAGCACATGCCTGAGTTTTGTTTTGTAGTTGTGTTTGAGTGCACATAGCCAGATGCGGCATCAGGTCATAGAAATATTCGCCACCGTCACCTTGAAATGAAGGGTACATGTCAATCACGCAATCTAGTCTCTTATTCGACTTAGCTTCAGTTTTCGTTCAACACTTCAAGTATGAAAAGCATATCCTGCTTAACCTAAACATTTATCTAGTAGAGTCCCGGCCTAGTCCCTGTCAGAGGCACGTTGTTTCCAAATGATATGTTGGCACGTGGAATGTCTACAAATGGATGTCTATGGCGCCATGCATTGCACTTGCACTTCTTCGTGAATTGAGTGCAAGGTGCACATTCATGCATATCAATCAGGCAATGAAGAGCATTTTTGCATGCGTAACATGTATACATAACACTAGTCCATGCCGATTAAGACTTCTCAGAAAGCTGAGTGGCGCTCTCATTTTCACTTTTCGATATACTCAGATGTGAAATGTGGCTGTACTTATCAGGTTCCTGTCCCAATCCTATTCCTGTCTGTACCTATTTCATGGGCTATATCCATGGAATCGACACGGGATGCGTGCTAGGCTCCCCATCCACCCACACTAACTAGGCTCCCCATCCACCCAAACACGCCTCCTTTGATGTTGAAATGCAGCAACGGATTTTCTTGGAACCAGACTAAAATAATTCCCGCTTTCCTTTTATTGCGCAAAGTCAAGGAAAGTAACTTGAAGACTGCCGCGGTACACTTGCTTGAGAGGCTGGCAACTGGAGAACATTAAACTAAAAAGAACGGTTCAGTCATCACAAGCAAGAGCCTAAAGGCACGTGCGTAACGCAATTAGTCGCTTCCTAATCGCTATAAACATCCGCACATGCCTTCTAACTTAATATCTGCACATGACATGTTAAGGAATACTAAGCTGTGTAACAAACCCCACACTAAGCGATGTGACAAAGTTGATCCCACCGAAGATTATGGCCGTGATGAACCAGCCGGCCTCAGGCTCATCATCCCCTGGATCTTCCTGGCATTCGTTCGCCAGCTTTCACTAATGAATGCTTATAACCGTTTCCCATAACTGAACCAGCCTTACACTAGTCACAAGTTCAGTGCAGCCCGTGCTCCAGCCAACTTGACCTGTTCCTGACTGAAACGGGCGTTGGCAAATCACTTAACTTCTGTGTACGCCTATGATAAGTTGACAACTTCACACTTATCCCTGAATCCACCCCTGAAAATTCAGCAGCATTTCACTAATCCACCCCTGGAACCGCCTCTGCCACGCCAATCCGTTTCCCCGCGAACCGGCTCCTGTATCCGCCGCTGCCAGGCCTTCCCACCCCTTACAAATCCCCTCTAAGAACCGCCCTTCCCAAGCTCTGTCATCACCCAGCGACCCACTCTTGAACCTTCTCCCTGCCAAGTAAGCCGGCTCCCTCGGCCCCGCGGCGGCCGCTCCTGGTGCCGCCTCTGCCGCTAGCGGTTTTCCTGTGCCGGGTTCGACGCTCGGCGGCCGACGAATGAAAACAGAGTCAGTGTCGAGGTCGGGCCGAGCGCACAGGTAAGCTGAGCTCTCCGACTTGCCGGCGCCGCGTGGCGGGCTCGGCACGGGACATGGGGCTCACTGCAGGCACCGCGGGGTTCGCCGCGTGCACCGCGGAGTTCGCCGCAGGTACCGTGGAGTTCACCGCGTGCACCGTCCGCCGCCGTGTCTCTCCTCTGTCGTCCGTTTTTTGCTTCGTTGGCGTGCATACTCCGGGTGGGTTAATGAGGTCCACTCTGCCTCGGTAATAAGCGTGTAGGAATAGCTTAAATCCAGCGTTCCGACGGCCATTAGGAGCTGGACTCCACGAACCCCGGCGGTGGCTACCCACGGACCCCGACTGTGGCGACACACGGACTTCGGCGTTGGCTACCCTACGGCCCCGGCGATGGTTACCCATGGACCCCGGCGGTGGTTGCCCGCGTCCCCAGCGGCGGTTACTCCCGCCCCTCAGCGATGGTCGCCGACGTCTCCCCGTTCCCCCGCTCCCAGCCGGTCGGCCATCGGTCGGCTCTCTGGGCCGTGGGCCGCCGGTCGGCTCTCTGGGCCGTGGGCCGCCGGTCGGCTGTCTGGGCCTGTGGACCACCGGTCGGCTGTCTGGGCCGTGGGCCGCCGGACGGCTGTCTGGGCCGTGGGCCGCCGGACGGCTGTCTGGGCCGTGGGCCGCCGGTCGGCTGTCTGGGCCGTGGGCCGCCTGTCGGCTGTCTGGGCCGTGGGCCGCCGGTCGGCTGTCTGGGCCGTGGGCCGCCGGGCGGCAGTCTGGGCCGTGGGCCACCGGGCGGCACGCCGTGCGTACGGGCGTGTCGACGTAACGGTGATACCCGCGGACCGCAGGTGGGAGGTGTTGTCTAGAACCGTGGCGTTGTTTTCGTGCGTAGGGACCGCGATGGCACTAGACGGCTCACACAGCACATATTGTTGTAGGACAAACAGCCGCGTTGTACCGTTGACAGCGGAAGTTTTGCAAACGCGATCAAGATACGCGTGTGCGTTGAGCGAAATGGGGCACTGCGGATAGCACAACTTGCCCGTTTCGTCTCCGCCATGATGCGGTTGCCGCGAAACTACGTATTCACAGATCCACGCGACTCAGTGAGACACGTTTGTCGGCCGTGCAGATTTGCATGCCCCCTTCTTTGTCGATGTGCAAAGGGTCTGAAACGATTCATAGTATTTCCATATCAAGGCCAAACGAATGTTTGCGGTGACGTTTGGAAACTTTGAACGTTTTGAACTTTGAACGCTTTTAGCTCCTTCCACTCTACGCAGCTGATGGCGGAAAACAAATGCCACACTACTGTAAAAGTAAAAGTAAAGGCAAAAGTGATTGGAAATGCCCATTTAGTTGATAAACACGCGATGTCGATAGACATGTGACATCGATAAAGCATTAACCTTGGTTTTACAATATACAAAGCTCTAGACTTCACGCCCGTTGTGCCGGCTGAATGGACAGATGGTATCCAGTTGTTAACTGTGGCTGGGGTCAGGTAGATGTTCAGATGGTGGTGTTCAGTTCACTTGCTGAGAAGTTACACATGTGACGGTTACTGGAGGCCGGGAGCTTGATTGCCAACACGGAAATGGTCCCTGCCAATTCTGTCACAGAATCTGCGGCTCGGACAGAGACCATTTTGACTGAAAAAAGACTTCTCTTATCAGGCGATTCCTATATTTAAAAACGGGTCTTATCAGTCTTATCACAGGGTCTGAAAGGATTGGTAAGATAATGTTAAGGCGCATTGAAAGCATACAGTGTGCTTCAATGGTCGATCAGTTGTATTTCATATGTGCCCAGCGCCACAGCATCTTGACGAGTTTTGTATGTTAGTGAGGTATCCATATTCAGTGCAGCAGTTATTGCTCTTCAAGTGTTAGAAATATATGAGCAGTTGATGGTAATGAATCGTTACTGTCCTGTCTTAGTTACCATTAAGTCTATCCCTTGTGCTTCACTTATGATGCGCCTTGATGTGACTAAACGCTTTAAAATGACTCTTCATAGCCGCGAACACCCAAATCGTAGACATTTTTTGTCTTGTTTATCATCGTTCTGTTTGCTGTTTGCACGGTCCAACAGAACACTATGTTTTAGTGTTTTATGTTAACAGCACTATTCACACAGTCGTATGGTAAGCATTCACAGCTTGTCTAATGTTCTAACAGGAGCAATGCACAGGTAGCATTGCTTTGCGGTTTATTTCGTTCCCTGTTAGTGTAAAACCAGGATTAGGGTCATTGACCGCCCGAAAGAACTCGAGCGCTTCAACAGCTGTTTTAAACCGTCGCGTGCCATTTCGTGCAGCGTGATGTCTTCGCTGTCCTTGCGTGTTTGGTGCGCAAGGCCCGTCTGAATCATTGCCGTTTGCAATGTGCATCCAGCAACAGCTGGGGAAATTTCCGCGCTCACAAGAGCGACGCAACGTCGGGCGTAGTAACCAGTCGTAGCTGCTTGCGGTCTGTGCGGGCACGAGCCACGCGAGCCGCGACGAGGCACGCAAAACAGTGTCGAGAAGAGGGTTCTGTTGTGCGGGGGCGCCTGACTGACAGAAAAGCTGTGATACACCACTTCGTTCAACGAGCTGACTGCCTGGCTGTCGCTCCCATCCCAGCACCCGTTTGATGCGGTTCAGTTTTATATAGCCAAAGAGTGACACCGCTGGGAAGAGTAAGATAGTGATCGGTGGTGAGCAGCGGCAGAGGCAGCTGATGCATTAACCCTGGCAGCGAAAGCAGGACAGGCAGGTCCTCGACATTAAGACTGTCGACGTTGCTCTTATCTCTCCCAAAAAATTCGAGGTGGAAGTGCATTGCCCTCCATGCGTGAAGCATGACCCGACTGGAATTCAGCTGGTGTAAGAAGTACATCTTTTGGAAAGTACAAGCAGTTTCAAAATGTACAGAATGCAGTCTATGTTACGAAAGCTTGGTGCATCCCTTGCAGCGCTATCATAACAATCTTTCCGCGTTTTTTAACCCCAATTTTTTTGTGGCCATATCTTCTGTATCAGTTTTCTAACATTTGTAGGCTTATTTCCTCCTGAGGATGGATCGAATTTTGATTTCCTCCAAACCAAACGGCAGAACTCAAAACTCAAAAAGCATACTAAAGCCTAGCAAAAACATATCAGCAATTCGAGCCTCTGTGATCAACAAGAAAATGTCATTTATCGTTCATTGAAGGTGACTCTAGGCACAAAAAAGACCTTATGTAAAATAGCATGCCCTGACACGTATGGACAAGAACTTTAGAAAACATTCGGGGTTGGTCACCGAATGGATCTCCAAAGTGACCAATTTAAAAAGACCATACCCAACGCTTTGACACTTGTTGGGAGTTCATACAAGAAAGAAAGACATTGACTATTGCTGTTTAGGGGACGAGTTAAGACTTCTTAAGCTGAAAACGATTGACCTTCAGTATGCCTGGAGGTAGTGGTTAAATGATGTTACCAAAAAAACACTGGTTCAGTATATCAAAACAACTCCTCTCTTGCAAAAGCCTATCAGCACTACCCTAACATTCCCGTCACTCTGGTGCGCATCGCACAAAATGGTTGATTTTTTTCCTCGATACGCTGTTTGTGATGCAACTAGGTGGAAGATGCGCCGTCCAACTGTACTTTAAATCGTATTGTCCCCCTTCCAACGCCTCCGCTGGTTAGAGAGCATGCCTTCCGATTCACAGACCTATGGCGGGGTGTGTTTGAGTCGCTTTGCCTCAGGCGATCGCTGTTTGTTCCCGACCGGGACAGCCTGCGGCCCGTGACCGCGGCCACGCTGACGGTCCGGTGACGTCAGAGCCCAGGACGGACCGTGCCGAGCATGGCGGCATGTCAGACTTCCGCCGCGACCTTCTGCCGTTGATATGGGTCCATATGGGCAACTTCGATATGGGGGTCCGGCTCGCCGAACAGGCACCGCACGGCGTGGGCGCCCATCCCAGATGTGCATTCAACCAAGAGCTTCGGGGCAAATTTTTGAAAACCCCCTGGCCGTCCAAGTCCTGCTGCATTACATGTGCGCACGCTTCATGGCTGCTATGAAAGCAACCCATATATCACGAACAGGGAAAGCGGTGTGTACCTCTTCTGAATCCCAGTCGTGTTGGAGTGGACGTGCTAAACTATCCGTCATCTTCCGTGAGAACGGATACACAGAGCTCTGAGAGAGGTACTCCGATTTTGCTGCAAGTTTGCAGCAAGGGTTTAGCCCCATCCTCCCCCAGAACAGATTTTGAGAAACTACACCCCTGCTCCGAACTCTGAAAAGAAGGTGCATAAAATCTAGAAAGAAAATTGTTTTAAGTGCATTTCGGAGGCAAGCTTAGCCACTTTTTCTTCCTGCACTCCTCTCCTCTCTCACCCCTACGTATTTTGCAAAACCGCATTCCTGTAGCCCAGTATTTGCCGATAGCATAGTCCAACAAGCACCTGAAAACAATACCACTTTTGATTGCTTAAGTAATCGTACAATCAGTTTGAAGCAGCTTGAACTATTTTCTCATAATGTGACCGGCGCGGGACTCGCACTTCATAAGATGATCCCACTTAATTAGTGCCGAACCCATGCTACATTATATGAACAGATGCAAACGACGTTTTTTAAACGTCTCTAGCACCTTCATTTATCTTTCTGTGCAATATCATAACGATTAAACTCGTTTCACCTCACGCCTGTCCACTAATCAGTACGTTGAGCCTGACATGAACCGGGCAGTGTGAGAGACGTACGCTAGCGATGATCAGTCTCTTGCCTCAAAGCTGCTGTTCCTCGCAGCAGCAGAAAGCCCCGGATGAAACCTTGATACATGTCGTGTCGACATTTCAGTTGACCTCTACAGCTGCAGCCCAGGTATCCATGAACAATCATCCTAGATTGGCAGGGCTTTTTAACGCCATTAGTAAGGACACCACCTGGGAAGATCATTAGAAAAGCCACACAGCGCCTTAAGAAGCGAACGATTAGTTACGTTCTTCTAGCCAGTCACGTTTTCACGACATGAAAACCAACGCCAACCCACAACCTTGCAATGAAACCACCTCATTGCCGCGTGGCGAGCACTTGAGCTCATCTGTCTGAAATGGTACGACGCTTTGAAACGCCGTATAGCAAGCTGATCGCGTCCTTCGCAAGATGCTGTGGCCAGCCGCAACTCTTACGGCTAGTAATAAGTTTAGTTA
>NW_023595962.1:14761726-14766530 GCF_011947565.3 Pollicipes pollicipes | reverse complement strand
ATCCCCAACACTACATGAGCACGTACCTTCCAGCGGCCCACAGAAGCAGGGCATGCAGTCCCGCAATACTTTTCTCTTTCAAGAGGCTGGCCACCCGTGTGCAGCGAGGTACTTGTTCGAATTTGTGCCGGGTCAAGCCCACTTCCGGGAGGTGCTCGAACCCGTTTGTTGACCGGCCACAGACCGCATGTCGGATCTCACGCGGCTAAACCGTCCAGTAGGGCATGGCCGAGTCCAAGTCAGGTGGCATTGGGGCGGGGAGGGGGAGGGGGGGGGGGTGGACATGCGCCACGCGTCATCGGAATGGAAGTCTTGGGCGGGCGGGACGTGATCGGCGCACATTCGTCTTGTCGGCCTCGACCGTTTTTTGAAGGATGACTTGTCTGCCGTTTGGAAAGATGGCTGTTGAGCTAGAAACGTGCTAAGAATAACTCATGTGTACCTTATATGTAGCAGTAAACTAAACATAACGTAACTTCCTCAAAACCATTTTCGGTCCAAAGGCGGCTATCGTCCTAAGGCAAACTTCTGTGCACCCTAAGCCCGCCGCTGAAGTGACGCATCTCCAGTTCAACGCAACTGGCCGTCACTGGTGAGCCCATGTCAACATGTCCATGACGTCGCGTCACGTAGCATTTCATAGTTGCAATCGCCACCATCGTTCAAGCCTGGAGCATTTCGGGCGTCAGTGCCAGATGTCAAACGCACCGCCTAGGCCAAACAGAACGGCAGAGTTTATTCGCCAACGACGCACACCTGCGAGCCATACCTGTTTCCGCCTGTTCCGAGGTGGCTGCTCCCCGACCGGTCCCCACGGGTCCAGTCCAGCGACGCCACCGTGGTCTGCCCAGCGCCGGTGACTTCCCGGGTCCGTCCAGCGGCGCGGTCGCGGTCTGTCCCAGCACCGGTGGCTTCCAGAGCTGCATCCGCCTCCGGAGCCTCGGCAGTGTTCAGACGGCGGCAGCCCATTGCTGGCTTTTGTTGCTGCGGGCTTTGCTGGGTGACCTTGGATTTTGGTGCATGAGGGGGTGGGGGTGGGGGTGGGGGGGGGGGGAGTGGGGCTACCGCATAGTGTCGGCTTTGTTTGGCAGTTTTCATCTTCATTCTTCGTTACCATCAACTCTGTATGTGGAACATTCAGTCACGCTAGGTTCATTATTTTTTTCTCAGTCAACGTTTCCTGATTGAACACATTATACACACGGCTGAATTTTTCAACAATTAAGTTCTAACCTGCTGAAATGTGTTGAAAATGTTTTCCACCCAGCCATATTCATGTCAACATGGTCAATAGCACAATTAGTGGAATCAGACTTCTGATAACCAAAACAAGCAGTAAACTGTGTAGTGCTTTTGCATACTTAGCTGAATTTCATGAACACTTTACCCACAACCATTCCGTTACCAGTAATTTCCAAAATCTGCACCCAACCCAGCTCCTTACGCATTACATATGGGTACTAGGGTGTGTCATCGAGGGGGTGAATCTCTTGGAATCAGCTGAGACAAAGTTTTCCCTTGGCACACGGATTAATGATAAACTGTCAGGTCTGTCGCGCCCCACCAATATTAATATTCGTGAGGCGGGAGCAGTTTTTCGTTGATGGGCCAGGAAAACCGTATTCGATACTAGCGCCACCTATTTTACGCACTGGGATCATCCTGCAACAAGCCTCAAAGCTGCCATTTTCCACACTTTTGGTCCTTGGTGGATTAAGAATAAAGTAGATAGCATGAAGAGCGCCAGAAAAACATTGCCAAACAACTTACAAGCTGGCTTTTTAGTAAAGAACATTAATTTTTGGTAAAACCCAAAGCTGTGCAGTTATGGGAATGCTCAAGCAGATCGGGTTAGGTTCAAGGTTGTTATTGCTAACGCATCATTGTGATGTTGATTTGCAATCCATGTGCTTTTTGCGTGGTAGATATGGGTTTATTAGTTTAGTTTTGCCAGTACTGAAATATTTATTTCGAACAATTACTTGCATAAATGTCGGAGGTTACACGGTAGCACACACAACGTTTTGTGATAGGCCACCCGGCTACACTGTCGCACCACCAACTGCCGACCACGGGAAAGCCTGGAGCTACATCAGGTGGCTGAGCGAATCGAAGAGGAATTTCACGAATACCATCTTCAAAACCGCGACGATAAAAATCAGGGAACTGTGGACCAACGAGGCGATCCCTGTTCACCATCTAAAATGCATGACAAAATTGATTGAGAGGAATTGATACCATCTCAACAGAGTTATCAGCAAGGACAAAAAGAAGGAAAAAGAGTGGCAGAGCAACGTCGCCACCGCGAAATTCAACAAGCTTCTTGATGTTGCGAAATGCAAGTGCAAGCCTCAGTGCAGCTGTCCATGCCCAGTGTATCAGGAGGAGGTTGCCATGAATGACTAATGCAGGCACCTCAAGCTTACCCTGAGGCCATATGATCGGGATGCGGTCGCGACTAGGCAGGCTCGTGAGGTGCGGAGGATGGTCAGACAACTCCAGGGGCGTCGTGGCTCGGCCGCCAGTGAGGCGGTGTCTGCTACTGAACCTGAGTCGCCTTCCCCGCCGACTGCTGAGCCCGCGCCGCCTGCTGAGCCAGCGCCGGCTGCTAGTGCTGACCCCGAGTCTGCTCCGGGACCAAGTGGTCTCAGCGCTGGCGAGTCAGTCGAGAGCACGGATTCTTACACGGTTCCATACATGGCAGAAGGTGGCGGCGACGCCGATCGCTCGTTCCGGTTGAGACCACTGTCACTGTCGATTATAACGTTAACGATCTGACTGACACCGCTCCGGCGATTGACAGCTACGGTGGCTCAAACTGGGCCGCTGCTGCTATCATCAACGCTCTTTCAACAAGACAGCAGAGACGGACTGGCCACTTGAAGAAGATCTGCTGCACAATAGACAGAGCGGAAAGGAGGCGTCTCGTTAAAATGTAGAAGCAATCCACGAGTCAGGTTGACATCCTCTAATCCGACGACCGTGAAGGCAGAAGCTATATGAGCCACACGGAGCCAGGCGAATGCCGTCGAAAAACACGTGGTTGTCATCACTGAGCCAGGCAGCCGCTACGTGACTCATTTTACGTCCGAGTTCGGCCGCGCCCTGTACTTGTTCAACGAGCTACACTCCGTGAATCCGCAGTGTGACGGTCACATCGATATGCTCGCATGCGATGGCACGACTGTCAGCACCGAAATGATAGGCGACGTGTTCTGGCTGTTTGAGCTGGCCACCCAGTCACCCGTACACTGGTTCATCTGCCAGCTGCACGGCAACGAGCTGAACCTTCTCCATCTGCTGCCGAGCTTGGACGGCACGACCACGGGATCGAAATTTTTCTGGACCCATCGGCAAGGCCTGTGCCGGAGAGGTCTGGGAGGGGGACGTTGTGGCATTCAAGTCTAGGTCGGGTCTCGTGCCAAACCTGCCGGTCGGCCTGATTCAGCAGCTGAACACCAACCAGCAGCTGCTGTGCCTTCTGGCCTCCGACATTCGAAACAGCTCTGTTCGAAACGGGGCAACCTAGCAGCGAATCGGACCGTCGAACCATGTCAGCTAAATATGAAAACGCATTTTCTTCGAATTTATAGCAGTGTTTATAGTGTTTAAACTTCGTCTAGTATCAATCGATATTTCATGTGCTCACTCTGATCATTTTCTTATTATTATACTTTGTGCCGTAGTATGCATATCATTTGCCGTTGGTTCATGTTTAGTAGCATGTTTGCTGATATGCATTTCGTCATATTTAAGGACTCTGGATATCGACATAATTACATGCACTAAAGAGGCGAATAATTTATGGGTGATCTAATGATCAGTTCGTAGCGAATTATTCTAATAGATTCGCTTTTGCTTTCAGATGATTGACACTGGCCGCTCGCCTCAGGTTTACATCTCTACCGAGACCTCCAGCATCGCTCTCAAAGACCTCGTCCAGTGCGTGGTCAGCCACTGCGTGCCGGTATGGTCCCGCATCTGGCAGAACAGCAGCCGCGACTTTCGCTAACGCAACTTGTTCCGGAGCATTGCGCTGCTCCGCGGCCTGCCGCAGCGCACAAAGGCCACGGTGCAGCCAGTCCTCCATCGCAACGGGTACTGGGTCCGTTCGAAACAGCTGCTGCTGGACATGGTGTGGGATGAGAACCACATGGTCCGCGAACAGGCGGTTCCGATCGTCACGCCGCTCGTGAGCAGCAAACTGAGAGTCTCATTCAGCCCAGGGTCTTCGTCATCTCAGCGGCGAACTTCAAGGCCGTGATGTACGCCGAACTGATTTCCTGGCACAGACCAGTCACGACACGACAGCTGACACGACAGCTCGCAGTCCCTGAGGTCACGCGGCCCCCACTGCGACACCTCAGGGACTGCGAGCCGTCGAGCTGCGGAACAAAGTGCAGGCACCGCTGGCCATCTTGCCCTATCTGGTTCACACTGAGAGAGTGACGCAGCGCCGCACTGCCGAGGACGTCTATGGCTGGAGCTGGAGCTTCGCCAATATGTGAAGCCCAGCTGCGAACGGTATTTCTGCTGCCGTGCGATCTTTGCCAACACGCGTTTTGGGTTTCCAGTTTGGAGCAGTTGCTATTTGGGCCGGTGCATCGCATATATATATATATATATATATATATATATATATATATATATATACTTGGCAAGCAGCAAGACGTGCATGGGGTTCACCTTACCGCCCCCCCCCCCCCCCTAAGTCCGTGGTACAAGCTGCAGAACTTAGTGTATATATTAAGTTGTACACTAGATAATACATTCATATGCGATACGTAGTTTTGTTTGCATCACA